>NC_090922.1:1164213312-1164516342 GCF_040938575.1 Ambystoma mexicanum
CCCGTCAGTAGGGAGGACCAATAGAAGCTGGCGTTCATCTTCGGGGGGCAGCAGTACACATGGACCCAGACTCGCTTCGGATACATAAACTCTGGCAACAAATTCAACATCTTCCTACACAAGGCCATGCCCGACTTGGATGAAAGGGGTAACTTGGCCTATGTGGACAATGTCTTGATTAAAAGCTCAACTGTGGAGGAACACATAGCAGAAATATGTTAACCCAGTTGAGGGTTGCCGTAGCAAAACTGTCCTTCCAGTAGGCACAGTGGTACAGGACCCGTGTCAATTTCTTGGGATATGAAATAACCCCTGAGGGTCTTTGTCCCCAGGTGAAGAAAGTGGAAGCACTACTAAAACTAAAAGACCCCACAACTCTGTGTGAGCTAAGAAGCCTCCTTGGACTGACTAATTACAGTAGGAAGTTAATTGAGGATTACGCAGAGGTCACAAGACCCCTGGTCCATATGTTGAAGGGGGGTCGAGTGGGGTCCAGAACAAGCCGAGGCAGTAAAACAACTCAAAAGAAGTCTCTCACAAGCTCCTTGTCTAGCTTACCCTGTCAAAAACAAGGAGTTCTTCTTGGAGACAGGGTTCTCGAATACATGCTTGACAGCAGTATTATACCAAAAGCATAACAAGGTCAATAAAGTCATCTCCTATGCAAGTAAAACGTTATCCTCTGTGGAGGAAAAATTCAACGATTCTGAGAAGGCACTCCTGGCAACGGTGTGGGCCCTGAAAAATTACTGCCCTTTCATCCAGGTTGAGCACATCATAGTGGAGACTCCACACAAGCGTTTGCAATGACTCCAAAGCGACAGAATCCGGCAGGAAATGTGAGTAATTCCAGAATTACTTCCTGGATTCGGTCCATGCAAGGCTTTCCTGTGGAGGTCAGATATGGCCAAAACAAGAAGAGTCCCCTCGCGCAAGATCTGGCTGACTTGCATGATTGTGCCAGAGAAAACTGTCTCGAGGACGAAAGTCTCAAAACCCAAGACAACATGGAGGCATACCTGAATTCCCTGCACAAAGTCTACCGAGAAGACAAGTATGAGGGGCTGCCCACAGTTTATGTGGATGGTTGCTCCTACCATGTTGACAACAAAGGAGAAAAGGAACTGGTGGCCAGTGTTGGGAATGCCTGGGTGAATGATGCCCCGGAGCCCTCACCTTGGTACGAAATCGGTCCCTGCAGTAGTCAGGTGGCAGAGTTAATGGCAATTCACCAGGCCATCCTCACTGCCGTGCAACACCAACTCCACAAACTGGTCATAATCACTGATTCAGATTATGTCCTGAACGGGTCCGTGGAGCACCTGGTCAATTGGAAAACCAGAGGGATGCTGTGTGCTAATAACAAACCACTTAAACATGGCACACTCATACAAAATGTTGATGATCTGGTCACCTCTAACAGGATGACCATCTATTGGAAAAATAATAAGGGCCATTCCAGAATAGAGGGGCCAGACAAAACTGGAAACAACCTGGCTGATCAGCCGGCCAAAACCAGAACCACCCAAGGGGATCTCATTGAGATCGAGTCCCTGTTGGGGGAAATCCAGGTCACTGCTGTCACCAGGTCCCAGACAAATGCTCACAATGAACTCTCAACTGCCCAGTGGAGTAATGAGACTCCAGATGCTGATGTAATCACAGCACAAAAAGGGATCAGATTATTGGGAAATGTTATCAACACATTGATGACCCTGAGAACTTTCCTCTAACGGAAGCCAATTGTATTGGGAAAGAGGACCTCAGGGTGTTGATGAAGTGTCCCAAAATGTTCTGAATCCAAGACAGTTTGTTGGTAAGGAGATCCCTCTCTGGATGTGACCAGTGTGACTGATGCTAAGTCACATCGATGACGCGGCCACAGCCGGTCATCAGGGATTTCATACTACTCTAGAAATCTTACGGGAGGTTGCATACTGGCCACACATGGGGCAGGACCTCGACCAATATTTGAAGGGGTGTCTTGTGTGTGCACAATTTCAGCCAAGTTCACTCACACACCAAGCTCCCCTCCAGAAGAAGGGGATGACACTGGAGATTTACAAGTAGATTTCATCGGGCCTGTGATTCACTTCTTTAGGGAGAACAAGTACATGTTAACAATAACATGCTTGTTTGCCAAATGGGTGGAATGTCTTCCAGTCCCAAATTGCAAGGCAGAAACTGCAACTGCCCTGATGATCAACCACATCTTCTTGCATTTTGGCCTACCCCAAAGGATTGGGTCAGACCGAGGAAGTCACTCCACCAGCGAAGTGATGACAAAGATGTGGGAGATACTTGGGGTTAAAAGGAAACTTCATATTGCATACCGCAAGTCCTCTAGTGGGGGAGTTGAGAGGTACAATAAAATAATTGTGAGTATTCTAAAAAAGTTTGTGGCAGATTTTGGTCCAAGTTGGGACATCCGAGTACCGCTTGTCCTGATGGCCATCAGATCTATACCATCTTCTGCAACCAAAATGTCCCCATTTGAGCTAATGACTGGAGGAAAAAGGGTGCTACCTCAGCATCCGCTCTATCGAACACAAAAACAGAAGCTGATAAATGCCTCCACAACTCATGAATATTTTGAGAATCTAAGAAAACACCTTCAGCATGCTTTTGCGTACGCTCAGCGGAATCTGGAGAAATCAGCAGAGGGTATGAAAACTCCATATGATTTAAAAACAACCAAAAAGGAGTACCAAATAGGAGAAAGGGTCTACTTGTACAATTTTCAGAGGAACCAGACTAAGGAGAGAAAATGTCTCCCCTCCTGTCACAGTCCTTTTGAAATTGTAGACAGAATATCACCTGTCGCCTACAGAATCTGCATCCCCAAAGGAGAGCTGTCAGAAGAGAAATGGGTCCACATTAACCAGTTAAAGAGTGGTCACCCCAGACACACTTTGCAGCTTATAGAGAAGCCCAAGGAAAGTCAAATAGAGGAAACACATTGAGAATGAGAAGGAAGAAGAAGAAGAAGCAGAAGGGGATAGGTAGGTCCTTAGGTATATCTATCTAACAGGTATTACCTTTCTTCAGTGTTATTGAAAAAAGAAATATGTAATGAAAATATGGTGTAAAAGTTCAATCCTGTATTTACTTGTTAAGTAACTGTTTGCTGATATTGTTCAAGTACTTCAATAAATGTAATGTATATTTCTCCCACTGACGTCAACTTCCGGGAATACTGTCAGTGAAAGATTCTAAAACCTGTCTTTATCATCTATTAGAGTACTAATTTCGTTCCATTTAGACCAAGGAGGACCTCTCTGGGGACCCAGAAAGGTAAGGAAGGAAAGGGTGTGTCGCTCCACACTCTCCAACAAAAGAAAAAGGGAGGATTGTGGCATACCGCTCCCTGATGGAAGAAGAACTCCACCTGATGTACCCCACTTTGCCCTACTCTCCTTCAACAAGAAGTCTCAGGAAAGCAGGGAGGGGAATCTGTGGGGTACATTTACCAGCCCAGCTGAACTCCGCCACATCACCAAACCAGCAGAATGGGTACGCTGGCTCTATTGAACACTATTGCTTTGCATCAAAACTGCGTTTTGCAGTCACCAAAATAACAGCTGCGCTGTCTTTACCAGGCACATATGGGACGAGATGAAACATAGAACACCCTGAGAATTGCTGCAAGTTATTTTCTTCATTTGCATCAAAAAGAAGAATTCAAAAGCAGCCTAGTTCAGCGCTGCTATGCTGCCAGCTTGAAAACTTTCAATTGAAGAAAAGGAAATGTTCTGTGTTAAAATAGCTTTGCACTGATGCCATTTCCATTGTTTCAACATTACACAGTTGGTTCCAGTAAGACACATTCATGCCCATTTATCTTCAGGCCATACACCAGCAAAGGAGGGCCGTCCTCCCCGAAAGGTATTATGTGTCAAGGAAAATCTGTGAAATAGCAGATGAATTCACTCCAGGCTGCACAACAAATGTTTTACTTTTGCAACAATCTAACGCAGTCCTAACTCTTCAGGAAAAGCTCTCTCTCTCATTTTGCTTGAAGTCAGTTTCAGAGAACCCTTGTGTTGGACAGATTTCTGTGTATAAGAAATTGACTAGGGCTATGAATAATGTTCATAATATAGATGCGAGAAAGAAACGCATTTGTAAAAGTGACATCCAAGAAGAATTAACCCACGTGTAAAAGGGTACTTTTGCCAAACAAGAAAATGCAGTTTAAAAAGTGAAATGTTAAACTAGGGTCCTGTGCTTGCATAGAAATTTGATGGAGGGTTGATTTAAATATATATACAAATATATAAGACTTGCTTTCTGGTTTAAGAAAGAAAAATAAATAAATAAATAAATAAATAAAATTACTGTGAGGCCAGCAGAACAGGTTTGGCAGGCCCTGGAATAAAAGGGCCCTGCCTTCTCTAGGAACAGAATCACCTCCAATGGCCTGCCATGGCACACAGGTGTGAATTCCTGGTGACACCTCCCCTCAACTTAAACTGAAGGACTTCAAAGGCGAATCCATGGCAACACTGGGCTGAGCTGACCAGAGCCTGACATTTGGCTGGGGGTTACAAGGAATGCCCATATTTGGAAAACAAAGCCAGCCCTTTTTGATTTCAGAGACTGTTCAGATCATGTCATTTATTTCAGTAATCAAAAGACATATTAATGTGAAATTATGACCGTTTTTAAAATATGACATTGTAGGTTTTCCTAGCATATTGGGGACGCAAACGCCAGGAAAATGTCATTTCTGGGGAGGTATACATGGTACAGCTTTGAAAATTAATGAGAACATGCCTTGTGATAATATGTATACATATATACAATTGTAGAATTTTAGGTGAAATGTTTTCCATGGAAAGGGCAAAAGATTGCCAGAATACCTAAACAGCATCGCACCTTTTTGGGATTTGAATGGTATATCCTTTGTAAAATATGGGATCTGTTCATCTAATTTTTATAAGGGTGATGGGTATAAAAATAAGTGTTTTGCTCCATAACTTATTTTGGCAAAAATAACTTGGGTGAAACAAAGGTACATACTAAAACACCCACCCTAAGAATGATTCACCTCCTTCAGTGCAATCTGCTTGAGGCAACTTCCATAGGCTGACCTATCTGATTTAGAGGTATGTCTAGCTTAGTTCTGCCCACATAGTAAAAATACTCTGATGTCATCCGGCCTATAAAGGGGGAGACATTCAAAATTCAGGACACTCAGATTCCAGACACACAGACCTTCCAGGAGAGCCTACTGCGCAGTGACCAGATCTTGCCTCGCTGTCCAGAAACCTGGTTCGCTGTCCAAGTCACCCCATTCAAGTGCTTGTTATGAGTATTTCCCTTGCCCAGCAACCACAAACTGCATCCCTTGCTTTGTTACCTTGTATTATGTTCAATCCCATAGAGATCCTATAGCTGCCCTAGCAAAATCCTTAAAATTATCAGGATTCTCTGTTACCCCGTTCTTAGGAAAATCTGTAGTGATCTCCATGTGTTAGCACTGTTCCTTCCCAATCATTTCAGTCTGTTGCATATGTACTTAGCACTGTTTGTGATAAATTAATAAAATTCCCATCTAAAGAAACACACGGCGTGAAGGGGTTGCAGTTGCAAAGTAACCTGTTTTGCGGCCGGCGTTCCTCTTTTCTAGCCACTAAATTATAGTCTCAGTAAAACTTGTCATTTCCTTTTAAACCGATTTTCCCTGTGCAACTGCTTGCATTTTCAAAACCGATTTTTCCTTACCCTTTAAGAATCCCATACTGTCATTCATTCATAGTTGCCCTTTCACTTTCTTATCCAACCTGTGAGGTGTCTTTGTACTTAATCATCAAACCCGAATTCCGATTTTGCCTGTTTAGCCCAAATTCCAAACCGTTTTGCTATTTTTAACCCGTGAAAGGAATCAATTGTAATTACTCCATGTGTGATTTTGCTGCACTGTGTTTTTCCTTCCAAAGTTGATTTTCTGAACTGTATGCCCATTGTTAGTACATTGCCTTATAGTTTGGTAGTTTTCTGACTTCTTTGATACTGCTACACTCATTTTTGCCTTATTCATTCAACCGCACATGTGAAACAAATATTTAGTAATTCCGAGTGCTGTTTTGCTCAATTTCAAGGGTTTTCAATTCGACTTTGCCTCCCTTTCAGAGGTGGAAGGTCGGATTTTCATTCTGTATGTTGTCTAGTATCCCTGACCCCTTGCTACTCCTTTCTACGGACACAAAATTCGGTTAACAGGGGTTTGAGGAAGTGTTGCAGCAGGAAATATTAACTGTGGTGCTATCAGAAAATACCACCTGAAAAGTAATCTTTCCTTTATTCAATTGTGCATTGTATATCTTATGTAACAAGGTCAAACTAAGTGTATTCCATCAATTTACAGTGTAATTATCACCACACTGGACAAAAATCATTGACGGCACACCAATCTTGAATGGCAGTTAGGCAATCAGAGAGGAGAGAAGGAGAGGAGGTGGCCGAGGGCAGCCTAAATATGAGTTGAGTGTCATCAGCGTAGCACTGAAAATTTGAGCAGAAAATGGCAATGCAATGGGCGATAGTTGCCAGGTATTGGTTGAAAAGCCGGGGCGAGAGGTTAGACCCTTGGGGAACACCAAAGGTAGAGAGGGAGATAGATGAAAGGAAGGACCCAAGTTGGACCTGGGCAGGGTGATCAGAGAGCAAAGTGGTCAGCCAGGCCATATCCTGATTGGTGATACCCAGGTTATCACTGAGACGGTTGAGCAGGGTGATATGGTTGACTGTGTCGAAGGCAGAAGAGAGATTGTGTAAGATGAGGACAGAGGGAATGTTAGAGTCAAGGATGGAGATCAGGTCTTCACAGATGTTCAGGAGAGCAGTTTCCATGCTTCTGATAGCTCTGAAGCCAGACTGTTGGTCATGGAGAGAGCCAAAAGAATCGGAATGAAGATTAAGCTGAGAGATGGCCAGTTTTTTCAGGATTTTACCCAGAAAGGGAGCAATGAAAATTGGGCGATAGTTAGCCGTACAAGATGGATCAGCTATGGGTTTCTTGAGAAGAGGATGCCCAAGGGAGTGCTTCAGAGGGGAGGGGAAAGATCCTGAGGCAAAGGAATGGTTGCAAACATCGGCAAGGGCCGGAGCGAGGGTATGAATGTGGTCCTTGATGGTTTTAGAGGAACAGGGATAAACCTGTTTTGATGAGGCTTTCGTAGATCGGTCTTGTCTAGCGACCTCATCAGGGGAGAAAAGAGGAAAGGATGAGAAGGAAGGTGGGGTGGTGGATGAAGGAGGAGACTTCACATGTACATGAAGACTTGCTTTGAGAAGTAAGTTGAGTATTGCTGCAAAAGCAAAATGGGTGTGCATTTGTACATTCATTTGTAAAAAGGATTTCAAAGGTGTCTTGGAGTTTGACTGTATGTGAAATCAAGAATCCAAAAAACTGATCATTAGTGATGCTTCTGAAAGTTGATATTCAACTTTTGTGAAAATTAAGCAAAGAGTTAAGCGCATGTGCAGTGAATAGAGCTCATGTGAGTGACAGTAGTCCTTCCAAAGTGGATATTGTGGCGTTGTACCTGTGTCTTGAGTTGTAAGTGAAGACATATGCAGAGAGATTTAAGTAGAGCCATGGTCAGAGACATTAGTGTACTTGAGAGTTACATTTGCACATATTTTTCATTTGTATTGCCTGAAACGTACACATCCTCAAAATATCTTGCTATTTATTTTACTTTGCCAAAACATGCACAATGCAGTCCTGCAAGACGCTACCATTTTCCTAGTAGTTGTCACCTCGTCATTCAACAGGGATTACACTGCCTGCATCTGCATGCATTGTCCAAACTGCATACAGGTGTTGTAATGAAATAACCACTGAGCTGCAGGGGTACAAGAATGAGCAGAGGCTAAACCGTCTACTCAGCCCTCACATCACTACAAACCCACAGTGATCCCAATCATAAAGGTGGAACAGGTACAGTCAAGAGATATACCTCTGCCTTTTGTGGTAACGTGAGCCGAGAGCAGGCTATACTCTCAAGAAAGAACACAGGATATGCAGAAAACAAATGATGCAACAACACTGGGTAATGCAGCATGGGAGAAAGGCAAACAAATTGCAACTCTGTCTCCAAAAGGATAGGTTCTTCAGACAAAGGTTGCAGCAAGGACTTTAGCCAGTCACAAAGACCCCATAAATGGACCAAGAGGATGGCAGAGACTCTAAATAGTACCTAGTACAAGAGTTGGTTCAATGGGGTCTAGCCAGGATTTTAAATGCTGAATATTCTTGTTGAAACAAGTTCAAATGCAGCCAGCAGGCTGGTCCAAGCGGCAAACTGCAATTGAGTCATTTCGAAGCGGTTGCTCGGTGCAATTTGAAGACTGCGTTTGAGCGACGCAGTTCAGATGGCTCACCAGGGTTGGTTGCAAGGTTGAGTCATTTTGGGATATTGGTAACTGTTGGTGCGGGCAACGAGTTATGCGTTGCTCCATCAGTCGAGGTTCAAACCTGTAATCCTGATAGTCCGATGCAGACTTGTAGAGGTGACAGTTCCAAGTCATCCACTTGGAGCGATGTGGCAGAGAGCCAGTTCGAAGGATGGAGCAACAGCAGTTCAAAGGATTTGAAGAAGTGCCAAAGACAGCACTTCTGGTCCTGCTAGTTCAAAGATGCTCAAACATGGTTGAATAACAGTTGAATGGCAATCCGAATCTGTAGAATGCAGGAATCCAGGTCTTTGATTCTTCTTTTGCTGTAAGACCCAAACCAGTGGTTCAGGGACATGACTGGTCCTTGTTCTCTTTACTCCCAACCCGGGGCAGACTAGCTATCACCTGCAACAGTCCTTCAGTTCCTGGCAGCTGGCAGAGAGAACCATGTCTGGTCTACAATAGAAACCCACCCTCAGTGTACCCTGATGTGGGTAAGGAGCAGAGCTTGCCTCTGCCTTAGAACACATCTTCACCTTTGCAGAAGGTCCAGATTAATTCTCGCAGATGTCATTCAAGTTCCAAAAGTAAATCAAAGAAGGAGTTAGACATCCCTTACTTATAAAGGCAAAAGACCAGTCAGGAGTGGACAAAAGCCAACCTGCATTAAGGGGTCCAATCCCTGTCAAGATGACAAGTGACTGTTGCCTTCTAGCAACATACTCAGAGATCTGCTTTGTAGGAAGTGTTGGAGACAGAAAGGAAAGAAAAGCACACAGAAACACAAGATGAAGGAATACTTCCCCCCTTCTGTTCTGCTCTGATTTGGCTGCCATAACCTGCCCCTTCCCAAGTCTGTAGCTTCAAAGGCTCTTGGATATGCAAATCTTGGTGAGAGGCTAGTCCTTCTGTTTAGGGTATGCTATTTTCAAACAGGTTTCAGCAATCTCCTGCTGGCCAGTTCCTCGGGTGGTGAAAGGTGATACCCCAAAAAGGATCAAAGTTGATATGTACATGTTACAAATGAGATGTGGCTTTAATAATTATGTGAACTACCAACTACCATACCAAAACTAGGTATGGATTATATTTCAGGATCATCCTGCAACTATGTGGTAGTTAATCATAATCATTATGGTGTTAGAACCATAACAATTATGTTTGATCATCATTTTCTTTTTTCTTTTTTTCTTTTTTTATTGTGTATACAAGTTAAAAAAAACTTGAACACATACAGATCTCATATAAATAAATCATCTTCAAACTTATATAGTTATAAAAGTACATCAAATTCAATCTCTTAATTAAATCACAGAAGCTAAACTAGAATACAAGAGCAGAATTAATACATCCCCTTCACTCCAAAGGAAGAGAATTAAAAATCAAAAAGTAAAATATTTATATATGACTTAAGAGAAAATATTTTTTTTTTTGGAGGAAATACCAGGAAAAGGGAAACACTGCAACTGGAGAAAGGAACACCAAGATTCTCCGGTCAGCATAGGTATAGCATATCTACAATGTCACAAATAAGGTCAGGTTTTAAAGCTCCTCCAACATTTTTACATCCTCTTCAAACTTTCTCAAGAGCTTGTCTGCACATTTTCAAACCTGCGTTAAGCCAATGACCTTCCTTTGGCTATAGCCGGACACACATCTCAGCCAGAATATTTCGTAGGCTATATCGCCTATATCTTCAACAAGTTTAGAGTACTATCGTTCATAAGCAAATGTCATCCCAGAACATTAGGTAAGTATGTTTCTTGCTGATTCCACTTTCTCTCGATCAAGACATATTCTACAGAATCTTTCATTTAGTGGAATACCAGACCATGCACCTCTTATTTCAAGCACATTTAGGCAATTTAATCTGATATTCAGAAAATTTTGGCATGTTACTATAGACTCTAGAGGGAAGGAGCTTTAGATATTCTAGAGGTTGTAAGTGAAAACCCTCCTAGAAAAGGTGTGTAAGGACTTCATGCTGGCAACTCTCAGCACAGTTTTCTAAAAGATTTTACCAGGGCTCCTTCACCATGTTGCAAGCACGGGGTCAAACACAACATCTCAAAGAAATGCTCATTTCTGGCCTTCAATTTATTCGTCACTATGCCAATGCCACTATCCAAAGAGGTTCAAAAGACAGTCAGAAAAGAATTAGGGGTCGCAAACATAATCTTGAAGTACAGTTTAGCTCTATTTAGATTAATTATAGTAGAGAGAGATATTAATCCCATCTCCAATCTAATGGCCTCAATAGTTGCTCAACCCCAATATTCTGCGCCAGATTAAACCTTCAATTTTGTCTGCCCAAGAGGTCCAATCTAAGTAAAAAGCCTCAAGTGCATAAAGAAAGGCTGCAGATAGTTTCTGCCTATGAATAGTATGTATACCATGTAAGCTATACCCTGCAGTTCTTATGGAAAAAGACAGCACCAACCCCATGGTGGAAATCACCTTGGCTCTCTTGTTTAGCTGCAAGTGCTCATTGGTACCAATATCTTCTGAGCCAACTCCATATCCAAGGTACTTATATGTAGTCACCCCTTTGATATTTCCGATAGGGCAGGATATACAAGTCTTCTTACACCGCCTTAGGCCGGTAGCCATAAATTGTGTTTTAGTAATGTTTATTTACAGGCCATTCTTGTCAGCGTAGGCACAGATGGCCTTTGAAAAGATAAAGATAATCCAGTCTTGAAGACAGGAAGAGCGCTTAACTTGTGTTAGCTGTAGTTGGAGAAAACGTTAGCTGCTAATTAAGACAATATCCTGAGACTGCCCAGGATGTGAAGACTACTTACAAAAATATGCAAGTCTCAAGATGCGCTATCTTGGATGGTTGAAAAAAGAAAAAAGAATCAAGAGAGGTAAGAATTATTTTTTTTTTTTTGCATTTAATCGGTAAACGATTTTTACAAAAGGTTTTTGTCTTTTTCTATTAGCTGTTTCTGATAAACATACTTTGGACATACTTAAGACACCGCTTTCACTTTCTTTCATTTAAGTTCATTTAGTGTTCAGTAGCCGCAGTGTTTTCTTCCCACTTGGCATTGTCCATTTGAAGAGAAGGGGTTGCCAGGTTAGCGCGTTTCAGGGCAATGTCTAGTAGTTTAGCTGCAGCCCTCGCCCATCGAGCTGAGTCTCCCGCAATAAGCCAAAACCAACCCGACTCCTCGTTTAGAACCGACGGATAGGATAATAGCGGTGTTAGGTATGCCTCTCGTTCGGTAGCCATTGCTGGGCAAGATGTCAAGAGATGCCTCACCGTTTCGACCACGTCAGTGTTCTCGCACAAACGACATGATGCTGTAGCAGATTCCGATCTAATGGCCAGAATTTCTCTTGTATGTAGAATATTTAGCGGGGCTCTCATAAAAGTTCTTCTCAGGTTTTTATCAGGACATTTTTCGCAGTATTTCCATGGAATATTTAGTTTGTTCTGACCTGGCGGAAGATCTTTTAGTAGCTTGTATGAAAGAATTTTGTCATTTGTCAGTATCCAATCTTGCTGCAACAATTTTATTTTCACTCTCCAGCAGATCTTCCGAGCAGGCTATTTCTTCCAATTTTTCTTTCCGTTTCTTGACCCAGTTAGTTAGGGGTTTACACCCTCCTTTCTCGATTTCTTCTGCTACCACTTGAAAAATGGGGAGGCCGTCTGGCATAAGGATTTTTCTGAACAGTTGCAGCGCCCCCTGCTCCACTGTAGAGAGGAGCGACACGAGACCAAGATCCCTTCGAATCGCCACCATTGGGGCTGACTTTGGTAGGCCAAGCACCGACCTGCACACAAAACCTTGCAATTTATGCCATATTTCTTCTGGAAGAGTTAGATTTGCACTCATTCCGTAGGTCAAGGCGGGAACTATCTTGGCCTTGTAAAAACGAAGAGCCGGTGTCCAGGAAAACTTCCCGAATGTTTTGTCAACAGCTTTTAGTTGAGCTGTCAGATTTCTAGCTTTGTCCCACAGGGCTTGCGTGGTGGAATTGTCGTTTGGGGAGTTATCTATCCACACCCCGAGGTATTTGTAGTTTTTCACCACTTCCAATTGGTTGTTTTCCAGGAACCAGGCCGATGTAACTTTGGGGTCACGTGATGCTTTAGTGAAGAGTAAAACTTTTGTTTTCTGAGTATTAATTTCAAGGTTATTTTCTTTCATGTACATAGCAATGTTTGATAGTTGTCGTTGCAGACCAATTTTTGTCTGGTCCATCAGGATCAGGTCGTCAGCGTACCATAACCTGGAAACTTTTGACAGTCCCACTCTTGGCGGAAATGAACATATTTTATCTTCAGTGTACTGAAAATCGCCTATATAGGCGATAAACAGTGCAGGAGCCAGAGGGCAACCCTGCTTTACTCCGCGTTCTGTTGAGATTTTATCGGACAGGAGGCCTTGCTGGCTCAGGCGAACACGCAGGGATGTGTGGGTGTGCAGTGCCATGATTGGATCTAATAGAGTCGGCGGACATTCCCAGGTTCTGAGTTTTTCCCAGAGTTTCTCGCGGTCCACCATGTCGAAGGCCTTGGATAAATCGACCAATGCTAGGTGGGATTTTGGGGCGCCAGATTTTACCTTTGATTTAATGATGTTTGGTATTAGTATATTTATTGCCGGCCCAGCGCCTTTTAGGAAACCCATCTGGAAGATGTCAGCTGCGGGTGAGGCTCTTGCCCACTTCTGGAAGTGAGTGAGTAGCATGGTCGCAAAGATTTTCACCAAGATATCCAGCAGTGCTATTGGCCTATAGTTTGACGGGTTTTCTCTGGACCCTTGTTTGAAAATTGGAATCAGTATAGCTTCTGTCCAGGACGTCGGAATCTGTCTGGCTTTGTGACAGTGTCTAAAGATTTCCCCAATAGCAGCAGCCCATTCTTCTGGGTGCTTTTTGATGTCGATATTAGTTAGCCCGTCGGGTCCTGGGGCTCTTGAGGTTTTCAAATGAGATATTATTCTTAAGCTCTCGTCCACATCTGTTAGCGAGATCCAACTGTTGTTGAAATTCTGGACTTTTTTAAGTACAGACAGCTGGGGACGTTGAAAAAGTGTCCCAAAAAAGGACACCCAGTTTTGTTCTGAGACCGTGTTTGCAATAGGGGTGGCCTTTGCCCCGCTAGTAGTTTTTAGTAAGTTCCAGAAGTCTCCTGTATTTTTTGAGGTGAGGGACAGCTGCATGGCTTCGGCGTCGTGTTGGTATAGGCTCGCTGCATGATATTTTATTCATGATTTATATTGAGCGGCTTCTTTATGGTATTCCAACCATGCCTTAGCTGTTTGGTGCCTAATTGTGACATTTTTTAGGTTTCTTACTTTCTGTCTATTCGTCACCACCAATCGATCGTAGATGTGGTTATGTGCGGGTTTCTTACCCTTTGTTCCTGCAAAGGGCACCCTGTGTGGAACCAATAGTGGAGTGTAGTCAGGTCTTGCAGCGACTAGACTATTAGTTGTGGGCTCGAGGTCCACACTCAGCTTGTCCTTTATGGCTCTGATGTTTTCGGCCGTAAGGCGCAGTCGTGACTGTTGCTTATTTGAATCCAGTTTCAAAGTGTATGATGGTCTTTCCGGTGTTTGGGCTCTCCATGTTAGTTGTAACAAACTGTGATCGCTTTCCTGCGTTTTCACCACTTTGAAGGACGAAATCCATGGGATCAGGCCTTTGGTTATAAAAATATAGTCCAACGTGGCTGAAGATGCGTCTCTTTCCCAGGTTGGAATCTGGGGGACAGAGTCTTTCATTCTGGCTGCATTGAAAAGGTTTCTTGATTTCATCAAGTTGGACCAAGCCAATCCTCTTTTTTCTTCCAAGGAGCCATTCGGTTCTGATTTTTCAGTTGTTATGTGTGTTTTGCATTTTGCGTTTAGATCACCGCAGACTATGATGTTGTCAGTATAAAAATCTACATTGATGGTGTCGATGACCTCCGCCACATCATTGCACATTTTTTTTATTGATGTTCTCTCCGGGTTTCAATAGAGGTTTAATATCACAAGGTCCGAAGTAAGCCATATGTCCTGCAAGGAGTCATATCGCTTCCATGTGTTGAGGGTGCCAAGCAAGCCGTAGGCTTCAGTGATTTTAGATTTAGGCGTGATCCCAGATCCTGTGCGAATAGCCGTTAGGAGGCCTGACGATGGTCTCCCCATCAGGGATCTTCTGGCTGGAGAGAGGTTGATTGTAAATCCATCCAGTGACGGTAGGTCACTTAGCCACGTTTCTTGTAAACATAAGATGTCAAAACTTCCCAGGTTTGTGTCACTTGGGTGGGTCAGGTGATTAAAACCTCTGGTGTTCCACGATGCCATGACCAGGTCTTTTTTTGACGCTTTAGGGGCTAGTTTCGATTCGGTTGTTAGGTGGTTTTGAATGTTTCGTGTTAGCTGCTATTTCTGATGGGATCGTCCAAACGTATCAGCTAGCCAGTTTCATGGTCCTTTTGAGACTTTGATCTTCTGCTGAGGGGTTTGGTTTATTAAGTATGCATCCCGCTTGTTCGTGGAGTGGGATCTGTCCGAAGGACTCTGCGCAGTTGTATTGTGGTTGCGCTTGTAAAGGGTTTTACCGTTTCTTTCCCTGTGAGGCGGAGATTCAGTCGTTTCGTCATCACTTTTCCAGTCAGAGAGTTCATGGCCGTTTGTCAGACGGCGATGTCTGATAGTCCTACTCCTCGGTTGGGCTTGCCGGTGGTTTTGGCTATAAAGTGCTTCGGTTCTTGTGATGTAATGTACCCTGGCAGGAAGAGCTCACAACCTTACTTCAATTTCAGGCTGATTACTTTTTGGTTTGGATACTAGAAAAAAATTGAATCCAAGTTTTTGAAGATCTTTGACAACTTCTGAAGGTATTTCTGCAAGAACTTCAGTTCTTATGAGGATAAAGGCTTTGGCTCTGTGATCTCGATGATAAGGTTCAACTAGCTTGACATCATTTGTCGTCAGATGTTGTAACTTTTTGATTTTTGTTAGTGTTTTAAGAACCATTCTTCTATTCAAGACCATGAAACTTTCTTTAGATGACACTTGTTCTAGTTTAAAGATTGTCATTCCAACAAATTTTTCGTCAAGTTTCTTGGATCCTTTGGGGGGCGAATTGTTAACTGTATACTTCGAAGTCTTCTGGTCATCCTCACGGCGGTCTTTTATATTTTTTTCTGGGGACCGGGGCCTATTCTTGCATTCCTCTCCGAGAGTCTTGGTGGCTTCCATTCGGTCTTTGGCAGCCTCAGGTAGATGATGCCTCGATTTAGATGCTACTTTACCATTTCCTGCACCTTCACGACCATTTAATGAAATGGGTGTGTTGGTAGCTGCTCGTGTAGATTTGCCTTCTAGTTGAGGAGATATTACAATGACTTGAGGATCTTCAACGTTGTCGAAGTGCTGGGACAAGTTCATTAGGTCGCTGTTTTCTTGAAATTCTTCAATTGTTTTTGGAGATGAGGGCCCAGGCCGAAGCACTGAATTAGGAGGTGGGGTGGATTGTAGGCACTCCGTCGCCCTACCTTGTGCCTATTCTTGTTTCTTTCCACCTAGGATCAGTAGAGGGTGTGGTACCTTAAGATCGGATCTCTTTGCTCCGGATATCAGGATCTGGGTTGATTGTTGGATTAAGGTTTTGCTTGGTTTGATTTTCTGAGCCTGCCGGTCTGTCTATTTGCTCTTTCAAAATCCTAGGATCACGTGTAGGGGCCGAGTTCCGTGATGACGTGGCACAGAAGATGGTAGCCAGCTCTGTGGGGGGGGGGGTCCTTCAGTAGTCTGGGACCCAATAGAGGTTCGAGCGGGCGGAAATTTTGCAACGTGATCTTTTTCCAAGATCTGGGCCTCCAGTTTGGCAATTGTAGTCTCCATTGTTGTCTGTAGTAACATAGTTTTGGTGTCCAGAGCTGTTATGAAACCTTCAATAAAGGACAGTTTGGACATCATTTGGGATGAGGTGAAAGTGTTCTCTTTCAGGGTTTCGTGAATTGACTCATAGAGTTTGGCAAACGGATTCAGTGCAATTGTAAATGATGACATTATGTGTAGCAAATCTATTTTTTTGCTTGGAGATTCCTTCTGCGCCGATGATGATATTCTGCTACGTCTTTGACTAGCGATCGGTGTGTGAAAGCCTTCATCTCCGGTGTGGCCTGAGCTCTAGCCATACCCGTTCTGTCAGCCGACAATAGGCCGCTTTGTACACCACTTGCGTCCTCCATGTAGCTGCCTTTGGAGTGGCGTGAGGGATCTTGTATGTGGACTTTAGTCCATCTGTGTCGGTCTTCTGTTGGGGCCTCTGCAGGTTTGGTAGGGCTCCGGTCGCCTGGAGTAGTATTTAGTGGTGGAGGGTAGACTACTCCCTGTATCTGTGGAGGAAGAGGTGTTTGCTTTGTTATGCACGACAGAGGGCTCCCTGTGATTCTTTAGGGGTTTGTGGAGGCCGGCAGATGGAAGAGCGTCTCAGCACAGGGGCCCAAAACTGGCGAGTTTACCAGTTTTTCAGCGGATGGTTCCGCTGTGGCTGATTCCTTTGTCTTTTGGTCCTGCCCTAGGGAAGCTTGGTCAGTCTTTCGGGCTTTACTCGCGGGCGAAGTGTCCTTTATCGCCTCCAGGATCTTGGCGTCAGAGAGCTCCGAGTCCTGGTCTAGTTTCCTTTTATGTTGATTCAGAAAATATTCTTTGAGAGAAGACGATGCTGAGGAAGATGAAAAGCTCTTTAGACTGCCTTGACCTTGGCTTTTGGAGCCCAGTTTTCTTTGTTTTTTCGTGTAGGATTTGTTAGGGGTTGGTTTCGTTTTCAATAGACTTTTTGAATTTTGGTCTTTAATGGTGGGATCGGCGGGCACCTTTTCTGGAACCTTGGTGGGGGGCATTTCCCCATTGGGGATTATGGCCTTTCGTGCAGCCTCATTGCCCAGGACTTCGATTGCCTCGGCCCTGGACTGTACAGGACGGTAGTCAAATTCAAAGGCCTGTTTTTTATTATCAGAGGAGCTTCGGGCACCTCCTCGTCGGAACTCCTCGGGACAAGAGTTATAGATAAGTCCTCTTGATCCGAAATCCAGGAGTCACTCGACGCGATTCTGATGGGACGGTTGAGTGGGAGAAAGAGTGTTTGGCTTCCACTGCTGGGATTGAAACTTCTGTGGATCTGTACGGTCGTTTGGGCTTTAGTTCTTGGGGGGGCCTGAGCCTGGCTGCCACCTGTTTTCAATTTCTTTATGGCCATCTCGTTGTCCTCAGTTAAGGGGTTTTGTGACAGGTATGTTGGTTCTACTTCTGATGTAAGAGGCACGTTACCCGGCCCCCACCGTTCAGGGTCCTGCCGAGGCCGTCCTCCAGCAGCTTCAGGCAAGAGCCCACTCGTTGCTACGGTAGAACAGGTAGAGGCCTGGAGATCTGTTTCCTTGATCGCTGGCGCTGGATCCTTGTTTGCCACTTGTGGTACGTCTTCCGCCGGTTCACCATCATCACCAGACTGCCTTTGGGCTCCCAAGGGCGGAGAACGCACCTGGGCCGTTGTGCCCCACCATTGCCTGATTTTTTGGCTGCGTCGGTTCCGTCAGCTAGCTGGATGGGAGATGATGAAGCTGATGTGGAGGTTTGCCGGCATTTTGTTGATAGTTTTTGGTTTACAGCAGGTTTAGGGGCCGAGGTGTTCCCAGGTGGATCTGTCACCGGGACTGCCACGTGTGGGCTCCCCCCCAAGTCGTCGGCATGAGATGAGTGTTCAAAAATACAGCCGACGAGGAGCATTCACCCCCAGGTTCATTTGACAAAGTGTCACTTCGGAGCCACCGTTTCTCAATGGGTGGATCCGATGGAGAAGGCGGCGCCATATTTATCTGTACAACTCACAGAGTCTCGTGGTGCGAGGAACAGAAAGGAACACCTGGGCCACAGTACTGGAGAACCGGATAAGGGCAAAAATCAAAGTAAGAGGATCCAGGTAGGAGAAGGAGGGTGGGAAAAGCAGCAGGGAGAAATGTGTTTCTCTAGCCCTGGGAACGTTGTTTTTCAGGGATTTTTCTGGGTGTTCTCAAGTCTGTACACAGTGTTAGTGGGGAGTGTAGACAAAGTTAGTCTCGTTCATGGAGCATAGCTTACTGTGTCTCCCGACTCCAGACACCAGACACACTGCTCGCACACCGCCGAATTTGAATTGATTAGTTTAATTCACTGACTATTTCAGAGTGTCCACCAGTATTTTGTTTTTTAGATGTTCAATTGTTTTTGGTTAATCATTCACTGGTTATTACAAAGTGTCCACCAATTGTATCAAGCATAGAAGCTCAAACTTCTGTTGATTTCACTGAAGTTTCCTATTTAGTCCATTATTTCAAATACTTAAACTTCATGCCAGAAGCTTGTGTCAAATTCTGAATTTTGACAGGTGTTTCCCCATCTGTCATGTAAGGTGGTTCTTCAGGAGGTAAAGTATTTTATCTTTTTTAGGGGATTATGAGGTGATTATACATACATTTCTATTAACTGTCTAAGTCAATTGGAGAATTGAAAAGATTCAAAATGAAGATCATGTTTTAGGGAATGCCTGCAAAACCAAGACAGAACAATGTTGTGGGGACTTGTAAATACTTTTTATAAATCGAATGTCACTCAAGAAAAATGTACTCACTAGTTTTCATATGAAGGCCAGGACCAGGGGTAAACCAATATATTGACAAATTGAATTCCCTGTGTCAAAAGAAAAGTTATTATAATTTTAGGTGTTCCAGGATATGTCCTATTCAATTCAAGCAAAATAATTATTTACTATGGGACAAGGTGAGAAATGTTCAATCTTGTGCTTACCTTGAAAGCAAGATGCTGTTTTCAGTACGGAACGCGAAGGTACGATTGCCATGTTTTTTGCAGCAATCGAACGTTATTTATGTGATGCGATGACATCATCGCATAAACGTGCGTGATGAGGTAATGACGTCATTCGCGTACGAGCAGATGCCATTGTGGATAGGTAACCGGATCCTTATTGAAAATATAATGTATTTATTTTCGGGGTTTTTTTGTGATTCAAGTTGTGCCAATAATTTAAAAAATGGTAAATGTTTATGAGCCCCAGAAGTTTGTTTTGTCTTTAGTTTTTTGTGCAAGCATGATGTCAGATAAATGCACAATATTCTGCAGTAACTCGGTTTTGCAGGCATTCCCTAAAACATGATCTTTATTTTGAATCTTTTTAATTCTCCAATTGACCTGCACAGTTAATAGAAATGAATGTATAATCACCTCATGATCCCCTAAAAAAGATTTAAAACTGTACCTCCTGAAGAACCACCTTACATGACAGGTGGGGAAACATGTGTCGAGGTTCAGAATTTGACACAAACTTCTGGCATGAAGTTTAAGTATTTGAAAGAATAGACTATATAGGAAACGTCAGTGAAACGAACTGAAGTTTGAGGTTCTATGCTTGATACAATTGGTGGGCACTTTGTAATAACCAGTGAATGATTAATAAAAACAATTGAACTTCTAAAAAACAAAATACTGGTGGACACAGAGGGCCTTTGCACTGTTACAAATCCCAATATAGGTATTGTCAACTATGACAATATCATCAGCGTAGCAGATCGAGCCCAACTTATTCATGCCAATCTTGGGGAAGGCATTAATTTTATCAACAAATATTTCCCCAAAATCCGCCACGAAAAGATTAAAAAACATAGGGGCCAGAGCGCAACCCTGACGTACTCCCATCCTAACTGATATCCAATCAGACATTAGGCCTAGAATATTAAGCCTTAAATGTGTGCTGTTTTGTTCATACATAAGCTTGCAGATGTATGGTAAGTGGGCTGGCATGCCCATATGCTCGAGTTTTACCCAGAGCATACTTCTGTTTACCACGTCGAATGCGGATGAAAAATCCACAAAAAGGATATAAAGGGTTAAATCAGATGGACAGTTAGCCTACTCGGTGAGAGTGTTCACCAGGAGGATATTATCAGTCATGGCATAACCCTTACGAAACCCAGTTTGGGCTTTATTCAAGATGCTATTCTCGGAAATCCACATGTTTATTTCCCGAAGAACAAACGTGCAGAACATTTTGCTGGGCACATCTGTAAGAGCCAATAAACGATAATTGTCTGGCAGGTTCCTCTGTCCATTTTTAAATACAGGTATGGTTATGGAGGTATTGCATGACTTGGGGATTACTCCAGTATCTATAACCTTACGAAAAATAATAACTAATATATCGGGCCAGATGTCAGCAGTTTCCTTGATGATAGTGTTGCACAGGCCATCTGGGCCAGGGGCACGAGATGTTTTCAGTTTCTTAACAATATCCCTAATATCATCTCGATTTATGCTTTTTACCAAACTCACATTGTCTCCCCTAAATTTCTCCTCAAGATATTTTACCCAAGTTTCGCTATCTATACAGCAAACCAGCTCTTGATTACCTTTATTGTTGACCGCCCTAGAATGTGCCCACAATGTTTTGGTGTCACCTGCCAAAAGAATATTGACCATAGCTTGCCAGTTGACATTGTTTTTAGAGGCTCTGTACAGATGTAACCAATTCCTATAGATTTTCTTTATTTTTCGCTTATCCGAGTTATAGTGGGCAAAAGAAGAGGAAGTACATTCAAGGGCTTTTACTGATTTGTGCATTTTTTTCTTTTCCAAATGTATTATTTCATCAAAGGGAGAGACATGGTGAGATGGCGAAGGGTGGGGAGGCAATTTTTGTCCAATTGGCATCATACCATGCATGCATAGTGAGATCCACCCAACAATCACTTCCACCGTAAGCTCAGCCTTATCTTCAATTTGCAGGCTCTTACTCCAGATACTGGCTTTGACCAAATTCTGGTCAGACCAACCAGTAGATTTCACCCACCTAGCACAACAACTTCCCCTATGTTATCAAAGTTTGACTCTTCATAGGTCTTCATCATTAGGGTACACATCAATAAGGAGGGGTCAGTGAAAAAGGTAGGATGAATATTGAACTAGGTCAAAAGGTCATATAGACTGGCACTGAGGTAGATATAGTCTATGGCAGAGGAATACAATCCATTGGTCCAGGTTGGCTCAATCCCTGTTTTTTCCTTACCAAACCCATTTGCCATATACAGATCAACATCAGCAAAATAAGCACTCCACCTTTCCAGTTTTACATTACATTTGCTTCCCACCTCATCCCTATTCCTCTCATTCTGGTAATCAAATATCAAACAAGTTATTAACATTTAGATCACCCCCAAGCATAACATTTACCTATCCATCAAAAACAAATGTATCAGTTATACACTGATGCATATACAATTGGATATCAGAGTATACCCATCTCAAGGAGGATTGTACATATTTACCAAAACAATTTTGAGCCCACCCTCAAGAAGAATTTCAACCATCAGCAGATTAGAATTGCTGTCCATTTGAGTGCATTCAGAGGAGTTGATGTTATTTCTGACCAACATGGCCAAACCTCCAAAGGCAAATTAACAAGGGGGGTCCTGGGAGTCCCTCTGCCAGACATTAGTCCTGGTTACGAGAGACTTACACAGAGTCTTTAGCTCACTATCTTTCACAGAGAAGAAATATCCCAAACATATCAGTCTTTTTCCTGCCCCTTTTGGGGTAGGACCGAGCCTGATTTGCATATGGTTTTTCCCCTTCTGTAATGGCTTGGCAGGTTGAAAAACGATGGTCTCGAGGGTTGCCCAGAGCAGTGCCCGTGGTTATGATTAATTCAAAACCTTCCAACCATCACCTTTTTGTTTTGATAAAGTCACCCCGAGTGGGACGGGTATGCCCAGACATGGATCCCGAGTCTGCCGGGCCTAGAGACCCAAGCTACTCCTCACTGATGATGCCCAACAAGGCTGAAACATGTCTGGGGATGCTTGTGGTCTCGTGCAGAAGGGATGTGACGTAGCAGTTCGGGCTGGAATGCCCCTTTTGGGGTAGGACCGAGCCTGATTTGCATATGGTTTTTCCCCTTCTGTAATGGCTTGGCAGGCTGAAAAACGATGGGCTGGAGGGTTGCCCAGAGCTTTGCCCGTGGTTATGATTAATTCAAAAGCTTCCAGCCATCACGTTTTTGTTTTGCTGAACCTCCAAAGGGCCTCCCCTTTACCCTTTTTTGCCTTCTTAAAATAAGCAATAAAGCCATCAAAGACTGGGTTAAATAGCAGCCATGTCTCCTGTAATAAAATTATATCGGCTTCCTCAAGCAAGCCATATGATCCAGCAGTGCCAAACAGATGACAATGGCTGTGAGTATTCCAGGAGATTATAGCTAATTTAGCTCATCTTTGGTTATTAATTGGTGGCAGAAAGGAGCAAAGCCATTCCCATTGGGATTTGGTGATATCATCTTTAGCTGCTGTAGTTTTTGATTTTGCACCTTTCAAGTCTTCAACATTTTTTGGCTCACAGAATGTTGCCTGTTTTTAGGCACTTGGCCAGCATCAACTTCATATCCATATTTTTTTAGATCACATTTCGCGTTTCTGATAAGCGCTACCACTGCCTCAGAAAAGCAATGAACCGTGGTCAGATCTTTGGAGCATGGCTCCACAAACTTGAAATCAGTGCTCTTCACAATTCTCAAGGGCAATTGTGATTGGAGTATCTCAAGCAGCAAACTTCTATTTATAGGCTTCTTTAGCCTCTTCCACCCCGCAGATATAGTACAAGGTTTCTTAGGCAAGGACCAATTATTATCATTCACTTTAGACCCACCATCCCCAGTACCCTTTACATTAGTGCTGGGGCAGGCAGGCAAGCGATCCCGTACTTTCACAGCTTTCGGGATAGGTGTTTCAACAGTTATTATACTACTTTGAGTTGTAGTATCCATCTAGTCCGTATCGGTATCGCTACTATTCGAATCCAAGATAACCTTATCAGATTCTTTAGGCTTGCCTTTTGACATCGATACCCCTAAGAGCCAAGCTGTTAAAGTACCCATTTTGAGTTCCAGTCTTTTGGCTTTCCTAGCAACTCTCTTTCTAGCCCCTTTGGATGATCTGTGCTAAGAGGGTATCGCAACGAGGGCACTTATAGGTTCAGCCTCCACTGCCACAGGCAATTTAACCTTCAAATCAGAGATCATTTTCCTCTTTCTATGCCTTTCTCTTTTAGACATATGACCATACTCATTACCATCAGTTTCATTTCCAGCCATAATGTCCACCAACGTGGATTCAGATTAGCAGGAATTACCCCTCCTTGGTCATTGAGAGATGGCACCAGGGACCTAGGTGGTTGTGTTTGTGCCATAGAGGGTGCCACATTTCCCATCATCATATGTTTCAACAGTGTGGTATTCTTTTCCACTGAACAAAGAATATTATGGCACAATTTCAGTAAGATTTTCAATGCAGAACTGGTTGAGATGTTATGCGCTTCCATATCTTTAAGTTTAGTATTACAAATACAGTTCACATTAGCTTGGTTATCTAACATCTTTGCTTTCCACACTGGACCCAGTAGAGCTGTCCACCAACTCAGTTAGCCGAAGGGACAGGAAAGCCTATCGGGGTTAGGTAAAGGAGTGATCTCTTGGGGATCAATATGCACAGAAGAGGCTCTATTCGGAACCGTATCCCCTCTTTGTAGGCTATCAGTAGGTTTGTTTCGCTCAAGGTTGGCTATCTGGCCCTCAAGGCTATAACAGAGATTAAAAAGAGATTTATTATTGTCAAATTCCGCTTATATCGATTCAGCTTCAATCAGCACCCCCTCGGCTGTTAAAGGTTCCTCGTGGATCTCAGCCACTACTGGTTGACCAGGGAAAAAGTCTGTTATCTTATTTTCTTTACTAATAACAGTCTGGGTGCTTGCTTCTCCAGTAGCATTGTTACCGTTAATATTCCCATTCTTCTTACTTCCTTTTAGTTTATTACGCAACTTTATATTTGTCCGCTCTTAAAAGTGAAGAGACAAAGGGGGGAGTTCATAGCGTTAATGGCAAACCACTCGACCTAGTGGCTCAAAGAGCAAGCTCACCAGTTGTTAGGCAGAATCCTGTGCAGTTCCCTTGGGCACAACTGCAAGAAGATTAAGACTACAGGAGTAAGCAGTAAACCCAATTGGTAGCAGTCTGTACCACCCAGATTTACCTGGTAGCTGTGGCTGAGCAGCCAGACTTCTCTCGAGAAGAGCAGGGCAGTATACAGAGGATACACAATAGGGCTAAAAACACAGTAGAGCAAGCAAACACTGACCAGAGCTTGGTATCAAAAGTATATAATTATTTATTCAACACACACTTAAGGAAATACACTAGCACTATAAATCAAAGCAAGTTCAAACACAATCAGCAAAGTATACTCACCTCCCATAAGAATTATTAGACAAGTCTAAGTCAAAACACCACTATTTGTAAAAACAGATGCGAGCGTGTAACTTAGATGGCATTCCAATAATTAAGTTAAAGGGAGAGAAAAAGGCAGGTCATGAAAATAAAACGGTTCCCAACACTTTTCTAAGACCAAAACAAGTTAGTGAAGGCAGAGTCTACTGTAGAACCAAAGTTCATAGGCCAGGTCCACTTTAAATGGAGCCAGGGGAAATGTGCCCAGGACCACACAGTTTAGAAATGCATTCAAGTCTTTGTAAAAATGTTCAAAAGAGGTTGGGCGGATTCAGAAGGTAAAGTTAGGAGGTCTGGGGGCCAGCCCAGTTGGAAAGCCAAGGATTTAAGGGTCATCTTTAGCAAACCGTAGAAAGGGAGGCCAAGTGGAACACAGTACCTTTAAAATTGAGGAAGCTCCAGCGGTGGCCTTTGTTCCTGGCAGCTGGTGCAGTTCGTGGTTTCGACCAGGGGAAGAGAGGATCTTGTCGAGCAGGAAACTTGGAGTCGTTGCACTGCCCAGGGAAGAGACCAGCCGCAGAGTTCGTCGGTTAAAAGGTGCGTTCCTTTTATTCGCGGTCACAGTGGTAAAGCTTGGCTATCTGGCCGCCAGGGTGCTTGGCACAGGCGATTCAACCAAGAGACGTCTTGGAAGGTGAAATGGCAAACTTATTGATCCCACCAGCTCAGAGGAAGAAGACTATTTCAGCAGAAGATCTTCTCTTGTCGTCGTGAAAGTGGTTAGGTCGTTGCAGCAGGGCTCCACAGGTGGTGTCGTCATTGCAGATGGCTCAACTTCTCCCCTCTTTGGATTTCTTAGGTCCTGTGGCGACTTCTGAAGTTCCAGTCCCAAAAGCCCTGCTTTTATGCAGAAAAACCCCCATTCAACAGCCTAGCTGTCACTCATACATGCTAAGTGGTGAGCCGGGCGGCTCACCGCTGGGCCAATCAGAACAGAGTGCGACTTGGGTTGCTAAGGCAACGCAGTCCAGGGTACCCATTCCCCATCCCCCATCCACACATCATGTGGAATCCAGGCAGAGTGGCATCAGTTGGAGGGCTTCTGTGGAGAAGCCCACCAAAAAGTGGAACAAAGGGCCTGACCTTGGTTGGAGTTACAGAGACGGACACAAATGCCATTTTAGAAAAAAGAGCTCTTGCGAAAAGACCCAACCGGTGATTTTATATTAAATAAATAAACCGACGGTATTTTTAACATTGCACCAAAAAGTGGTGTGTTTAAAATCAATGGGAAAATCCCATAGGAAATATTCCGGTGGAATATTTTGCGCGGTAACCACTGCCACCAGCCAGAAACTCGACAAGAGGGGACTGGACAGTGCCCCCTTGGAAACAGACCCAAGGGCAATCGAATTAACCCCTTCCAGTACTTCCACAATATGATGGTTTGTACTGGTTCTGTTCACAATTTTGGACTAGCAAAGTCAATGGTGACTTTACATGCCCTGGGAGACAGTAGTCAGTCCCAGGATATGGAGTCTATGTTTGGGGGTCACTATGACACCCCTGTGTTACTGCACTGAGGGTGCTGTGTAACACATACACTAAAACAGATGATACCCTATGGAGTAAAAGACCCCATAGCCCATAAGCACACAATAAGTCAAAGATATACCTCAAATCATAAGAGTGGGAGGAAAAGAATCTCACTCTTAGAAGGAGAAAAAAACAAACCCCAAAAATCCAGCAAAGCTGCTGGGGGACTCACTAGGTTTGGGAAATTAGCCTTATAAGATAATTCTCCCTAACACCAGTCACCACTAGTAAACCAGTTGTCACAGAGGTCTCGTGGGTTGCAAGTAGGCAGCCAGCCAGTGAAAGAGATATTCAAGTACCAGCAAACCAATCGTTGTAAGGTACAGCCAGTATGCCCCTTAGGCTCAAAGAACAAACGTTCCGCAGCCACCGATAGGAGTAAGATGGTATTCCCAATTTGCTTCTCGCCAAAACCCCAAACACACTGTAGCACAGCACTACGCACCGCGCTGGAATAGGGTTATCTGTGCTTGTGTTGTCACTGCCCCTCATAAGTGAAAACCGCTGAAGGCGTACAGAAAAAAACAAAGCAACTCGTAGCAGCAGTATGTTTCCTCTGCCTCCAAACACACTGACTTGATCATAATTATCATGGCTGTGATAGCTGCAGCTGTCAAATTGGGGATATGTAGACTTTGAACCTGCTCTGTGCCACTGGAGAGCAGGGTATGAAGACCAGAAGACCGATGCAGCAGGGCACAGGTGTTATTTTGTGTTTGACATTGAGCTTTCTAAAAGAGGGGGCCTGATTAGCAGACCACTCTTTCTGAGATGGAATTACCCACTGTGAGAAACCTGAGGGAATTCTCCCAAGTAGAACCCAAGAATCCTTCATTCAGGTGGTCAGGGAAGACTCAGATTCCAACCCTGGGGATGGACAAGCGAGTGAGGATCACCTGGGTTGGGGAACCCAGGGTTATGCTCGGGGGAATGCCCAAGTGAGATGCAGTATTCCATACGTTAAGAGGACGAGGAAGACAAAGCCCTTGAGGCTTTTATAGGCTGTCCTAAATCAACCTCCCTTTCTCCCAATTAATCTCCCTTACCAAAATCTAACAACCCCTCTGTGTCTGGTAGACCCATTAGGAACCCAAACAGTGTTGCTGTTGGAAACTACATCTCCCAGAGTCCCTCTTCACCCCATCCCTCTGATTACTATTTCCCAGACTTCCAGTCCACTTTGACAAAACACTACAGATCCCACAATTCCCCCTATTCATTTCATGACAATAATCCTGGTCATTCCCTCTACAGACCTCAAAAGTATAATTTTACAGATTTTTCATTTCACAAATTATACATTTCTCTCCCATCCAAGTTTACCAACAGCCCTAGGATGAGGGATATCATTTCTTATGAAAGACTGCTAGGGTATCCCAGTGTTGAAGCAAGACTGACTAACACTAGAGCCGTTTACCCGACATGTCCCGACAGAAGGGTCAGGCAGAGTCAGGCAATTGCTGATAACTACACACACCTGACTACCCTTTCCCGTCCCGCAGAGGGATAAAAGACAGAGTACGAGAGCACACTTTGAGTAAGGCCAAACGTACGAGAAAGCAGCTATTCCTGGACGGTAGTGCAACCAAAGGAGCAAGGCAGAGGAAACCTAAAAGGACAACAAGGAGGGACTTGTCCTTGCCCTTTTTAACCCAGGCCTGCAAAGCCTTTGACAAAGGAACAGTAAGACCAGGGATTGGAACTGGCAATTGGCGTGGCAGATGTCAGTGGTACACGGGGCCCTCCAACACTGATAGCTAGGGCAGGGAAAAGAGCTTGCCGCTGTGGTACCGTTCTTGACTCCAGCAGAAGAAAAGCCAACGAGTTCAGCACAGCCGGTGAGTTGAAGGAAACTGATAGTGGACCAACTGTATTAAGCTCATGATTTCAGTGGCAACAATTGCATAAAGAAAAGAAGAAAATAGACAAATGGCTTTTGTGAACCAAGGTAATAGTGTTAGAGTAGTCCAGCGCTGCGTGGGTACTCATTCGAAAAACTCTAACGAATGCCCTGCTCCGGAACAAGGAGCATGTGCTGAGCTGAGAAAACAACAAAAACTAAGAGGCCCAGCGGAGGCCAGCGAGAGATGTCAAAGTGGTCATTCAAGGGTCGAGTCCAACCCCCTTGTACAGTCGAAAGTCTTTGACAAGTGGTGAATTAAAAAGCTAACTGATCTGCATTATGGAGGACAAACGTGAACCCAACTGAGGGATGCCTGCTAATTGGGGTGAACCCTAACATACCCCTGAACATTGTGGTGAATGAACTGTGTGAATCCTGACTGGGGGCTTAAAGAGAAAGCCTGACTGGGGGCTGAGATCCAGACTTAGATAATGGGAAGAACCTAAGGGGTGAGAATTACTTGTTGTTGAACGGTGAACTGTGGCAAATGTGAACCCGAAGGAGGGATGCCGAGAGAAAGCTAGGGGAAGGGAAAGCCCGCTTTTTAATGAGATTGAGAAATAGTGAACATTGTGTCAACCAGTGTGAACCCGACTGAGAGATGTCCACAGTAAATGGTTGGTCTGAGCCCGACTGAGGGAGGCTATTGTTAAGAGAAGGATCGGATCCCGGCTGAGAGATGCAAGGGCAAAGAGTCTGATGTGAACATTTATAGAAGGAACTTTTTGTTTGCTGTTTTAAATCAGGCACCTGAAGCAAGAGACTTTGCATAAAAGAGACTTGGGCACAGAAGGCCCTGATATTGGAAAAGAACTGTGAGCTCAGACCGGAGAAGCCCAGAAGTGTGCTGTGCTCGATAGTCGTGCCTTGTCCCGTGCTTCAAACGTCGGGAAGGAAGACCCCGGCCACAACATCCTGACTTATTGTTTTGTGACACTTCTTTCTTTTCTTGTGAGCATTATCACACACTCTTGTAGATTAGTGGAAAGGAGTGTCATTAGTTTTTTTTTAGTATAGGACATTTTTATTTGACTAGACTCCAATAGGACTGTATGTTTATTATTTGATGGCCGCAGCTTCCCACCATTTTAGATTTAGGTTTAGATTAGGCGTTTATCTCACCCATTTTTACAGTTTAATAAACACCCTTGAACTGTGATCACTTGTGCCCATCTTACATTGATACCATGCTTTCCTGACACCACATAATTGAATTATTTAATGAACTCAAAAAGCCAAGGCTTTGACAGAGCATGAACTCTCGATGGGAGACAAATAAGCAGCCAAATGTGCTAGGTTTGAGCCGCATCGCTGATGCTCTCCATTTAGTACAACCTTTTAAGAAAATGCAACAGTTAAATGCTGATGTCATGACATTACGCTAGCTGGACCAATCCATTGACTAAACTTAAAAACTCTTTTCACTGATGGCTTCCTATGGCAATTCACTTGCTTTAGCCCATCATTTCATCATCAATAAACAAATACTGGAAAGTAGGTACATAAACCCTGGTACAGATATTCAAGAAGAATCTGCTTGGTTTTATCCGCTCTGCCGATCTCTTCCTACTCTCTCCTCCTCCACCCCCTGCAGCCCTTCCCGCTTCCGCTCTTTCCAACTGCTCGCTCCTTTCCACTGGAACTGCCTCCCCCTCTCCATCCGCTCTATTACCTCCTTCCCTAACTTCTGCACCTCTCTAAAATCTAATCTCTTCCATTCTCCTCCCTAATGCCCTTTGCTTCTTCTCTCACTTCTGCAACTACCTCTACTCTCTCCTCCTACTCCCTTTCTTACTTCTGTTCCACCTCACCCTCTCCTTTTACTCTACTCCCTCCTAACCCACTTCCTGCACTTTTCTAATCCTCATCTCTTCCATTCTTCTCTCTTACACCCTCTGCTTCCTCTCTTACCACTGCTTTCACCACTGCTCATACCTCTTACTTCCTCTCACACCTTGGTCCCTCTCTACTCACCAATCCTCTTCCATAGTGTACATTGTTTTTGTACTGTTTTCTGGTTTAATTCAATTGTTACTCATGCTTGTTGTATTTTGCTTGTTCCTCATGTAAAGCGTTTTGTATTAAAACGCTATATAAATTCAATAAAATACAAAAACAAATCTCCCCTCCCCACTGCCGCTCCAAAACAAGCCCCAGTAAAAACGACATGGGATATATAAAACAAATGATTGTTATTAGATATGTGAGGAGATGCAGAGTTAGTCAAACAAAAAGGAAAAGGGCATTGGTTGTCTAGACAGAGCTGCACATTTTCGGTTCTCACTGAATTCATCAGCCGTCAGTTCCACCCACGAGCATTGGTGAACTAGGCACTGGGGCATGTAATGTACAAGTTAGGACCCCATCACTTCCCATAAACTACTAATGCCATCCCGAGCTCACCATGTCAGGTTTTATATACCAACTGAGAGAAATGTCTGTAACAAAGGCCTTATTATACATCACGGTAAATGCCCAAATACAGCAGTGCAGAAATGACATTCTACCATTTGTATTGTCAGATTGTGTTGCCCACTTATCTTCATAAACATAATTAGTGAGGAAGCACATAGCCGTTTGCATTCCTAGTTTATATTGAATACAATTAATACAATTAGTGGGAGTATCCCTGAATGGTATTTTGTGGGCGGTTAGGTGGGACTAGCCACTCCTAATCTCATCATAAAAGAACAGTCTGGGCTTTGTAGAGCAACAGAAAAGTAACTAAAACAAAAGTAGTCACGTTTTCCTTGTTTAATGTTGCTTTCTACAACCGGTCATATTCATATTTTGTTTTAATTTTAGGCTATAACAGTTCAAATGACAAAAGGCACTGACAGAGAGGTCTGAACCTCATTCCTGTAGCTACTCTCCTTTTCAACTGCATGTTCACACTTCTGCACTACAAATACCATGCCAATGAAGTGTAGACAGACTACATAAGCTTAAACTCAGCCTGGTGTATCACTAAGCACACAGCATCATTGAATGTCTTTGCCACGGGAAAAAAAAACGTTTACATTATCCACAATTCCTCAAAATATATCAAATTTAAAATCTGTACAAAGAACCAAAGTAAACGAAAAAAAAAAGAGTTTCCTCCTAGCGCCTAGAACAGCTTGCAAAGGTCATTCGGTCAGCTTTCCCACAGTTAATGGCCTTTCCATCCGTAGTTATCTCATCTCGTTAAATCATATGACAGGCACGTTTTTACAATCACTTTTTAAACACATATTTCACCAGTTTCATCACCTTCAAAACCAAACTCGTTCTTTCACCCAAAACGACCCATTCCCACCATTTCTATGCCTATTTGAACATCCTCCAACAATCTATATCTAAATGGTGTAAGCATTTTACAAGTGGTTATTAAGTGGTGCACGGTGTCCACCTTCCCCTCCTCCCCACAATATCTACACTGGGAGTTTGCCTGCTCAATTTGATTGCTTGACAGTTCTATTTCTCTAGTAGGCAAGATATTCAATCTGCATCTAAGCAGAAGATCTCTGTATCGAGGCAACAGGAACTTCTAGAGGTAGACTGGCAGTTGGTTCAAGCTTTTTCCTTCCGAGATCAGGAGAGGTCTAACCCTCTCTTTTCAGTGGTCTCAATATAGTCTAGCCTCTGGAGATTTATTTTGGCTTTCATGGGGTTTACCAATTTTTCTCTCCAGCCGGATAGAATAGCCTCATGCTCCGCTCTCTCTAGTCTCACAGAGTCTCGCTTAAGGCGTTATCGCTAACACACAAGAGCCTCATGAATCAAGCACCCAGTTATTTGGCCAGTAGATTTTCTTTACACAGTTCTTCAAGACCACTCAGAAGTGCTCAAGCCAACTCTCTGTCCATTCCCCACTTCAACCTCCAGAGATCAGGCGGGTGCAGTTTCCTAATCCTGGCTGCGAAACTATGGAACACATTACCCAATCCACTCAGAGCAGAACCGTCCTTCTCGGCCTTCAAGAGAAAAGCCAAAGCCTGGTTGTCAGTCCAAGATCAGCCATGATGCTTAGCACCCACTGTTCACTCACACATGCTACACCACCGCCAACTTGTTAGATGCCTTTCCTGATTGATTGTTATTATGTATAGAATTTGTATGTTATCCTAAATTACCTATTTATTGTACTGCTTGTATTCCCTCCCTTATGTATTCTGTGGTATGTAATCTTTATTATGCCTGTAACCTAAGTGATGCGCCCAGATGCCCTTGGGCCTGGTGCGCTTTATAAATAAAATAAATACAAATGCAAAATACAAATCCCTTTGAAGTATTATGAATGGAGCAGCCAAGCCCACCATGATACATTTTCTGAGTAGGACCATTGATTTCCACAGGGCTACCGAAGCCAATGATTGCAACCTCAGTTCATATCTTATGGTGGACACTGGAAGTGAGCAGGGTAGCTTCAGAACCTTACGCCAGAAAATACCCTCCAAAGCACCCCAGTGTTTCCATGCTAAATTTAGCATAGCTTCAGAGCTATAGGTCAGGATTTGAGCCACTTTTTGCCGATAGAAAATGATGGCTGGCGAGAGGGAGAAGCTGCCGTACTTTCTATGCTGTGCAACACCCTGCAACAACAGTTTTTCTGCCTTCTTCCTGAGTAACAAGTAGTGCCCTTATCGTCAATGTTTTTGTTGATGACCACTCCTAGATAAACCATTGTATCCACATCCTCTAATGGCTCGAGTCCCACTCTCCAAATGAACCCAGGTTTTTGTTTTCTATATGCCGACGTCAGAACAAATGTCTTGGACTTCCCTACATTAATTGTCATATCATTGGACTTCACATATCCATTAAAGATCTCTATCCGCCTCTGAAGTCCAAAGGGGTTTGATCCAGGAAGACCAAGTCATCGGAATATGTAATCCAAGGAACCACTGTCTTGTTCATCTTCGGGGGAAAAGCGTGCACCTTATTTTGCGATTCTCTGAGGTCCCAAGATATACAGACAAGATATGCAGACTGAAAAGCAAAAGTGCCAATCCTTGCTTGAGCGCACAGTGGGTGTCAATATTCCTAGATAGCTGACCATTTGCTAATAGCCGACCCTGTATTGAGGTGTTCGAATATAGGGCCCTCAAAGCCCCCGCCAGGTCAACCGGACAGTTCCATTTTTTTAATTTACTCCAGAGATGCTCTCTGTTCATGCAGTCGAAGACCTGCTCAAGATCTATGAAGGCCATATAGGTACAGGTTCCTTCCTGTAGTGTTCTCTGTTTCAGATTGTTAATAAGGAATATATTCAGAGGTGTCCCTATTCCCTTCACAAACACTGTTTGTCTCGGGTCCAACCTCCAAGTTTTTGATGCCCATACAGTTAAACACGTAATAGCACCAATGCAGATAATTTTCCCAGTGAATCCAGGAGGGAGATCGGGCGATAGTTCTATGGATTGCCACGGTCACCCTTATTGAATATGGGCACAATAATGGCTTCCCTTCACATGGGTGGTATTTGTTTAGTTTTCATTACCTGCTTAAATATGTATGTGGCCAAGTCTCCCCAGGCTTCGATGTTTCCTTTTAATACTTGGTTCGACAACACATCCGGCCCAGCCACTCGGGAGGAGCTCAGTTTACCTATCATTGATCTTACCTCTCCTTCATCAAGATAAAAGTACCAGCTCATATTAACCCTCTTGGTTTCCCTTTGTCTGTGGCCCTGCTGATTAGAAAAGAGAGCTGCATAATGAGAAAACCAACGATCTTCTCTAACCTGCCCAGTTAAAGCTGATGGTCTAAAGACACCTCCATTGTTAAGGAGTTCCAATAAATTCCTTGTGTTTTTCTGGCATATGGTTTTTATTATTATCTCTGCATCCTTCTGCATTCTCAAGGCTCTAGTGGCTAAGAGCCAGTTTTGATATTTTTGTTTACATATGCGTATCAGCTCATCTTTACCTGGGCTTTTTTCAATTCCTTAATATCAGCTCTCAATTTTCTTCTAACCATCACCAGAGTATGATCAAATGCATGTTTAGGAGCTTGATCAAGGGTCCCTCTCTTATTACCTGCTATGAGGTAGTCATGTAAAATACACCAATATTCAACCGCCCCTTAATCCTTCATAATGGAGGGTGACATTTTTAACTTCCTTTGGTCGAATTCTCAACCGATTCTTTCCCCAGGTGACTTCCACCTGGCCCATTATAGACTTTTGCAGGGGGCAATAGGTGTCCTGCAAGGATATCACCAAAAGATCATGGTCACTAGAAGATCGTTTTACTACTTCAAATATTATAAACCTTTCTATCAAGTTTCTAGACACAAAACAGTAATCGATACAAGATCTTCGCGAATCTCTCCCCCACGTACAGGCACCCGGCATGTCACCTACCGACTGGGCATTTAGCATAAACAACTCCCTAGCAGATGATTCTCGGACCCAACACCTCGCTCTTTCATCCATCTGATCTTCTTTCAATGGCCACACATCACCATTCAACAAGCAAGTGTTCAGGTCCCGGCAAATAATAATGTTGGAGTTTCCCCATTCAGCCATATTTTTGTCCACCACATTCATTATTTGATTTGACAAACTTCACCTCAAAACCTGCATGTAGGATATCATGGCTAATTACTGTGAAACCTGTATCTACCCATAACAATGTTAGTAGACCCAAAAAAAGGTCTACCTAGAATGCCCTTGCAAGGTGGGTTGAAATAGGATTCATAACCATCGCATGACGGCTTTGACCTTAGCCAGGTCTCCTGGAAACATAAGATATCAAACTGTCCTAATGAGCTGGTTTCCTCACTTAGGAGCGCTTTAAATCCTCTCGTGTTCCAGGATCCTATGCGAAGTCCCGGTCGATCCCAAAGCTGGTCAGTCTATTTCTGGTTGGGATTACCTAGTGCCCCAGATAACCATTCCCAGTTAGTTTGTACGGGATCTTGTCATTTTCTTGGAATGTTTTACTTTTGTTACCGTTTGGTTCTCCACTGTTCTGCTCAGATGGATTTCAGCCAGTGGCCTTCTTTTTTCTTCCATTGTTTGGAACAGGCAGTTCTTTTGGGCCAGCGCTTTGATCGCAGGTTCGCTGTTATGGTTATCTTAGTGGTTAGGACATATTTGATTAACTTGCCTTTCGATCTCAGCCCAATCAGATCTACTCTCATCGTTCGAATCCTCATCCTCTTCTTCTTGTTCCAAAATTTCCAGTAGGTCGCTCAAACATGTTTCTGACATGATGTTATTAATCCCCGTCCCTTCTGCGTTCCTCAAGTTAATAACTGCTGCGAGAGGTTCGATCAAAGGTGGTGATTCTTGGTTCAGGACCCTCTCCTTACTTGCACATTTTGGGGACTGTCGGTGGTCCAAAGACAGAGGAGTCCTGATATTTTTCAGGAAAGCTCTGGAGCCATTTGATTTCATTTTTCTTATTGCTATGAGGTATTTTGATTTTTTCTCCAGTTTCCCATCTCGATTCCGAGGGCCCTTGGGCATTGACACCACCTCCTGAGCCGTATTTGGTTTAAAGATTGAGAACATATTTGTTTGTTTTTCTAAAACTTGTGTTGAGGGTTTCGGCATCATTGCCTCATCTGTCTATGCTGATTCTTCATTGGAAAAAGTCTGCTCCTCAAGGTTCGAGTTAGGGGACATCGATCGATATTTGTCCTCTTTATCAGCCTCAGTCTCTTCCATTGCATTTTCATCCACTTGCAATCTTCCAATATTGCATCCATTAGCAGTGTCTTGTCTGGAGATTCTCTCCTTGCCATGTCCCATAAACGGTTCTACCACTGGAGTGAGGCGTCTGCTTCTTTATTCAGTCTCTCCTCCAACTTGACAACAAATGTTTCTAAGCCATTTATTTTGGTCTGGAGCATGGAAATCACAGTACACTGGTCTTGCAATGTATTTTTTATTGTTTCATATAGTTTAGTAAAGGGGATAGCGAGATTGAGAGAGTTGCCATCAGGCTTAATTTCTCATGTGATGTAGTATGCTCACTTCTCTGTTCATCACGGAGCAGCCAGGAAGAGGTGTGGGAGCTCGTTCGGGATGAGCCCGAGGAGCTATTGATTGTAGGTCTCCTTTCAGAAGGCATGTCTATTTCACAGTTGATTGGCGTTATGTGTATGCTAATTCCTAGAAGGGGGTGGGGGGGGGGGGATTCGCATACCCACTAGGTCTTGTAGGAGACATTTCACCACGATGCTCTACATCCCTCTCATCATGAGGAATCTCTGCATTAGGTGGCGGAGGCAAGAGGAGTGGGCGTGAGGGAGTAGCAAGCTCCGCCACTGGCTGACGTAGAACGCTGGCTTTCTCCAGCTGTTCAAACATTTGTAGCTCAGGCCGGGGTGAAAGTACGGTACGGGCTCCCATGTGCTAATCAGGCCACTTTCATTTTCCTGATGATTCATAACTACACACCCCTCTCTCAGCGTGTTTCCCACACTGGCTTGATCACCGGCTTGGTCATGCACAGTCAGGCAACCGTAAGTGAGTCTCGAAAGGCACAGCGTCTTTTCTGTAGGCGGATCCGGGCTATCGCTGGACTCTTATGCTGCATTGTCATGTTTTCGCCAGCAAATGTGTGGAGTTATTTTTGCTGCAAGTTGGTGGGGGACGCGGGCGAGCTGACCTCGTTCCTGCTCTCGCACCACACGCTGTTACTCCAAAAACTTTTAAGCAGTCCTCACAGTACTGGCAGTGTATGGAGATTTCTCAGTAACTTCACAGACTTTGCAGCATTAGTTTACTCAGCTCCCCCGGCTCCCAAGACGTCAAAGACCGATCCGTGTGCCGCGATCAAAGTGAGGCTTTTGAGTCTTAGCAGGTCCGATCAGAGGCCAGTCCACGCCCACAGCAAGGAAGGTAGAAAAAACACAGAGGCCCACCAAAGACTCCACTTGGCCTCCCACTTTGCGACTCCACATGGCATTACAGAAGGGATGCAAATGTGTATAGGTAGGTCTTGAATATGGGAGCACAATTCTTATTGAAATACAGCCAAAAGCAGCAGTTTGTTATTACTTGCACTGGTTAAACTTTAACCTCTGAACCTGGTAGTAGTTATAAAGAGAGAAACGATTTGTGTCTCTACTCTGCAAGCCTAAGTCTGCTTTTTAATCGGCTTTCTTCAGTCGAGCATCCGCTTTCACTCCACTACACCGCCAGTCAGCGCACTAGATGACCAAAAATAGATAAAACATTATAGCCCAGCTATCATTTCAGAATCAGCCAGTAGCCTATCTTTCCTTCTTCAGTTACGCCCCAATGCCTCCCCTTTGCTTCACGAAATAACCTCTCTCAATAAATCGGTCTACAAAACTGAAAAATACATAACATTAGACTCTGATTAATTTCCTGCTCAGGCAGCTGTTCCATTAAAGTACCCTGTGCTGCCTGGCGTATAGAGGGAGAGTAAGAAGGACATACATGTACTCATAGAGAACGCAGGGTTATGGTACAAGAGAGAAATATGACTATATTGTATGTGTAGGGGCAGTAGGGTGGGAATTAATATATGTGCATATTACTGTATGCAAGCAATTCACCACTTCGGATCACTGCCTAATGTTCCCATGCCTCTCTACAAAGTTGCTGTCTTTCCTGCAGGGTGGTGGATAGGCCTCACTGTCTGCGCTCGTGTGACGTGGTGAGGCGTGCCATAACCACTAGAAAGAAATACTCCAGAGAAGTCTGTCTTTCTTTTCTGACTGGAGCCACAGTGCCACAGACCATTATAAAAAGGACGGATCGGAAAGGAAGGGGTTCCAGAGTGTTACAGGCTTTGTTCGGGGAAGAGGGGCACTGTCAGAAGAGCTGCTGGCAATGGTGAAGTCGCCAATATGTCAGGGTCTGCCATCCAAGCATAAACCAGTACCAGAAATACAATTATAATTAAGGGAGCTAGAGAAGGTGGAACGCGGCACAGATGCGCATGCTGCGGAAAATGCTCCAGAGGCCCAGCAACAGTCTAAGAAGGACTGGAAGAACTAGTAGAGAATAATGTGATGTGAACACTGAGAAATGTGATCCAAAAAGACCAAGAAACAATCTAAAAGGGGGAGTGGGAAGTCATTTGAATTCCATGCTGGGAAGTATGGACAAAAAGCTGAGGAACAACCTAAGAAGCACTGACAGAATGAAAAATAATTTGAGGTGCATGATGAGACCTGTGGTGCAAGAGCCAAGTGACAGAAGAGTGACACATTATTGCTGGAAAGAGTGCAAAGACTGAGCAACGTTCTAAGAGCGAGGGAAAAGTCATTTGAACTTTCGTGTTGAACTTCAGACAGGGAACGGTGCCTCAGGTCAACCATCTACACAACAGTAGAAGTGCCAGTCTAAGAACAAGTGAAGAGTTATTAGAGTTGGATGTAGACAAAGGAGGTCCAAAGAACCAGCAAAAGTCAAGGAAGGATTGAAAGACTGAAGAGTCATTAGAATTACACATTGGAAAAGGTAGCCCATAGAACCAGAGTTCGCATATTGTGCTTTACTCAAGGTCCATGAACCAAATGGGACTATAAGAAGGACTGAAAAAGTGAACAGTCATCTGAATGCCGTCCCAGGAAGTGTGGTTCAAAATCCCAGAAACGTCTTAGAGATACTGAAAGAGTAGGAGGCTAAAAAGAGTGATCCAAGAAATGGCAATGATTCTGTCAAGATCGAGAAACGATAAAAAGGGAGACCGACACATCAAGTTTCGCATCTGGCTGCTCTCTTTGTTCCCACTAACACCAACCCTTCCTTCGCCCTTACAAGACCTAGCACGACACCTGTAAATGCATCCCAAATAGAAGAGGTTGTGCTATAGAAGACCAAATTACATGTTATAGACATATTGTCCTGGAAATCCTTTGATCATTAAATATATGTTATGTTACGTTATTGTGCATTTTTATTGCACCTTATATACCATTGGTATGATAGACATGTGACAATCCTCCCCTTCTCGCAACCGTGGCAAATCTCTTCAACATTCGTACTGGCAACTTCCCCCAACTGTCCACACACTTGCTAAGTTGATTCATATTAATCTTCAGTAGAGTTCCACTAATCGCTGGAGCTCTATGTTAGGTTTCTTTAATCCAGATTCTATTATATGTCTTCCATAGTGGTTGAGGGCTTTCTCTTTGCAAGATTCATCAATGTAGCAGGTATTAAGCATTTCCTAGCTTATTGGAGAACACAGAAGTTATGCTTGTATCCCTGCTATTTCTTTCTCCATTTCCAATCTTTGGTAGGTGTCTCATGTGTGTATTTAATCCACCATTGTCCAATGATTTCTGTCCAGAACATTAGGTACATCAGTTGAGACAATTAATAAGTGACTCTGAGGATCAACAGATTTCATTCAGTTCTTTGTGGTTTCCACTAGGCTTTCCTGCCTAGCATATCTATGAGTTGATGATCCAATGTCCTCCTGGTATGTAGTCGATGTATGAATGTAATTCCTTTCCTTCTTATTCTCAACCACTGTCTGCCTTGTATGTTTTTCTTCAACCTCATAGAGCATTGAATCTACCTTCTCAACGAATTACCAACTCCATTTTGATCATATTCCCAATATTTAACTCTTTTAGCAAAGGGGCTCCCTTTTTCTAGTTAATAAAATAAAAGACACACTTTGTAAATCTCCCCTGATACAGGTTTTGAGTCATTACATACCCAGAAAAACCTTGCTGAGAAGAACATAAAAAGTTGAGAAAATAATTATTTTAGTAATAGGACATAGCTGATAAGTTCAAACTACTGCATGTCAGCTATGCAAAGATGGTGCACCTCAAGGTTTCGGCTATCCATTTCTCCTTGTATAATGTTAAATACATAGTGCAGCCACGTGGAGAATGGCATGGTTCTTAATGAACACTTGAACGGAATGACCTAGCGTTCGGACCACTTCCTTCAACTAATAGAGTGAAGATTATCACTACGGGACATTACTAAAAACAATTCCAACACGTTTGACTGTATTAAGTTTAATATTGTTCCATATTTCTGTCCAGTATTTATTAGTAGCACATGTAGATTGTTATTGACCTCCTCTCAGCCAATCATAATGTTTAGAGTGCAGTCAATAACTACTAGTATTGACTGCATTCTGAACATTCTGTCCTCAGAAACAGACAAGGAAACAACAATGCAATTTCCCAGCACATTTGTTTCCATTAAGACACTTCCTCTCTGAGAGGACCTTTCTTTGGCTGCCACATGCAATTTAACACATGGAAGAGAAAGCCACAACATTTGAAAATGCCTCCACTTTCTTATAGAGAAACCTGTTATGTTCTGCTCATGTAATACATGTTCCAGTTCAACCAATTTGCTAGTAAAATGCTTAATTTATAAAGACAACTGTTATTTAAATACAAAATAAAACCACATTTAATTCAGCTTAAAGTAACATTTTCTACTTCATCACTACAATTCCAAAACATGTATTGCTACTATCGTCATGTGCAACTACCCTTATGGACCTCTGGAGGGGTCATTATCGCTTGGGATAATGACCCTTCCCCCAACTTATGCTCCTCAGTTTCGCCTCAGGCCATAACTTGGTGGCAGGTCATTAGCCTACGATAATTACTCCTGCCTCAGCCTACGTACCAGATTGGTTTTGCATTGCCGAACATGACTTGATCCAGCAATAATTGATGTGAGAATCTCTTCTATTTCAATTAGCAATACATTTAATAATAACACAATAGATACAAATACTGTGCTCACCATTTATTGTATAATAAATAGGAATGCAAATTATCATTTCAGATACACAAGATGAAAAACAACAAATTTGGATGTACATGAACAGAATCACTATTGCACATTTTGGAGAGCTGAAAAATTAACTTGTTGGTAGATTCCCATTAGAAATAAAGGTATAAATAATGCAATAACTAGTTAGTACAGATATTCAATGCCTATATTTAGTAGAAAATACAAAACATTGAAAATGTGCCTAGGACGTATGTAAACCTTAAAGTGCAAAATACCTGTCTGTAATTCAAGTTACTTTTTCTTTTAATTTTGGATATGTTGGATTTAATTTAAATCATTATTTTGGAAGAGTTTAATAGGTATTTTCACTTTTTAAAGTTTGAACTGATTCATTGTTTACAAAATGGATGGATACAAATTAATTTGCATATGACAATATGAAGCAAGAGGGTTAAGAATATGAATAATACAAATAGAAGTATAATACTGATTTACATCTGCGGGGCATAATATGTTTTACTTTGAACTCAACGCATAAATATAACTGTTTGAAATAGAGCAGCTGTTCTTGTTTTTCATACTCCCATGCTCCACAATTATGGGTCTCTCAGACCACACTGTTGTGAAACCTGGGCTGCTCCAGAAGGCAAGTTTTTTTGATGGTAGATTAAGCACATACAAACTGTGTGGTGCAGGAGTATTTTATTGTATTACACTTGTAACGCATATTATTTAATAGGTCATTCTGAATCCTCTCATGGTATTATCTTTCTAAAAGTAGTCAGTTTAGTTTAGTTTAGTTTATTATTTGTATAGTGCCGCCTGCCCCTGGGGCATCCAGGTGCTTGGCATGGTTACACAGTTGCAAAAATAGTACAAACAGGGTAAGTACACAAACATTACATGTGGTAAAGACATTGTATAAACAGTTTCTAGTGGTATAGACATTGTAAAGTATTTACAAGGTTTGTGGTTGTACAGGTTGAACGGTTTGTACCAGCAGTGTATAGACAATAGCAAGGTTTGTTAAGAGCATTGTTGTATCGTTATGGTTCAGCAGTATATGCAGGAGGTTGCGTAGAATTAAATATATTCATTTGTGGGGCTAAGTAATTAGTAAGCAGTTTGTGTTTTAGGCTTCTTTGGCCAGTAGCCATGTTTTGGCACAGTGTCTGAAGCGGTGAAAGGATGGTTCGGATCTGAGATCGGCTGGTAAGGAGTTCCAGAGTTTAGCGGCCAGCCTAGGGAAGCTTGTGCCGCCTGCTTTTTGGAGCTTAAATCTGGGGATATTTAGGCATTGTGTTTGGGCTGATCTGGTTGGGCGAGATGGGTTGTGGTGCTTGAAGGTGTCCGAGAGGTATCTAGGTGCCAGGTTGGATAGGCATTTGTGTGTAAGAGAGAGTGTTTTATATTCGATTTTCTGATTTATGGATAGCCATTGAGTGGAGTCTCTAGCGTCAGAGATGTGCTGATGTTTTGGTATGTTCAGTGCTGCTCTTAGTGCGTTATTTTGGATAACTTTCAGTTTGTTGATGTTCTTTTGGCTAGTACCCAAGTAGAGCACATTACAGTAGTCAACCTTTGAAAGTACTAGTGCTCTGGCTAGAGTAGTGCAGTTAGAGATCGAGAGGTAAGATCTGCTGGCATTAATGAGCTTACATGTGTAAGCTGTGACGGAGGAGATGGCGTTGATTTGTCTGGTCAGTGTAAGGGAAGAGTCAAGGTAAATGGCAAGAGTTTTAACGTTATTGGAGACAGAAATGTTGTTGCCGTCAATGGTGAAAGTCTGGTATAGTTTGTTGAGGTTGTTGAGTCTGGATTGGGAGCCTAATAGAAGAAGCTCGATCTTGTTGTTGTTGAGGCAGAGTCCGTGTTTGGCCATCCATTCTTGAATGATGGAATACATATTGTTGAGTACTGTGTTGTCAGTGGAGTAGTCGCCAGTTGGTGGGATAAGTATTTGAGTGTCATCTGCATAATTCGTGTAGATGACATCCAAATGGTCCAGTATGTCGAAGAGAGGTTTCGTAAACACATTTAATAATATGGGGAAACGCAAGAGCCCTGGGGGATGCCCCATGTGACGGGGGCTGGTTCGGTGGCTGCCATAGGTACAAAGACCTATATTGAGAATATTGTGGTTTACCAATTCGAAGGCGGCCGAAAGGTCGAGGAGGAGAAGAAGGGCTAGTTTGCCATTGTCTTTAAGGTTGTCCATTTGTGTCTTGAGATCGATCAAGGCCGTCTCTTTGCCATGATTGGGTCGGAAGCCCGATTGTCTTAGTCCTAGCAAGTTATTTTTCTCTAGGTGGTTCTGAATCTGCAAGCAGGCAGCTCTGTCAAGGATTTTTAGGAGGAAGGGCACAGTAGTGATGGGTCAGTAATTGGTGGGGATGCTAGGGTCTAGAGTGGGTTTATTGAGTAGAGGTAGAACCCAGGAATCCTTTAATTTGTTAGGTACTATACTGGATATAAACAATGAGTTTATAAGAGAGGTGATGAAAGGGGTAAGGTGTTTGGCCGCGTCTTTGATAACTGGGCTGGGAAGATGTCACCTTGACATTTGGAGGGTTTAAGAGAGTTTATTATATCTTCCACCTCCTTGGTAGTGATGGTGGAGAATTTGAATAGATTGTTATTATCCCTTCGTAAGGTGTGGTTGGGTGGGATGGAATTGTCTGCAAAGGTGAGGCTATCTTTCTTTGACTCAATTTTGAATTATAACATAGCAATTTTGCAAAGGCGTGCTTCTTGTATGTTGGTACACCAAGGGATGTCTTTGATGCAAGTGTCTGGGATGGGAGATGGGGACTCAAGGTATCTCAGGATGTTGAAAAGCTCTTTGGTGTTGGATTTTGCTTTGCTAATTCTCTCGTTATACATGTTTAAGAGTTTGTTTGGATGATTGCCGACTTGTAGGTATTGGAAGCTAGGGAATAGGATGTTTTTTTGTTAGCGGAGGGAGACTGTTTCCACGTTGATTTGGCTTGTCTTTTATTTTTCCAGAGAGTGTTTAATTCAGGTGTGAACCAAGAGTTAAGGTGTGCACGTGGTTTGGCTTTGCGTAATTTAAGTGGTGCTACAGTATTAATGGCCTTAAGAATGGTTGTGTTATAAAGGTCTACTAATTCTGTGAGGTTTATAATGGAAGGTGTGAAGTCGATGATAGGTTGGAGTAAAGGGATGAGTTTCTCGGCTGTGATGTTTTTGCTGTTTCTTGTGAGTGTAGGTGGAGCGTTGGGAATGGGTGCAGGTGTTTGTTTATCTTGTTGATGGTGAAGGTGATGAGGTGGTGGTCAGTCGAGGCACAGGGTGTGTTGGATAGGATGGTGGTGTTACAGTTGAGGTCTGCTATCCAGTCGAGGGTGCAGCCTCGATTGGATAGCAGATTGTGTGGGTTGAGAGATGAAGTGAGTGAGTCCTAATTCTAGGATTGTATTTGCGACTGTGCTTGCTTTGTCATCTTTCTTGTCGTAACCCAGGTTAAAGTCACGTAGAATAAGTATCTGTGAGTTGGGTTTGGTGTTATTAGAGAGCAGAAGAGCTATGTCGTCATTGAATGAGGATATGGGGCCAAGCGGTCTATGGATAAGATGGATGGTGATTGTGCTTGTGTAAGTTGTGATTAGTTTGATGGTAAGTAATTCTGCAGATGGGAGGGTTTGGTATGTGTCTTATGTTAAGGGAGTTTTTTTGCTATAATGGCTACTCCGCCGCCTTTGGCTGTTTGTCTGTCCATGCAGTAGATGGTGTAGTCATTTGGGATGGCTAGCGCTAGGGTGGGACCTGATGCTGCGTGGAGCCAGGTCTCAATGATAGCTATGAAGTCTAAATCATTGAGTGAGATAATATCAGTTATGTCAAGGGTATGGGCAATGATCGTGCGTTGATAAGTGCACCTTTGCTTGTTTTGGTAGTAGATAGATGTGGTTTTTTGTAGAGTGTACGAGGGGAGGAGGTGTTGGAGCGGGGAGTGGGTTGGCCAGGAGATGCTGATGTGTGGGTGATAGGCATAGCTGGTTTGGGTTTACTTTTACTGATGCTTGGATCTGTGTTAGGATAGGGCAAAGTGGTGAAAGTCCTGGATCTGAGGCGGTTGTGTCTCATTGTGCCTATGCTGAGATAGAAGTACTTGATGGGATTGTTATACGGGATGGGAATGCAGGGGATAGTGGCACACATTGCTTTTTGGATACTACAAGTATCTACAATGGGGTGGGTCTGATTATGGCAGGGCTGGAATGGGTTTAGGTTAGGTAGGAATGGGGTGGGACATGGGATAGGATGTGTCTAGGACATGCTAGCCTACTAAGTCCATTGGGGTGGGAAAGGAAATGTGATCCTGTGCAAGGTAGGTCGAGATGTACCAGGCAAAAGGGAAATATGATGACTATAGTCCAGGCTGGCATAACTGTTTTTTGGTTTAGAATTGGTAGTCTGATAGTTACACCTGACAGCTACGCAACATGGATTGGCCTAGGTTTCTTTGTTGCGGTGGAGATTGCTTTAGAGGAGGTTCCTGTATATCCTATGTGACTCAAGGTAGGAATCCAACATTCATTGCAAGACAGCAAGACAGTAGAGTAGCTGAATATGCAGTAGAATTCAGAACAAGGCAATTAGAATCCAACATTCATAGCAAGACAGTAGAGTAACTGAATATGCAGTACAATTCAGAGCAAGGCAGTTAGAATCCAACATTCATAGCAAGACAGTAGAGTAACTGAATATGCAGTAGAATGCAGAGCAAGGCAGTTAGGCAGCTGAATATGCAGTGGCAGTCATTGCGGTAGCAGTCGCAGCAGGGCAATTGGGCATCTGAATATACAGTTGGTATAAGTGTGGGGCGCCGTAGGATATATGATGGTGGTGCTAGGTTACACAAACCTGGGGGCGCTGGTGCAGCAAGATAACACAGAGCCGGTGCATTAGTCTGAAGTGGGTGACTTACCGGGCAGGAAGCTAGATGAATAGGCTGCCGGGCTCAGGTATGCATCAGAATAGCGTGACGCATGAGGAACTTACTTGCAAAGCAATTAGCTAGGACACAGCCAAGCCGTAGGTGAGGCTATCAGGTACTAGTTGTGTTAAGAGCACCAGGGACCATGGTTTGCCGCGCCCTCCATCTTTGTTATCGGTGCACTAGCAGCCAGTTGGTGGAAACTTGTAAAAAGGCTTGTGGTGCCTATTGTGTGTATCCAGAGAGAATTGTTATAGTTTCCACTCATTCGGCGCATGTGCAATTCCTTATGCTGGGATTTACCCAATGTCTTATGCTGCGTTTGAAAAATGTAGTTCCACAAGGTTTGTGATTTTCATTTTTTCCAATCTTTTATTGTCTCAAATTCATCAATTGATGATATAGCAGGTGGTGCTGACACCTGTTTCGACCTAACAGGTCTTTTTCTAGGCTACCGTTCATAATTTTTAATAACAATGGATTTGATACATATTTGGTGCCAATGTGGTCCCAAGATCGGGCATTCACCATTCGTGATTGGGTGTATATCATGTGACTTTTGTTTTTGGACATATTATGTGTGGGTGATTTAATTCCCAGTGATCGTGATATATATACAGATTCATAGTGATTTGCAGATTGGTTCATACATTTTGCAGTCCAAAACAATTATCAATAGACAGTATTGAGTACATGATAAGGGAGAGAAAATAAGAGATTTCCGTAAGTTTAATTGGCAATGGTCCTAATTGGTTTAGAGTGTTTGGTAATTGCATCATCTCATGTTGAGACATGTTCATGAAGATCAGCTCTCCCATCAGCCACACCCATGATGACAAAACTGTGTGGCGGTACCCTCAGTTGAGGGGAGAGCTTGCTGTGCAAATATGAACAAATCACCTCTAGATCAAGTCAGAGTGTTGGACAATCTGGGAGGAACCTCCCAAGGAGTACCAGAAACATACTATGATGACAGCAGTATAAACCATATGGATTACCTTTGCTTACTCATGAGAACAGAACTGCTCATCTGGGGGGGGACAGCATTGTCACCTTGATTTGGGTCAAAGAAGATGGTAGTGGAGTAACTTCCCAAACCACAGACAATGCTGAATACCAGATCATGGCTCGTGAATGAAGACCACTGGTGGTAAAAGGTGGATCTCTGTGTGAGGAAACCCTGATCGATGCCTGTTCTCGGCGGGTACAACCACATCACTATCAACCTGCTATGTTGCATATTAAGAACCCTCAACATCGACATCTGGGACAGATCTCACCAATGAGCTTATCCGTACCAAAGTCATGACTGATGGCGGAAGTGGACAGGTTCTGAGAACTGTGTGTTCTTTACTTCAACAGCAAGACTGTCAGCTCACCTTCAGCCTATCATTAAAACATGTGAATTGCCTGCTCTGTGTACCTGCAATGCATCAATTTACATGGTGACTTTTCACAGAAGAAGAGTACAGAACATCTTCACGATGATCATTCCACACAATATGCTGAAGCAAACCCAACTAATGATGAAAAAACACCACTGTTGCCAAAGTGTTGTAGGAAAGGTTCACTGTGCACATATCTTAAATATGCAAACAATCAGCAATAACTCAATACAGCATATCAGATTGCAATGGATGCTGCTGACAAGAATGCAAGTGCTACTAAGCAGTGGTATGACTTAAAAATGTACAGTCTTTTGACTGAGTATTGGTAGAAGCCTGGGTTGCAGAGGGCATAACAGACTACGAACTTGCACAGTGTAGACATAACTGTCAGGTATGTCTATGTATCAGGTAGATTAGAAAGACAATGCAATGAGATTAAAGTCTCTAGACAAAAATCACCTGTTCTTCTGCTGGAGAGTCCACTTTATTGAATGACTACTGCATATCTGCTTGACAATGCATCATTTGTTTGAGAACTGGGGCTCCGACTGAACGATAATGCACCCTATTCCATGGGACAGATTGAAGAAACTTCTGGCATAGCCCCAGCTATGATTTGACACCTAATGTGGGCAGCCTACACATTTCTTGACCTTTAGATAGAAAATCTTGTTCTCAATTGCCTTGGAACAATAATCTCTAGTGACCTTTTCCATGGACTAATCTTTAGCCCCTGTGCAGAGCTTTTCATGAGAGCTGCCAGATATCAGTGCCGAGTAAGGGGCCAGAGAGCAAATAAAAGAGTGCAGTTTTGTGGGATTGCCCTGTCAGCATGGTTCTCTTCATCCTCCTTCAGTGGGGTCCGGGGTGTTGTCCCCACCACTGAGACTTTACAGACCACATCCTCCCATATGGCCTTCTTGCAAATTTGGGCTTGGCACCGCAGAATACTTCATCTGCGTGCTCCACAAGGGTGTCAGACAGCATGTTCAGTTCAGGTTCACTGAATCTTGGCTTGCGGCGAAAGACAACAGGTTGCCTTTTAGACATGTTCCTCTCTGTCGGTCGGTGCTCAGATTTTGAGTAAAACTCCTGTGGACTGAGGATTGCAATGGATTCTGTTTTTATACTGGCCGCCGGTGCATTTACTGGTCTGGCGCAATGATGTTATTTCTGGTGCTGGTAATACTGGCAGCAGTAATTACGGGCTCCTCTGTGCCAGAGTCGGAGTCTGCGTCAGCGATGATGCCGGTATCTGGTTTTTCTTTGGGTCATTACAGGCATGCCGGTGCTACCGTTTCTAGCATATTTGTTTGATGTAAAAGTGGGAAAACAAGAGTGGCAGGAGAGAAGCCTTCCTGATAAAAATCACTCAGCAGGAGAGGAGCATAACAGGCATTACTTGTGGCAACCACAAGAGTGAAACAAGCAGCATCAATGTGCATCATGTCTTCCCAGAACTTTAGTTTAGTTTAGTTTAGTTTAGTTTAGTTTATTTGCTTGGATAGTGCACCGAACCTGAAGGTATCTGGGCGCTTTTGCTTGCATATACAACAAAAGTTACATAATGGTGCAAATGTTCTCATACATACATAATATGACTTTGAAAGTAGAGTACATTTATATAAAAAATTCTATAGAAAGGATGAAAAGATCTAGGCGTGCGTCCAACACAGGTATGTGCTGTCAACAAGGATACATATAGTGAAAGTGGATGTAGCATCAGTAGTGGAGAGAAGTCTTTAATTCATCTGGGAGAAGAGCCACATTTTTTACCTTATGTCTGAAGGCCAGGAAGGACGGTTCAACTCTTAAGGCAAAGGGTAGAGAGTTCCAAGTTCTGGCTGCCATGACTGGGAAGCTAGACTCACCTCCTTTGATGAGTTTGAATTTTGGGATGTTGAGGCTGTGTTGGTAGTTAGTACTGATCAGTCTAAAAGATTCCTTTAGAGAAGTTGTCAATGAAGTATTTAGGGGCAGAATTTGATAGACATTTGTGGGTAATTGTTAAGGTTCTGAGTGTGATCCAGTCTTGTACCGGGAGCCAGTTGGTGTTTCGTCTCGCTTGTGAGATGTGGTTGGAGCAAAGAATGTTTAGAGCTGATCTAAGTGCGTTGTTTTGCAGAAGTAGTAACTTTTGATGTTGTTGAAAGTCAAAGACTTTACCAAATTATTTTAAGTGAACCTCACCACAGAAGTACTTGTAACAGTGTTAGGAACTTTTTGTCCTGGCAAGCGAGTATACCAGGATAGGGACTTTTTAGTGGTAGTCCTGGCAGAAATCATCCAATGACTGTGTTGTGGTTAAAAGTTGTGAAGAAGAATAAGTGGCAAGACAACTAATGTGTTTCATGGAGTGTTGTGGAATCATCCTGACACACCATTGTTGTTGATACAAATGAATTGTGGAAGTGTTTTGCTTCCTAAGAAGAAGAAGTTGTGTTGAACTATTTGCTATAAGTGGAGAGATAAATACTTGTCATCCAGTTCAACTGTTAGTTAAACTCTAATTGAAAGACCTTTGGAGCGAGAACTGTTATATTTGAATTGCCATATATTCCCTTTATGAGTTTGATTTATTTATTAGTAGAGGGACAGATTCCTTTTTGTTGGAGTGTTTCCTTTAGTTTATTTTGATAGGCAGGGAAATCCTCTTTAGATTATGGATAGCAAGGCATTTGTCAAAGCCTTTTGAGTTAATAAAATGGCATTGTATGAAATATGCTTACCAAGTTGTCTGCCTCACATTTCTGAACCCTCAGAGGGGCCTTCCAGATAGCGAAAAGGGCCCAGGGTATCATTACGTTGCAATTCCTCCCATCCACCAATTTAATAAGTTCATTTTTTAATGTCTTGTTAAAATGCTCAACCAAGCCATCAGTCTGAGGATGGTATACTGTGGTTTGGAGCATTTTAATTTGAAGGCTCATCCATTAAGTTACCCATAAAGATAGTCCCTTGATCGTAAGGATCACCTTAGGGAATGCAACTCGAGAAACAAATGGTATCAAATGTTTTAATATCTGCTGGAATGTGTTATTTCTTAAGGGAAAGGCCTTAGGATATCTTGTAGTGTAATCTAAAATTGTTAATATATAGCGATTTTCTAGCATCAAAGGTTCAAGTGGTCCATTAATATCCACTCCAAAGTGTGAAAAAAGGATATCAATAATGGGTGAAGTAGAACTGGTCATGGTGTGTGGGCACTGGTTTTCTGACACAAGGCAGAGGTAAGAACAAAGTTATTTATGTCGGCGTACACACCAGGCAAATACAACCTGCAAACCACCGGTCTTCGTGTCATGGCTGTTCCCAAGTATCCACCTGCAGATATGAATTGGTGATCTCCAATACCATCCTTTGATGAGTGTTGGGGACTACAATCTGCAACCTGGGTAAACCGTCCGGACTAGCATCACCTTGTTAAAGGAGAATGTGCCTAACAAAGAAGAATGGCCCCTCTTTCTTTCTTCCACCTCCTTCTAACATGGTATGAAGGATGGCTTAGGCCAATATAGGGTCATTGTGTTGGGCAAACGCTAGTTCTGGGATAATATATGGCTCATTACTTTGGGGGTTGGGTGGTAGTACCTCAGATGATGGTGCAGGTTCTTCATCTGCCTCACCAAATCCTGTCTCACCTCTTTCAGTTTTATTGGCTTGAGTACTCGCCACAATTTTAGGTTGCAGGGCCTGCTCCAAAATCCCCTCTGCTATCTTTTCTCCTACTTTGATAGGGTATTGGTTTTCCCCTGTTGTTCTGAAGTAAAATTTTAATGTCACCCCTATATTCCGGATCCACTACCCCTGCCATGACATCTAAACCATTCCTTCAACCTAAACCAGACTTAGATGTTAACCTTATATAGGTTCCTTTCAGGGGTATTAGGACTAGGTCTGCGGGGAGCAACAACGGGTCTCCTGCCTGTAATATTTCAGCTTGCCTACTGTCTGAGTCAAGACTCATTAGTAGCTACAGATGGATTGGTAGCATGCTCACTAAGTTTTACAAATTCAAGGGTCCCCCAGTTTGTGTCAGCTGAGCCTTCCCTGCTCTTTGGTTTAGATGTTAGTTTTCCTGTGTCATTTACCCTTCCTCTCACCTGTCCCACTTCTGACACCATTTGTAAGGGATCAAGAGTAAAACTCGGACACACAGGTATTTTTGGTGTTGATCAAAAACCTTTATTATCAAAAGAAAAAGATGGGTTGGGGAAATAATACCTATCCCGAACTCTAAGGGGGGTTTCCCTGCCTCATCAAAACTAAGGAAAATCGGTGTCCAGTGTCCAAAATTCTAAGCTGACCCTTACACAATAAACTCACATATAACGTGAAATGGGGATGTCTTGTAGTTGAACACCTGCAGCTTCCTTCCAAGGTTTCAAACACAAAGTTCTAATGTGAAGAAAAGAAAATCAATGATGTTCCACCAGAGAAGGGGCCTTCCCTTCCCCTCAAGTCTTTCTGGTTCTTAAAATGTCACTTTTGCATATTTCACAATTCCCAAGGAGGGTGGCTCTTTCCTTGTGTTTTATCCATTCACACAACACATTCAAATATACAGTTCTCTTTCTGCACCTCTGATGCCTTTTGCAAAACGGTCCTTCCCTTTTAATGCACAATTCAAGGAAGGGGGATCTCTTTCCCTAAGCCTTCTCAGCTTTTCTGCAATTTGTTTCCCAGTTAACATCTAGAGGTCTCTGCCCCTTTTATCTAATCCGTTGTTTTCTCTTCTGCCAGGGTTTCTATTATCTTGCTACTTGCTACTTGGGTGCGGGTCACAGACTTGGTGTGTGCCTGTTTTACTGTCCTGCAGCAACCTTTGAGTCTGTTCACTATTTGAGTGCAAATCCCAGGTTTACACTATTCATCAGCATTCACTCTCTTCTGTATCCAGGTAATTATATTCTTCATATGTTGGGCCACTGACCCTTTTCTAAATGTGTTGAATGGCTCAATTCCTTTGTTAGGGCTTATACTCTTTACGAACAGAGCACAGCATCTGCCCTGCAGCGCCCCGGTATCCCACTCTTTGTCACTGGGCTTACCGGTCTTCTCTGGCAGCTTTGGCATTCCTCACATCTCACTGTACCCTCCACTGCCAGTTTTCTGAGTGGGATCACATATCGTCAGCTTCTCGGTTCCTGCCTTGCCTTCTCCTTTGCTCAGTAGCTCCTGCTGTTCGTAGTGACAGTGCTCTCGTCAGTTTCCTCGCTCCGGTTGGCAGCCTGCTCCCCTCCTGTGTCCTAACCAACATTGGGAGGACTGAGTCTCTCATCCAGTTCAGGTGAGCTATATTTGAATATCCTGGCACCTGTTAGCATCCTCCAACAACTAGAACATGCCATTGGTTTGCCGCTTCTAGTGAATTTTTATCAAATCTTTGTGATCACTGCGCCGCCCGTAATTCCACCAATGAAAATGTGGAATTCCAATTACGGAGCGGCGTAGTGATCAGATGGATCACGTTTACCCGCATGCCCCGGCCCGCAATCCCCCAACCTGTAACCCCCACTTACCTTTACTGCAGGGCACATTTGTGTGCACCGCCGGCAGCCCTGTACCCCTGCAGCGTCCGGTCCTCCCACTCAGGTGGGGCAATACTGACAGAGCTGGGTCCTTTTTTCTTTTATATCTCATCCCCACTTACTGTAATGGCAAGCCGGGTACAACCCCGCAACCCGCGACCCCATTACACCAACAAAGGAGACCGGGGGACACCCCCACAATCCCCACTCACCTTAGTCAGAGAAATGGAGGTCAGGACTATTGTAAGTAATGTCGCCACAATCGTGGTGACATTTTGGTAAGATTCCTCTTTATCACTCCATCCCTCTTCCTTGTCTCAGTTTTATTAAACACAGAGATGTACACAAGGTTAGTTAACAGTAACAGTGGAGATTCCTTATCCACATTACAATGTGCCATACAGGAATGGGGGAAAGTTAAATGGGTGTTACCAAGGAGTACAGGTAAAGGCCTCTTCTGACCTAGTGGGACTACTCTGGCTCCCCGAGGGTTGTCCTCACCCACGTAGTCCTCCCACAGATAGTCACACCCAGGGTGAGAGTCAGGTAGCTTCTGCCTTTCCCTGGCCACATGAGGGGAGATTTCCCCGGGGGAAGTAGTGACAACCTTGCTAGATTCATCACCATGCATACACATGTAAGAGGATCAGCGCAGAATTAGATGCAACTTGCCTGTATCTTGTGGCCACTATTTTGAATTAGTGCTGACAAGAATGGTTTGAAGTAGTTTCTAAAATCTCTATATGTAGGGATTATCGTACTGTGTGTGCAGCACTTATCTTACAGGGTTTTCGGAAAGATGATTTTTAAACTGTTTTGGAATTAGACCATGTGCTGAGGCTAAGGTGGGTTGGAGGGAGCTTGGTCTGAAATTACATTATGACCTGCCAATATCTTGGCTTTAGTGTGAGGGCTCAATCTCTCTCCCTGCCTTCACCTGTTTCAACCCTGACTCATCTGTTCTCCTAGCATGTTGATCTGGAGTCGGAAACCCTCTAATAGGAATGTGAAGTTGTATGCTATATTTGTAACACTTTCATCCCAGGGGATTTGAAAATGTGCCACCTCTGCAATGCTAGATGGACTGGAAGGATGAGGTGGTTTACTTTCATCCTGTAGGGTGTCCTGACCCACGTTTAAGCTACCCTGCTACAACATTTGGTGCTGTGGGCTTAGGAAATTCAAGATGGCGGAAAACCCACATGTGCGCCGAAATCCAGGAAAGCTGCGCAGTTGTGCGCACACCAAAATGGTTACCTAACTTGCCACCCACCAGGGTAAAGAAAGGTCTTTGTTAACAAAATCCACTTTTACTGATGTCAAAAAGTTGCTGAAATCGTGACTCATTGGACCACTTTAAAGATTCAACCCTTTTTGTGGGGTTCCACATAACCATCTTACTGTAAGGAGCCCCATCAAAACAATGTTAAGCAAGGATTTACTACCATGTAAGAACCATTCCTGTTTAGAATGCATTAATCCAAGAAAATCCCAAAAATGGGTGCAGTACCAGTACTCACCACTATCCAAAAGCCGGCGTTTTAAAACCCACTGTGTGTTTTTCTGAAGGCAAGCAAAATGCCTATTTCAAACCTTGCAACATGTGCAAAATATTCACTGAACACCAGCAGACATTTGGTAGAATGGAGTTTTGTGTGCCTACAAAATCTGGGAAATGAAGAGCCCAAAAACAATGCTTATAACAAAAATGCTATGGAGTCAGCAGCTTAAGCCTAACTGCAACTGGATTTAAAACCACCAAAATCGAAAATGTTAAATTAAATGAGTGACCTATGTTTGGTGTCACATGCCTTTGTAACTGTTGAAATGTCATAGTTTTGCACTTAGAATCAGCATTCTAGCTGCATGTGTAAAATTACAAGTTATTTTAAAAGCAACAAAAAGTTAGCTGAAGGTCTGGCTTAAGGAACTTGATTTTGCCTAGCAACGGATCCCATCAGGAGTGAAACTTGAGTCACAACTATGTTCCCAGGCCAATGTTCCTTTTGCTGCCCACACAAAGGATATGCCATCTATCTGATAATTGAATTTCCTGTGCTCTGCCAGAGAGTGAACAAAGCCCTCTCCACTCAGGCAAAGGTTTTTATTACAGACGTCGTAAAAAGTGGCTTCCTCCTGGAGAAGCTGGGAGGGGCACTGCCTGTGAGAAGCAAGCTGGCTTGGCAGAAACTGGAAAGACTGGTTTCTGTACCATGTGACCTGAAAAGACACACCCCTGCAGCAAGGATATGGTTTTATAAAAAGGGGGATAATTCATAGTGCGGACATGTGAACATTTTATAAATGATACCATGGTTCTTGTGATTTTTCTGCCCACAGTTTAAGACGTGGTAGGAACCGGTGGTATGTTCAGGGGGGTTTTAGCGGAAAAGTGGATATTACTCTAAATGTGTGCATGTTAAAAATCTGAAACTTCATCAGTTAATGTCCCTACCCCCTGCACACATGTATGTAAAGTTGGGTCCATGTCGGAAATTGAAAAAGCAGTTAAAAAGTCAATTATGTACACTCTTTGAATGCAAGCTCCGAGAATGAGCAGATTTGGACATAGACATGGCTAAATTCAGCCACACCATGTATATGTAATTTCAAACAACTGTGTAACTCTGAAGTATGGATTTTGATCATATATATATTTGGGTGCACAGATGATAAGGGAGGATGTTTCAAGAGATCATAAAATGACATCAATCTGACTCACAGTTCAGTTTGCCAATCAAGCGGAGGAATGGAAGCCTGACCAATGACGAATGAGAGGGGCAAGTCTAGTGATGCAACACACACACCCATTCTCAAGAAACAGATAAAAGCAGAGAGTCAGGACACATAGAGACATTCAATTTCATCTGCCGCTGGAAGCCCTGCCGGAAAAATCCATACTTACCTCCATCAAACTCCAGAAAGCCAAACTAGAGACTTCAATCTATCCAGAGCAGAGACCAGACCAGAGAGAAAGCAGTGCTGTGCCTAGCAGAGACCAGACCAGAGAGAAAGCAGTGCTGTGCCTAGCCGAGACCAGACCAGGCGCTGTGAGCAGAATCCGGAAAGACCTGACCAGACTGAAGATCGTGACCAAGTCGCTTTCCTGTTCAAAATCTCTTGTGAGTACTTAGCAAAACTCAGAACACATCTCTTAGTTTAAATTCATCTAATTCAATCTATTTAACCTAAGTAGAACTGCCTCCTATCTGTCACCTGTCATTTCTAGTAAAATTTGTCATTTTGAAAAAGTGCGTTTAAAATTTACAAAACCAAAAACGACCTTTACTAAATTACTCATATCTCCGCAACCGTTTGGGCTAGAGACTTGCAATAACTTTCATTTGGAAGCTGAGATCCCAGGCTTTCCTAGGACCCCAAAACGGTAGAGATAGTCCTTGCGGTTCCTTTGTAATAGCGCTCGGCGCATCCGCGAATTTTGCCGCGATTTGCAATTTCTTCACATGTAAAAAAAACTGCTGCTGCCTGATTTCATTTGCCAGAAATTCGTTTAACCTGCTAACTATCCCTGCATCATTGCTAGTGTGAGCCTGGACTAATATTAACTAGATACCACTCATCCTGAACCTCTAAAAGGGAATTAAGAGCGTTTCCAGCATATTTCTCATTCATTGCTAGCACCTATCAAAGCATTTGCCTGTGTTTTCAAACTTCTGTTTAAGCTTGCGGGATTGAACTGAATTACAGTTGATTGCATTCCTGAGAACTGTGTGTTTTCCTTCCATTTCCTTGCCTTGCATCAAGGGGGGGAGGGGAGTAGCCAGAGAAAAGTGATTACATTGTTTGGTTGAAATCATATTGCGTATTTTCTGTACTGCATTCATTGAATATTGCATCCACCTGAGCCTACATAAAGCATCCTCTACCACATTATACTTTTGTTCCTATTTACCAGTGTGCTACCTTATCCATTTCATGTCAACTCATTAGTGATTAAAGAAGTGTGCTAGTGCCAGATTCTCCGTTGTTGATCTTTATCATATCAGATTAAGTGTGCTATTCAATTATTAATTTATTATAAAGCGTGATATATATATATCTATTTTAAATTATCAAATAAACCTTTTAAACTTGCAAAACAGAATTACTTCTTGGCTCAGTGGGGTCAGGGGGATTCCAAGAGAGGGGTGTTATACAAGGGTAGTCATCCAGAACGCATGAACTGGACCTAAAGATATATCAATAAGGGTTTTCATTCAGTATTCTAGACTAGGCGTTAACTTGGCTGTAGTGCTGAATTGAATCCTCTTACAATCCTCATGAGGTCAGCGTAAATCAATGTTCCATTATTTGAAAGAAATTTTTTGTCTATGAGAATTCTATGGTATGTGTGAATATAATCAGAAATATTTCCCTCTCCATCAGGGCCAGAGAAAGAAAAAAATGTCCCTGCTAAGCAGGGAGATTAAACAGTTGTAACTTTATTTCCTTAAAGGGAAAGGGATCATTGTGTATTCTAAGTGTTTTGGTCTGGCTAATGAATGGGAATGGATCTCTGACAAGGGTAAGTGACTGCTCCTATGACTGCCCCCTGCCTTATTGTGGGGACACAGTTCAGGTGGTCTGAGGAGCCCCCATATTCTTCCACAGAGACATGATTCCACTAGCCTGGAGCACCCCAGCCCTTTTACCACCCCACAGTTCCAAATCAACTATTAGAGATTATACCATTCGGTTGGACATCAATTATAATTTTGTGTATTTGGGGCTTGAAGGTGTGTTTTGACATTTTTGATGATGCAATGGCAGTTGGTACAGAAAGCTAACCTATTGCATGTGACTCCATAACAGGCTTTGTAAAAACGTATTAAACATTTAATCAGTCAGCAGAGTCTAACATCTCACATAATGTTAGTCATGGGATGACTGGCCCATCTTTTATTTTTTTTCATTAGCATTTTGGTTTTAAAATAAAGCTTTTCACTACATGAAAATGTATAAATAAATACATATCAAAGTCACAGAAGATAAAGAAAAAACAATTTACAAACATAACAATCGTACAGATAAAACTCTTAAAATAATTATGTTTCATTCAATATCTATTTACACTATGATTTACTAATTTTTATTGGAACATTCAAACTTTGAAACACATCTAAAATCATCCAATAAAGATGAAGAAATGTTGGCATGATATCACCCCTTGTTAAGACAACCCACAGGACATGCTCACCCTCTGAGGTCCTACAGTCTTGGAGAAATTTAAAATGTTGATGTTTTAAATGGGTAGTTGCACCCAGTACAGAATCAGATGTTTTATAGTTTCTGCAAAATCAGAGTTCTTACATAATCGACATGTTCTGATCTGTGATGTAAACTGTGATCTAGGCTGCATAGTTTCTAAGGTTGGAAGCAGTTACATCTGGACGTCATGTACACTAATATTGCTTTATAACATGGAAATAAAGATATATATTTTACCAGGCACTCTCTTGTTCTCGGGGAACACCCATAGTCTTTGGGGAACACCCATACTCTTTATAGAGTGAGTAGACAGCTAATCCATCATTAGTCGAACACCAGTCTAAACTGAACAATTTATTCTTCACCATTTCAGGAGTTTCAATTGTATTGCCTTCAGTCCCAAAAGTACAAGCTTCATATTCAGCTCAAATGTGTTTTAGTGATGGAATACTCTTATCTTTGAGCATGAGATGTAGAGGCTCAAACAAAGGCCATATCTTACCTCTTTCCTTAATATCCGTCTCTCATCTTCAACTTTTCCCTCCTCTTTTAAACATGCCTCAATCATTCCTATCCTGAAGAAACCATCAGCCGATCCTTCTCTTGCGTAAAATTTTCGGCCTATATCTCTTATCCCTTACTTATCAAAATGACTTGAACATCTTGTCTACCTTCAAGTCTCTCATTTGTTTCTAATAACTCTGTTCTTCCCCGTTTTCAGTCAGGATTCCGACCAATGTATTCTGCTGAAACGGCTCTTCTTTCAGTTCTTATCTCTTTACTCAAACCGTGCTTCTAAAAATTCCTCTATTCTCATTTCATTGGACCACTCTGCCGCTTTTGATACTGTTGATCATCAGTTTCTTCTAGCCTCTCTATCATCTTATGGCTTCTCCGGTTCTGTCCTCTCTTGGTTTAAATCCTACCTACTCACCAAACGTTCTTTGTTTCCTGGGGTGGAACTACTTCTGATTCCTATTCTCTTGCCCATGGTGTTCCACAATGGTTGGTTTTAGGGCCTTTTCTCTCTTTACACTTCTCCTCTTGCAAACATCATTTCTTCTTTTGGTCTTTGCCACCATTTCTATGCTGATGATACACAGCTCTTTCTATCATTCTCTTCTTTTTCTTCTGACATTTCACAGCCAGCTTTCTGCATGCTTAATGGCCATCAAATCATGGATGCCTACCCACTATCTTACTCTTAATACTGCAAAAACCGAACTACTCTTTTTCCCTTCTCCGATTCCACCTTAGTTCATATAATTCCCTCCATCTCAGCTCTTTTTTGTATAAACTGCTCGCAATTTGGGGCTTTATTTTGACTCTGATTTATCCTTTAAACACCTTATTTCTATCTCTTCTCAAGATTGTCAACATCAAAAAGTTCATACTTTTCTGACTTTCGACTCAACTAAACTACTCATAACCTCTCATCTTATCATGCCTTTTTTATTGCTCTACCACGCTCCTCGGTCTTCCTGTATCTCGACTTTTTCCTCTAAAATATATTTTTAATGCTGCAATTAGGGTACTGTTTTGCTTGAACCTCCGCAACTCTATACCTCCTGCTCTTCACACCTTGGGCTGGCTTACTTTTCACGCACAAATCAAGTTCAATTTTCTCTCTTTAACTTTCAAATCTCTCTATGGTCTAACCCCTGACTATCTTTCTTCATTAGTCTCATTCTACTCTCCTACTCATTCTCTCTGTTCTAATACTCAGTTCCGATTGACAGTTCCACCTCCTCCTTGTGCACAATCACGCTTCAGTATATTTGCACATCTTATCTTGCTCCTCTACACTGGAACCTTCTTCCTCTTTCTATTCACTCTATCACTTCTAATCCCTTATTCCTTAAAGCATTCAAATTACATCTGTCCCAGCAAAACTGATTCTGTGCATACTTTGTCAAATCTCAGGTCTGGTTGTACCTTTGATATTTTTTCTCTGTCAAAACGCCTTGGATTAAAGCGCTATATAAGTAAATACAAATACAAATACAAATACAAATACAAAGGGTTAGAGGGAGGGACTAACATCTTGTGGAAAATACGCAATTTGGCCCACAAGAGGCTAATCCAAACTTGTGCCAAATCACACAGGGAAGACCCAACCCCCTATTCCAAATCAAACCTTCCAGGGAATTCAGGTACCATGATCATAGAGTGAGCCTTAGCTTAGTAATACCCTCTAAACGGAAGTAAAGATAAAGTACACATAGAGAAATGTAGTCTTTTAAGCTGTGATGCGAGGGCTTTTGATTTAATTCTCAAACCCTCCTCAATAGCCGCTCTGGTTTTCTTGTATATTAGATTTAAGCCCAGTTAACACATAGAGGAGGTTGACATAAGATGAGTGTTCCCCACTTCCCGTCCCATTGCTTTAGGCTTGCACCTTTTGGAGAAGATCACTATTCTTGACTTACTAACAGTGATAGTCAGATTATTCTCTACTACATAGTTGAAAAAAGCTGTCAATGTACGTTGAAACCCTACAGGAGTCAAGTCAAAGAATAAAAGATAACCAACAAAGGCCAGCCAATTCATTTTCAGGGATCAAAGTTTGATAGGATTAGATTTTATTGTGTCCCATCATTAATCAATATTCGATAAATAAATGTTCAAGAGAAGGGGAGCAAGCAAGCATCGCTGTCTGAAGCCTACTGGGGTAGTAATAGGGTGGGGCAGGGTCCTGCTTTCGACAGCTTAATTTGCACAGATGTATTATGGTGCAGCAAGCATAGCATTTTACCAGAGGGGAGGTGGGCACCCTCTTCTTTATCAACTTGTGCCAAAGAATATGTCCACAAACAGTGTGGAAGGTACTAGAGAGGTATATGCATGCCAGATGGACCGTAACATTTGACCCCTTTGCCACCGTGGCCCGAATGTGGGAGAGGATGGTTCCCTTCAAGGTGGTGCCCACATTCTGCCTGATGCCAATCTAACTAGGTACTACGATTTAGAGTTTGGTAACCCACAACTCTAGCTCCTTCAGGACCACCACTGCAAAGATTTTACTTGTGACATCTAAAAGGGCGATAGGTTTATAGTTGCTACTCTCCATGAGGGGGACATCACTCCCATTATCAAGATTTCTCTGAACTGATCAGCTAAGATGGATGCACAAAAGCCTGGATCTTGCTCATACTGATGGACATGATTACTATGACTGAATATCAGACCCCTCGATGACACTCGTGCCAAATATTCTGCTACAGTAGTATTGAAATTCCAACATGTGAAGTGATTCAACCTGCTAGATCTTCTTGCAACCTCTCTTATTTGATGAGGATATCTAATAAGTAGGGAGGTAGTCCATCTCACCCTTAACCCTTTTTTTTTTTTTACAAATTTCTAACATACACCAAGATCGAGATTCTAATTTTTTTAAGGACAAAATTCAACTTAATCGATTTAGGACAGTGATCACTGGAGTAAGCAGACATAGTTCTTTGTTATGAAGAACACAAGGCACTTGTTCAGCGAGGATACTGTGTTCGTAGGAGAGACACATTCCAAAGCATGTTATCTACTGGTTTCTATTCATGAACTAGGGGTCGCTTGATCTAAGGAGAGCCCCAAAAGGGGGGCCACTAGGAAAGTATAATTCATGTTTTAACGGATTGTTTCTACAGCTTGAGCAGACCGTCCGGCACCTGGGCAGCTGATTAAATGCCTCGCTGCTCGCCTTCAAGGACTTGTGAGGAAGAAAAACAATGTATCTTTGTACTGTTTGGCGTTTCTGTCTGAGTCGGTCTCTCAACGTGCAAACCGTGGCCTTGCTCTGTGCATGAGCTTATGGAAAAATACATTTTGCAAAGCGTTGAACAGAGAGGAAAAGAAAGCAGATGGCGGATGTCACAGCAAAACATGGACGCTCTATGGTAATGTTGACGATTCTCTATTTGCGATGTAGGGCTCATGATGCGATTGGTTTTTGGCCAACATAATATACCTTTTATGCTTTGGTAGGGTAGTTTCTAAACTTACAAACCCTCCTTTTGGCTGTAAGGCAAGAGCATCATCCATACATCGCATCTTCATCTGACCACGTAACTAGCTCTGAGCTATGCATGCTACTGTAATCGTCATCATTGATGTTAATTGACATGCACTCCTTCATTGTTTCTATTTCATTGTCTGTATTTGTATCCAATTTGGAAGTTCTTTTTTCAGTTACCATGTGTATGCATTAATATGTTATTTCAGAGCATATGATTGGTAGACAATGTATGCAACAAAAACATGTTATGATGATTCCAAGTAATGTTATTAGAATTGCAATTAGTTTCCATCCCCATGAGCGCAGTAACTCCCAAAACCATGAACTTATATTCAGCTCCCAACCGCCTGTTGGAGTATGAATGTCAGAACTCAGAATGTGCAATTTCTTGATTGCCTCAAAAATCGTAGGGGAGGAGTCACTTACAAATACGCAGCACGCTGACCCCACGATTTTGGAAACACCTCCACAGTCAGACAAAATTATATCAAGAGCCATTCTATTTTGAAGTGTCATTAATCTAACTGCCTTTTCTTCTAGGGTCATATTGTACAATATATTGGTCGTTCCATTTATCGTTTTCTCTAATATTCTGGACAGTCTCCGTATATTCCAGGAGTTTATTGCTTTCCCCCAAAATGGGATAAATGATTTTGCTATGTCCTCTGCAATTAGTTCTGTGTCATCCCGCTGGGGCCTTGATCTAGATAATTTCGATATGTCTGCTGTTTTGGAAAGGAATACACCAGGGAAAAGGATGATGGACATGATTACTATGACTGAATATCAGACCCCTCGATGACAATCGTGCCAAATATTCTGCTACAGTAGTATTGAAATTCCAACATGTGAAGTGATTCAACCTGCTAGATCTTCTTGCAACCTCTCTTATTTGAGGATATCTAATAAGTAGGGAGGTAGTCCATCTCACCCTTAACCCTTTTTTTTTTTTTACAAATTTCTAACATACACCAAGATCGAGATTCTAATTTTTTTAAGGACAAAATTCAACTTAATCGATTTAGGACAGTGATCACTGGAGTAAGCAGACATAGTTCTTTGTTATGAAGAACACAAGGCACTTGTTCAGCGAGGATACTGTGTTCGTAGGAGAGACACATTCCAAAGCATGTTATCTACTGGTTTTTATTCATGAACTAGGGGCCAGCTTGATCTAAGGAGAGCCCCAAAAGGGGGGCCGCTAAGAAAGTATAATTCATGTTTTAACGGACTGTTTCTACAGCTTCTACAGCTTCAGCAACAGGTCCCTCCCCAGTTTCTAGGTAACCAGGGATAAGCTTTTTCTCCACATATAACATAAACGGGATCACATACATATATTGGTTCTTCTTCTTTCTCAAGTACTGCAATATTCATGCATCTAGTGAATGTCCCTACTGAGTAGGAACCTTTTTTTCGTAAGCAAAATGGGACAGTGCACAGGTTGTAATTAATAGTATAGGAGGGGGGCACAACATCCTTGTTCCCTACTGGAATCATGTGAAACGTGATTACATATGATTTATAAGGCACATAAAGTCTATCTACTGGCCTTACCACTGGTTTTATCACTCTTGCTCTGTTAAATATGGAACAACCTACAGGTTCCATTACCACTCTTTCAAACTCATCATGTTTGTTCCATCTAATTGAACAGTATCACTCTTATTCCACTTCCCATAAAATAGTGCACTTAATGATGCATAACATGCCGTATTGAGGGGTAATGGCTGTACATACCAACCTATTCCTTTCTCGCCATGCTGGGGTAAATGGGAGCAGACCTAGCAATTTGTTCTATTCAGGATAGAGTGAGTCATATTCATGATCAAGAGCAATGTGTTATTATCGTACCCTTCTCTGTGTCTTTCATCTAGTGGAGGGAGAGTATAAGAGAGTACATGGACTGGACTGTCTGTAGCAGGTGCATTGGTAGAAGGCAAAAGAGAACTTATTGGATGCACGCCCTCCAAATACCATAATACTGGGATCAGTGTACTCAGAATACAAAGTAGTGTTGTAATCATTAGCATGAAATTTCTACAGCAAATCCTTCTAGACATTTTTAAAGTCTCTAAATCTATTACATCATCAGTGTTGGTGCAGGAGGAAGCAGCAGTAAGTATAGGCATTGTGTGTAATCCCTTTCTCCAGCAATGTTCGTCGTGAATAATTTCTTTACAGCAGCGTTCGTTAAAACAGCAAAGCGTTCAAAGAGGTCAGCAATGCGTCTAGGCCAGTTCTTCTTAGCCCAAATTGCTAAACATGTGGCAAGATTATTGTGACTCTGCACAGTGCTCCAAAGACTTTAGAACAGGCATCAATTTTGTTTGTACCATATGCGGCCCGCGTGTTTGCACGGGGTGATCAACATAAGTCATTCAATTTTTCAAAGATAGCACTGGGAAACTGCCTTCCAGAGCTTTTTATTAGATGCAGATTGTTACAGCTCCCACTCTCCACTTCCCTAGGCCTCCGATTCCCAATTCATCCGTGTTGGGAATAGAGGCAAAACAAAACATGTAGATCAGATTACTTCCGATTTTGAGAACGTAGGTTGTACCTTATCGTTCCAGGTACTGTGTGATCTATGAACAATGCAGATTCACTTCCAGATGCAGGCTCAGTGTCAGCCTGTGATGCAATAAGTTATGAAGCAGGCTTAATGTCAGTCCGCGATGATGCAGGTTCAGCTGGTCAAAGTTGGGGCACCTTTAGCCCTCTCTCCTTCGTAGCAATGTTTTCAGGCTCTTTCTCAGACGTGGGCTGTATTTGTGGCAGAGAACTGGCAATGGTGTCTTTCGAGTCAATGGCAGCTGTTTCTTTCTCGTCATCTGGATCAGGCAGCTCTTTCAACGGAACTGGAATTCTTTTCGTATGGGTGGCATGAATCCATGCCTTTCGACTGCAGTCTGTGTTGCCAGGAGAATCTGGTATGGGCTCTTTCACCGGAGGGCAACCGAAGATTTTCTTTCAAAGTTTTTCACCAGAATCCACTCTCCCAGCTGCAGACAATGCCCTGGGCCTGTGTATCTGACAGGAAGAGCCTCCTGCACCCGCTGATGAATCAAACATAGTTTCTGAGTTAACACGTTACAATAAGTGCTGAGCAAAGGCTATTCTATCTCATTCAAGCACCTCGGCTGCGGGGTGCTCCAAACATTTGCGGGTCTCCCCATTACGATTTCGTATGGGGAAAGTCCAGTCCTTGCCTGCACAGACGTGCACATGCACTACAAAGCTAAGGGCAGCACACCAGACCACTTCGATTGACTCCATGAACAGATTTTGCTAATCTTATTCTTCAAGATTCCGTTCTGGCGCTCAACAAGACCGGCACTCATCGGGTGTCTGGCCAAATGGAATCGTTTATCAATCTGGAGGCCTGCACAAATCTGTAATATCACAGCGGCAAGAAAATGTGGGCTGTTGTCTGACCATATGACCCGTGGCAGGCCAAATCTAGAGAAGTACACTTTCACCATTACTTTTGCTGTGCTAATTGCTGTGCAGTCCTTAAGCAGGTATGCTTCCACCCATTTACTGAATGCACATACTATCACCAGTACATACTTCAGATTCTGACGTCTTTCCATTTCTATGAAATCAAAATGGATAACTTCAAAGGGCATAGCGGGGGGGGGCAAAACTACCTACTGGAGTAGTTGTTCCTTTTCCAATGTTATGTTGCAAACAAGTCATACAATTCTGGACTTGTCTTTCCGCAGTTTTTTTATGTGTGGATTCTGCCATACTGTGGCCAAATGCCGAATAATTTTTTTAGCACATATGTGTGTGGGACTGTGGTCCAGAATGCCCATTGCGGTTAACTAGGAGTTGGGCAGCATCCATTTTTGACTTTCTTTGTCTACCCAGCAACCCTCTATGTCTAATTCTGCTGGACCCCCAGCCCAAGCTTTTATTTCATCTGCAGTTGCTTCTGATTGCATCTCCTTAACTGTGGCAATCCCATTTTCTATCATACAAGGCACTTCTTCTGATTTCTCAATGAACATTTTCGTTTGTGGATCAATGATAGTTTGTTTCGCAATCTTGTCTGCAAATGCGTTCCCTTTTCCAACATTACATGTTACTTTCTTATGCGCTTGGCATTTCATTATTTCTAATCGCTTAGGAGGCGCCAGTGCAGACAACAATCTTGCTATCAAAGGACCATGTTGAATCTTGGTTCCATGCAATGTTAGAAAACCCCTCTCAGCCCAGAGTCGACCAAAATTATGTACCACCCCAAATGCATATTGACTGTCAGTATATATGTTTACATTCAAGTTTTCAGAAATTTCACATGCTCTGGTCAATGCTATTATCTCTGCAGCCTGTGCTGAATTATATGGGATCCTTTTGCTTTCAACAATACTCTGTAGGGCCGTGATGGCATATGCAGCAGTTGATGTGCCATCGGGCAATTTAAAACAAGATCCATCACAAAACAGCTCTCCATCTGGCTCTTTCTGTGGAGTGTCTGCTAGGTCAATTCTTCCTTTCGTTTCTCGTTCAGTAACCATTATACAATCATGGGGTGGTGATTTCCTTTCACCCGTTCTTTCATCGGGAGGGGGCATTAACGCTGCAGTATTCAAAGCGCAACATCTCAAAATTTGAATATGCTGTGCAAATAGGACAATTTCATATCTCGTCAGTCTAGCTGATGTAAGATGTTGCGTCTGCGTTCCATTTAAAAGAACGTCTACTGTGTGAGGCACCATTAAAGTTAAGGTGTGCCCCAAAACCATTCCCTCAGTTTGTTTTACTGACGCGGCAGCCGCAGCAACAACTCGCAAACAGCACGGCAAAGCGCATGCAACAGGATCCAGCATGGAAGAAAAATAACCGCATGGTCTATTTCTTCTTCCTTGTTCCTGAGTCAAAACAGCCAATGCACAACCATTACTTTCATGCACGAATAACTAAATCCTTTTCATAATTTGGTGTGCCCAAAAATGGAGCTGAGCACAATGCAACTTTGAGCAGATCAAATGCATTCTGACATTCCACACTCCATGGTAAAGGCAAAGCAACATCCTTCTTTGTCAGTGCTACCATAGGTTTTACAATCATCGCAAAGTTAGCAATCCACTGCCTGCAATATGACGCCATGCCTATTATGGTTCTGACTTCCTTTTGTGTCTTTGGAATAGGCATACCAGAGATGCTTTCTATCCTTTCTGGTGTCAGTCACCTTTCCTCTTTCGAAAGTAGGTAGCCCAAATAGGCCACCTCCTTTCGACAATACTCAAATTTTCTTAACAAAGCTTTATGTCCATTTACTGCAAAATGTGTCAACAATTTAGCAGTACTCTTTTTTCAAATGTCTTCTGTGTCAGCAGCAATCAATAGATCATCAATGTACTGCAATAGTACACAACTGTTGGCCGCTTTAGCGTGTCTAGCTCTTCTTTTAACGCTCTGCTACAAATACTTGGGCTCTCTGTGTAACCTTGTGGAATTTGTGTAAATGTGAAAGATCGTCCTCCTAATGTAAAAGCAAATAAGTATCTGCTATCTGGATGTACCGGAATGCTGAAGAATGCATTCTTCAAATCTGTAACACTTAAATACGTAGCGGATGCTGGTATCATAGTTAAAATGGTAGTGACAACTGGGACCAATGGGAATTGAGGATCAACTACTTTATTCAATCCACGCAAATCAATTATGAAACAATATGGTATTTCATTCCCTCCTTTCTTGTAAACTGGAAGAATGGGACTATTGCAAGTGCTACCAGTAATCTCTTCTATCACGTTTAGTTTAATCAAATCAGAAACAATGCATTTTAATGCTTTCTCGCCTTCCACCAAAATGTTATGTTGTGGAATACGTGGCAATGTAACTCCCTCCTTCAAAATTATTTTCACTGGCTCTATTTCAAACAACCAACATCCTTGTCGTTCATCGCCCATATACAAATTGGCACACTACTTAACTCAGTAGGTAATGGTTTAGACAACAATTGTGACACTGGCATTTTTTGTGGTGCTATTGTCAAATACACTCCATTAAGGGCACAATGAATAACCGCACTCAATTTTTTCAACAAATGTAAACCTAGTAAATTCTCGCCACAATTTTGTGTCAAAAGAAATGGGCAAGACTCAGTAAATGGGCCTAATGTTATAGGTACTGATTGTGACACTGGACTGATTACTGGCGTACCTGCGAACCCTACTGAAACATTCTTTTGCCCTGACAGTGGTATTTCTGGAACCAAGTGATGGTCTATTGAGCACTTTTACGCACCTGTGTCCACTAAAAATGTATGCTCCCTATTCCCGACCTTCATTTCTACCTAGGGCCCTTTCTGGTCAACGGGAATAGACACTGGTTCCGACACCTGTCTTGGGCTGTCCTAGTAGAACAATACATCATGAGATGTAAAGTCGCCAGAGTAGTAGTACTGTGTGTCAAAAACGTTTTCTTCTCCTGCATTATTCTGCTGTTGCTGATTTTGGTTCTGATTTGGGTTGCTACTTCCCTGGTGATTCTGATTTTGCGGCATTCTTGAGTTTCTATTTGTCCTTGTGTTCCTGGGCGACCTCTATTCTGCCTTCTCGGGGCATTTCCATTCCTATTCTGTAAATGTGGGCACTGTGCTCGCCAGTGACCTTCTTCTCTACAGTATGCGCATTGGTTCTGTCCAATTGGACCTCTGTGCATGTTGGAAAAATTCCCTCTCGTTTGTGCATTACCTCCGCCCCTGTTATTATTCGCTACCTGTTGTATTAATACTCTCGTTTTTAAATTCACTCTATCCCTCACCTCTTACTCTTGTTCTGTATTCACTCTATTCTCATAATATTGTGCCATGTAATACCTCACTCAGTGATTTTGCTTGCCATGCACTTTCAGATGTCATTATTAAATTTTGAATTTTCGGTAGCACCCCTCTCACATATTTGTCAACGAATAATCTCTTTCCTGGTTCAGTGCTCAAATCTTGGCCACTAAAATCTGCAAATACCTCTAATCTTTTAAAATAGTCAATAGCCAATTCATCTTTACCTTACACCCATACCGCCGTTAATTTATCCCAGACAATTCTTCTTTCATGAACTAGTATTTTTAATTTCTGAACTATGCGCGCTGGTAATGCTAATAAAACCGGCAATGGTTTTTCGACAACTTTCCTGTCTGTATCCTCTTTGATCAGATGCTCCCAGTTTCCACCCAAAATATCAATATCATCTACATTTCTAATTTGTTTCCATATGTCTATTGGGAGAATTACAGGAAATAATAGGTCAACATCACTCATTGTGAAAATAGACGATTTCTATTAGGACTCAATCTCTTTATTAAATCCCGCCGGATTCTTTCTTAAATCAGGGATTGTTTGTTTTATATTATTTACCTCTTGTCTGGAAAAAGGGACATGCGCAAACTGTGCTGTATAATGGGCTTCTATTACCTGTGGTGGATATCCATCTACGGCAGTAATCACTACTTTTGGCACAAAGGTGGGAGGGACTTCTTTCATGGGCAATATCGAACTGGGCGTTTCCTCATTGGTTAGCTTATTAAGCACTATAGCTAAGTCGAGGGAGAGGGCAGACTTTCCATTTTCAGATGAAAACGCTCTTTTGTATATTGTCACTAAATCGGGGGGGGCAACAATACTTTTTTTCAAAACACTAATCTTGTAAATACTCAACCATCACCTGCAATGCCTTACTCTGCATCTCTACTGTATACTGATCAAACGTATCATGCACCTCCATCGGAGAAATGTTAGCATCCGTAATCCATCTAATCAGCTCTCGTGTACATATTTTCATCTCTTCACTAACAGGTTTAGATTAGAGAGTGGAAAGAAATCGCCCCTTGACATTTGGGATCACCTGTTGTTTCCCTCTTTTCTCCTCTGCATGCAATTCATCCAGCTCATGTTTTAACTCAAATAGCCTGTCTACGTGCTCTTTTATCTCTGCCGTACTTTCCCTCATACTCGAAAAAGCATTTAAATCCTGCAACTTCTGCGGTGCTAACATACCGGTCGTCAATTTCTTCCAGCTATCTATAAAATACTCCCCCATGCATTCCAACAATACCTGTTGTTCACCAAGCTTCCCATTGTCATACATTGCACTCAGAGCGGATCCTTCATCATTGCCATCAATGTACATTTCTGCCCATTCTTTCAATTCTTCTTTTCTCTACCTGCTAACCATACTACGAGTTAATCTGGGGCTTCCTCTTTGTGCAGGCCCCGCCTCCCTAAAACTGCCTCCTTCTGCAGCTGCTAATTCCTGCTCTGTCGGTGGTGGGGGAAATGGAGGGAATGGTGTCACGTGCACAGTGGGAGATGGTGCAGTTGGAACAACAGGAATGAGGGTGGCAACTGAGGTGGAGCACCCGACGAGTGTAAACAGCCAAGAAGACCCTCAGCGCTGCCTCGCCGTGATCCAGGCACCTTAGCACTGCATTTGTGCTTTGCGCCACTTTGCGAACCCATCCTGCACCTAACGGCAATGGCCGCAACGAGCATTTCAGCTCCGAAACCGAAAGCATTTTTAAATTTGGCGCCACGCAGCACCTGATTGGCTGCAAGCCCACTGATCCGCCTGCCCACAGACCGGAAGGCGGAAGCCGGCCTAAGGCGAAGGGCCGTGGAAAAGGGCCTGTCTGCGCCTGTCTGCGTCGGGCCGCAGCAAGCTGCACCCCTCGTAAGTACTTTGTGTCTCTACGCTGTCCAAAATTGGAAAAACCCGTTGATTTACACGATGCACTCCCTGCACCTGTAGCATGCTGATGTGCACTGTATCCGCTCAAAACTTTGCTCTCGCTTTGCGCTAAAACGCCCAATACCATTTTCGCATTGTCGGCTAGGTTGCCCATTAGCCTGCACATATTGTATGAAGTCCCCAGCGAATGAACTTTAATTGGTAGTGATCCTGACCTAACATAGCACTGCCTATACGTAACTCTGAGACCGCCAACACTAGAAAATAATTTGTCCTACATCTGACTACAACAACACTGTCAAAAATCGCTACACCTTTTGTTGCATTGCCTGCTGTTATGCACATTCCCTGTTTACTGACCGCAATATTGATAGACACACACCCCTCTAGTCTTCATGTGTGCCTCTAATTACTGCATTCAGCTTATATAGCTGTTTCTCTGGCCCCACTGCAATATTCAAATCTAGGGCGCTAGAGACTATTATGTAACTGCGTTGTGCCTCATGGTCACCTAGAGTCCACTGTGCCATTGTGTTGTGCCTTATGGTCGCCTAGAGACCACTGTGCCATTGTGTTGTGCCTTATGGTCGCCTAGAGACCACTCTGCCATTGTGGTGTGCCTTATGGTCACCTAGAGACCACGCTGCCATTGTGTTGTGCCTTATGGTCGCCTAGAGACCACTCTGCCATTGTGTTGTGCCTTATGGTCACCTAGAGACCACTGTGCCATTGTGTTGTGCCTTATGGTCGCCTTGAGACCACTGTGCCATTGCATTGTCTAACCCATATAGCAGCCCAGCTCTCACCGTCCTATCTAAATATGTACACCGCCCACACACTATACACCTTCATAGGCTTAGTCTACATCTTATCTAGAAGTAGTATTGCCTACTTCATGCCCACAAGGCAACCCCACAGCCATAACATGGAACTAAGGCACTCCACCACACACGCTACTCCTCCCAAAATGCCTGAGATCAAACTCAGGCAGCATAGACTCAGAACACGCACAGTCCCTCTAGAATTCCTCTCCTCACCCATGCAGGTAACACTTAGGAACTCACGCCTAGGTTCACGCACTCAAGCTAAGACCTGCCGCACATCATACAACACTACCCACAAGCGCCCAAACATGGCTCCGACACTCGCGCCGCCCAGACTACACATGATCAATAAGCCCACTCACACTACCAAAAAGCTCATTCCAACTACCGACCTCAAGCCACCTCAATCTAAAAAGCTCCAACACCTTAAATGTGCACTACTGAATGTTCTCTCACTCAACGCCCACGCCTTAGAAGTCAATGATATTATTACCAGCCAAGACTTAGATTTGCTAGCCATAACAGAACCATGGTTGCACTCTGCCTCTGGCCCTATCATCAGCCTAGTGGTACCGCCAGGTTACTCGATCTTAAGACAGGACAGATTAGCTAAAACGGGAGGTAGGCTCGCACTAATTTTCAAAGACTCTCTAGCCTTAAGACAGACTCCCACCACTTGGGAAGACACCAATGACATCCTCTCAGCCAAACTCACCCTCTCCCCTAAAGATACAGTAAACATTCACGTCATATATAGACCCCCAGGCCCTGTCAATAACTTCACAGGCATAGTCAACCATCTCCTTGGAGAAAAAATCATACAAACCTCTGAAACACTGCTACTAGGAGACCTAAACCTTGGATACAATGATAAATTTGACAAAGCAGCTATCACTCTTGCAAGAAACCTCACAGATCTAAGATTCTCACAGATAGTTACTGCCCCGACCCATAATAAAGGCTGTATCCTAGATTGGGTGGTAGAGCACAACTATGGCTCCACCCTCAACTCCAACACAGCCCTTCCATGGTCTCATCACAACTGCCTTCAATTCTGCATTCCCATTTCCTCATACTCCAAACCACTTATTCCTGCACCGGCTAAGCTAGCCAGAAGTGCCAAAAAACTCACAGCAGACAATATACGTCCCTTTCACAACAACCCTTGCCTAGCACCTCCTTTCTCCTCCGACCCCAACATTCTAGCAGAGATCCTCAAAGACACCCTCACCCATGCCATCAACACTGCAGCCCCTCTTGAAAACAAAAAAGAAAAAAAATCGTTCCACTCCAACTCATGGTTCACGGAGGACTTATTAAACCTACGCCAAAGCAAGCGCTAAGCCCTCAAAACATGGCAGGCCAGTCCCTGTGATGCCACTAAAGCAGACTTTCTTTGTATCTCTAAAAAATACAAAAGTGCCATATTTAAGGCAAAGTCAGAAACATACAATAAACGTATCATGGAAGCCAACTCTCACTCAAAAGAGCTTTTCACCATCTTTAAAGTGCTCACCGTCCCCCCAATCGGTACAGATGAGATTGTCAAGGATGAAGCCTGGTGCAATAACATCCAATCAGCGATGTTAAATAAAATAGACCTTCTTCAAAATAAAATAGCTGAACACTCCAAGGCTTTGCACCCCCAACAGACCCTTCCCGCAAATACCATTAAAAACAAGCACACCTCCAAATTCAATTTTTCTCCAATCACCGAATCAGATGCTCTCCGCATCCTCAAACAGCTCAAACCATCTCAATGCAAAGGCGATATATGCCCCCCCAACATCATTAAAGAGTGTGCGGCACCCCTCACACCGATCATCACAGCATTCATTAACGCCTCATTCAAGACGGGCAAAGTCCCTGACAGCCTTAAAGAGGCATGGGTGCTCCCGCTCCTAAAGAAACCAACCTTGGATCCTGCCCAACCGAACAACTACCGGCCCATTACAACGGTTCCATTTCTTCTAAAAATCTTAGATAAAGCTGCACACATGCAGATACAGTCCTACCTGGAAAACAACTCCATCCTAGGCAAGAGGCAGTCCGGATTCCACAAAGGTCATGGCACTGAAACTGCATTATTAGATCTGAAGAACCAAATTACCCTAATTTTAGATAAAGGCAAGCCGGCCCTTCTGCTCCTCCTAGACCTCTCGGAGGCATTTGATTTATTCGACCATGCCATCCTCACGAACCATCTCACTCAGGCCGCACATTTCTCCAAACAAGCCACAAACTGGATCACCTCCTTCCTCGAAGGAAGAGTGATGAAAGTGTTCTCCAATATAGCTAATGCAGAGCCTACCACCAACAGGTATGGAGTCCCTCAGGGCTCATGCACGGCTCCTACCCTTTATAATCTTTTTACCAAACCTCTCTTTGATAAACTGGACGCACTTGGGATCTCATACACGAACTACGAAGACGATACCCAAGTACTCCTCCCGCTCACCATCCAGAATATATACGCCATCATCCAAGCATGGATGGCCACAAACGGCCTATGTCTTAACGGAGATAAGACCGAAATTCTCATCCTTGGCCAAAAAGCCACGCTCAAGAACCTCGACCCACTTTACACCAACTTCTGCATGGACAATTGTGCCATCCCAGTCCTACCTTCTGTTAAAACACTAGGACTCCACATTGACGCCTCACTTTCCATGGAAAAACAAGTCGACTCCATCGTTTCTGCCTCCTCCCTGAGCACTAAGCTCGTTAATGCCATCAAACCCTTCCTAACCAAAGATAATTGCCTCTATTGCCAGAGCCACCATTGGAGCCAACTAGATTATTGTAATGCGCTACTGGCTGGCACCTCCAACTCCAATCTCAAAAAACTCCAAATAAGACAGAATAATGCAGCTCTCAATATACCAAAAAAGGACCACATCGCGCAAGCTAGAAAGGCAGCACACTGGCTACCTGTCAAAGAGCGCATTACATTCAAAATATTTACTACCACACACAAATGCATAAACCTGGCTGCACCATCTTACCTGTCTGATACGCTAGTCAGATCTCACTCCACCGGACCAACTAGGCAATGCCACACCAACCAACTTAGGGTCCCACGCATCAAACGAGCTAGAGCAGGTGGAATAAGTTTCCCATACATTGCCCCTAAGCTATGGAACCCATACCTAGCACACTCAGAGCTAAAACCTCTCTCACTCCTTTCCGACAAAAAGCTGAAAACCACCTTGTTTAACTAATTCCCATCCCGTCATGTCATCTACTCCCTCCTCCTCCTCTCTTCCCTTCCTCTCCAGGCGCTACTACTCCTCTCAGGCAAGTAATGACCTCAATGTATTTACAGCAAGTCATTTTCATGTACTCTTTTCTTGCAACTAAGTAATGACTCCTATGTATGTACAACAAGTCATTTTCATATCTGTAACAAGCGCCACAATGCCCTAAGGGCTGCCTGTGCGCTAAACAAATGCGAATAAATAAATAAATAAATAAATAAATAACGTGTATTGGTGCACTAGTGTCAACATTACTCTTTTCTCTGCTCATTTAGAGTTTTATTTATTAGTTCGTCTGATGCATGCAATTCTTGTTGGGGATATATTTTTTGTATGCCTAATTGGATACTCCTATCCCCTCTTCTGATATCCTCAGTCCATTTTAGCTCTTCTAGTTCTATCGCTTTTTCTGTGTTTGATTTATGCCTTTGTGCATGTTTCTCCCTACTTTTTAGACAGAGATTAGCTTCCTTCCTCCAGTCTCTTATGACGTCAAATGTCGCAGGGTGTGCTTTCTTGCGCAGCAGTACTGATTCTTAGTGTTCTATACGTGCCATCTGAAAAGTACCATCTTTCGGCCACTGCAAGACTTCTACATGTCTGGTCTGCCTATGCCAAATTTCATTAAACATTATCGCCCCTATCCCATATTTTACATACATTTCAAACGCTGGTGACCCTATGGGTGGTGCAGCCTGGCCAGTTTCCAAAGATCGTCTACGGCAGTGGGAAAAACCCAGTAGACAGGAAGACAATTTCCCAGGCATGGTGATCTTATTCGTACCTTACCCTGGGTGTTTGATCTTGCAAGAGCAACTCTCAACCAATATCAGGGCTGTTAAGAATCTGGGCACGACTCACCTGATCAATCAGTTCGTCTCTCAAGACGCAATTCGTCCGTATACAGACGCAACCAAGAATCGTCGTGACTGTGTATGTGGCTCAATCTGCCTCATTTCGGGACCCTCAACACGATGCTCTCTGGCCGCTGCTCATCGATCAGGGATCGGCTGGGTACAGATCTGTAAAGGAGTCTCTCATCACTTTTACAGGGTTGCCCCAAACACCTTTCGATCCTGGCTCGACGGCCTCGTCCTCGATTCGTTTTCGCCTTCTTCTCTTCAACGTACACAATGGAGCAAAAGGGTGAGGGTCCCTATTCGAGCTCCATTCTTTGCTAGGCCCGGAAGACCCTCGCGTATGGAAACAAGGCACAATCACCATACACTAAGTGATACGACAGACACGAGGTTCGATTTCCAAGTGCTAGGGTTTACTGCAATGCAAATATTCTCAGTCGGCCGACTGGGTCTAACGTCTTGCAACGTGTGTTACCCAGACCTCGTGAGACGCAAGAGAGCCAACATTCTATAACAGCATTATATATAAAAAGACAATCATACAATCTCTTTGTGACACATCAAAACCACCCATAATGTATCTGCTTGAGCTACGGTTCAGTGATTGACAATTATGACACATTATGACACGTTTCTTACCCAATCTATAATACACGTTTTAGCAACAGTTGCAATTTTGCAGTAAGCAGACATAGTTCTTTGTTATGAAGAACACAAGGCACTTGTTCAGCGAGGATACTGTGTTCGTAGGGGAGACACATTCCGAAGCATGTTATCTACTGGTTTCTATTCGTGAACTAGGGGTCAGCTTGATCTATGGAGTGCCCCAAAAGGGGGGGCTGCTAGGAAAGTATAATTCATGCCTTAACGGCCTGTTTCTACAGCTTCAGCGAGACCCTCCGGCACCTGGGCTGCTGATTAAATGCCTTGCTGCTCGCTTTCAAGAACTTATGAGTGAGATAAATAATGTATCTCTGTACTGTATGGCGTTTCTGTCTGAGCCGGTCACTCAACGTGCGAACCGTGGCCTTGCTTTGTGCATGAGCTTATAGAAAAATACATTTTTCAAAGCGTTGAACAGAAAGGAAAAGAAAGCAGAAATGGCCGCTCTATGGTTATGTTGACGATTCTCTATTGTGATGTAGGGCTCATGATGCGATTGGTTTTCGGCCAACATAATATGCCTTCTATGCTTTGGTAGGGAAGTTTCTAAACTTACAAGTATATTTAGTGGGTCCAAGGTCTTTCAAGTATTCTTATCTAGAACAAAGTTAACCATTTGTCTTTGGTTGCAAAAATGAATAATATCAAATCGCATTGTTCTCAGTGTGTCAGCCTGGTCCCACACTAATTTTGCCACCCAACCTGAGATGAAATGTACAGTTAATCTGCTCAAACCCGAGGATGGAATTGATATGAAGTCAATGTATGCTGAATGGTGGGATCTGAGTGTTGAAAAATCGGCAAAAATGTCCACGAGCTTTGTTCAATTTAGATGTACAGGCCCATTGATTTGGAGAATGTTCTCAAGCCCAAGAAGGCGGGAGTCATAATCTGATAATTGTTAATAATTCATAGAAGCACTCTCTGTTTGTTCATATAGAGAGTATTATGTGAAGTAGGCCGAGCTTACCCCGTTGGAGGAAGCCTGTCACCTGGCCACTCATTTTTCGATGTCATATTTCATGGACGACTCTTGATAGATTCACATGCTATCACCCCATAGGAACAAGATAATCCTGCCAAGTTCAAGCAGACTCTGTGACTCGTGCTATACCAGTCAACAGCTTCAGGTAATTCAACTATTCTTCTGAAGCCTTTTTGATCTCAGACATGGCCATATCGACCACTAATTCTGTCCAATGTGTGTTACAGATATCACAGATATCACACAGAGACCTCCAGAATTCTTCACTGAGGTGCATGATTTCACATTGCACAGTAAGTTTCCACTCATAGGTTTTAAAAAGAAATTAACAAGCTTGAATGCTTTTCTTGAATGCACCCTTAATAAGGACCTTGTCATTCAAAGCTCCATATCTGGCCTTGCTTTCTAGACTCAGGATAACCAGCTGATGAATGCAGTATTTATATTTATATATGGTCCCAAGATAATGCAAAGGGGCTGTGCTACATTTATATGAGTCACACCTTATATATTTCTTGATAAGAATTGTTGATTGTTTTTGTACATGTTACGCACGTTCTTTTTTTTCTGTGCTGCACCTGCATGTACAGTATTGGATTTGATGTTTTTTTAATTTCACATTTACTGGTATTCATTTGGTAGATGCAATAAAAGAGTGGGTCACACTTTATCCAGGTTCGCCCTGATTCGTTTTCACACATACATGCACAGGAAATGCACACCAAAATTAGACAATCCCTATCCTGCTTAACCTCTGTCCCGCTGTATCATCTTATATTGCATTTTCAATACATTGCAACCAATGAACAAGGCAAAAGAATTTAAGATTTCATTAAGGGGGTTTTCACAACTTTAAAATAGTACAAAACTAGACTAATGTGAAAACAGCCAAACTCTGTACGTTTTCCCAGAATACTCCTCGTAAACAATATTAGCACAGCTGCGCTCTAGCATCCCAATTGAACATACAAACTATTATCAGTGATCCATTTGAACTAGGAGAGCTCGCATCAGGCTATATAATAGCTACATATGCAGAGTTTCATATACAAAGGCTTGTGCTGCAGATGAATCTCACCTTTCTGTGCCCAAGCAGCAAGCCATCCTGTCAGCATTATTTCAGAATAGAGTACTCTCTAACTATACCAGGCCAGTGTGGGCATTATAGGGATTAGCCTTCTTAAACCATTACAATTGTTTGCTTTTCTTTTCCACATACATTTCAACTTAACATTCTTTTGAATCCCCATTTAATATGTAATCCAACTGCATTTTTTCAGCCAATCATATTAGTTGTGAACATACTCCCATCAATCTGCAGCATCCATTATTAGAGTAACAAATACCCCATCATGAATAATGTCAATACAGATACTGAGAAACACACTATGAACCACCACCAGGTATATCCTCAGAAGCCTATTTAACCGCTACTTTCCCAGTGACATCACACACCAAAACCTTGAAGAGGTTGTAGACATGTTGGCCCATCCTGTTAGTCCACTCATAAATGGGTCATTAATAGAAGGAAGAGTTCCAACAACCCACAACCAAGCCATCATCGTCCTTCCACAGGAATTCTTCATTCATTGGAATCATCAACACCAATTACCTTCTGTCAATTCCCCTGCCACAACACAATAAGTCCTTTAGAATACAGTTATCTCCTGACTTCAGATTCAATTGAACTACCACAACCTTCTGAACACGCAGTCCTTCTTCCACCCAGAGCATAGCATACAAACAATTCTCCTAAAAATCTGATATGAAGCCTTCAAAGTTTAAGATATTTCTTTTACAGCGCATGGGCAATGGTGGTGGCTTGGAGAGCTTTGGTGGGAAACACCTGTGCATAATGAGTAAAGTGGTCTATCAGCACCAGGTTGTTCTGCACACCTCGTCTGTCCATCTCCAACCTGAGGAAACTGATGCAGATGAGGTCCATGTTTGCTCTGCAAGCAATGCAGATATGCTGCAGGACGAGCCAGAGTCTTTCTGGTGACGCAGCTGTGGCATTTCTTTCAACTATACTCCACGATTGTTGGCGGTCTTGGCCAGAAACCCGTGAGGGGACCACCTCGAAGGTTCTGTCAGTGCCAAGATGTTCATGCTTGTCATGGAGTGCATATAATTACAATCAACAGAATGTCTGTGGTAACACCAGACGATGTATGTTATGTTTTGAATTCTACATATGCCACTATCCAAGCCTGGATGGCAAGCCATAGCCTTTGCCTCAATGATGAAAAAACAGAACTGCTCATTGTTGAGTCCTCAGGCATGCTAAAAAAACGGGACCCTAAATACGTATCTTTTAACATCGATGTCAAAATGGTCCCAGTTTTACCAGTGGTAAAACCTCTTGCAGTATACCTAGACGCCACACTATCCTTAACCCGCCAAGTATGTGCCATATCCTCCTCAGCATCATATTCAACCAAACTCCTAAACGCTACCAGACCCTTTCTTTCAACTGACAGCTGAATGACGATTGCCCGTGCAGTGGTGGGTGCTAAGCTCGACTACTGCAATGCACTCTTTGCTGGTACCTCAGCCCACAACATACAAAACCTCCAGACCATATAAAATAACGCCATACGCGCTGCATTGAACGTCCCCAAGTCACAAAACATATTGGCTGCCCATAGAGCAGTACACTGGCTCCCCACCCAAGAAAGAATCTCTTACAAGACACTCTCTATCACCCACAGATGCATCTCAAACCGAGCCCCGCCATACCTGGTGCATATATTCACCAAACCCATTCCACCAGGCCCACCAGAACCCTCTACACGCACAAATTGGTTCAACCTAGGGTCAAGCACTCCAAAGCCGATGGGTCAAGTTTCAGTCATTGCTGCCACACAATGGGACTCCCTCCCTCATGCCCTAAGGGCGGAGGAATCTTACTGGTCTTTCTGCAACTCCCTTAAAACTTGGCTGATTAACTAACTTGCTTAACCTCTGAATTCACCAACTGTATGATATACCAGATATGAAGGGATGTAAAGGGGCAGGAAGGGGTTACCACCTCTGCTGCCACTATGCTATGTTTTTTGCCTCCAGGCCACATGTAACTGGTTCCTTTCAGCGCCCTGATGCCTGAGGGTTTGTGTGCACTATACAAATGAAAATAAAACATGCTAAAGGAATTTATAAAGCGCTCATTCACCAATTGTATCCTGGTGCTAAACCTAAAACCCACAAAGTAAGAGCAGCCAACAGGAATCAAAACAAAAGCGTTTTCTATTGGTGTCTAAATGACAAATGTGTCTTGATAACCCTAAAGGAGACAGGAAGATCATTCCATAACTTATTGCCTGCAACTGAGAAACCTAGCCACACTTTCTAGACAGCAGCACCTGAGAAACCTGAATGAGACAACCATTTTGAGACCGAAGATGGCGAAGCAGTATATAGGAACACATCTTTTCTGCACCTTTAGCATGAATTGCCCGGTGAACAACACAAAGAGCCTGGAATTCAATCTGCTTCCCAACTGTAAGCAAGTACAAGTTGTGCAAAACAGGCAAAATGTGGGACTCAAAGGGAGTACCAGTAGCTACTCTCGCCACCAAATTTTGTAAAAGTTGAAGTTGACGAATGAGACAGTTGGGCTGGCTGAGATATAGCGAGTTGCAGTAGTGGATCCAACTCAGGACCAGCAGAGCCACAACAAGAGTGTGCTCAGATGAAGGTAAAAAAGGTTAAACCTTTTGCAATATGTAGCAGCTGGTCTCTATCTTTGCATTCCTTATACATGACTCCACCTAACTGCACAAGTGTCTTCCACTTGTAAGGGTGCATAAGTAAGACTCTGACACGGAGGGGTCATCATGGTTGTTACAGACTTTTAGTAATGCGCGAAAATGAAAAGAAAACCCTATCTTGCCCTAACTCAAGGAGGGGTTTCCCTGCCTCAATAAAAAAATACTAATCTCTCTGTCAGGATGTCCAAAAGCAAATGTCCACGGTCCTATGTCAGAATCCTAACTCTGTCCCCCACCCTCTATATTAAAACTAATCAAAGGGGTATCTTCCTAGTCCAGAGAAATGATTCCCTTCCTCTGGACGAAAGGTAGTTCTTGGTTTCAAAGTTTTCGAAGTTCTGTATCAACTGGTGAGGAAAAATGTCTCTTTTCTTGCCCATATATACGGGTCCCAGAACCTGGTTAGCAGACGTGGTTGACCTCTCGCCCAGGATCTGTGATGAAGAAGAGTGGTTGACAGACCTGGTTCTCTTCTCTACCAGGTAATGCAACGAAGAAGAGTGGTTTGCATGCCCCTTCAAACTGTGGTGGGTCCCTTACCCTGGTTGTCAGACCTGGTTCTCTTCTCTACCAGGTCTCTTAGTTTAAAACACAGACTTTGTTTACTCGCCTTCCAAGTTATGTGTTCATATGTATTACTCTCACAGTCCTCTTCACGGTCTCTTAATCTCATATGCAGACTTGGTTCACTCTCCTACCAAGTTCTTTGTCCAAATAAATTACTCTCACAGCTTTTTTCACATTCCCCTCTGATATTTGAGAACCCCGAGTTGTCTTCCACCCCAAATACTGTCACAAGGAAGACTAGGTATCCTTGTTACATGATATGTTCTTTTTCGGTAAGGGCCCCAGACCCTATTCTACTTGTTATAGTGTCCTGATAAGGTTTCTCTTAATGTGCGATGGGGGTTATCCTCTTTCCCCCACTTTACATGCACTGTTGTCTTTAGGGTTCCTTGTACCCTCTGGGGACCCCCAACCACAGGCTCAGCCACCCAAATACCTTTAGGGTCTTGACTGCAGCCCTCCGGTCGGTCGCAGGCTTTCCGTGTCTCTATCTTATAGAGACTTCCCTGTGACTCTCTCTGAGTCTTATAGAATTACATAGGATAAGCGGCTAGGGATAGAGAGAATGGGGGTGATACAGAGGCATTGGGTTTAGTCAGATACTGCGCTCTCTCACAATAGTCTTCACTGGTTCCATAGGGGGTTTCCCCTCCCATGAGATCCACCTGCTGAGTATCACCCCTGGGGGACTATAAATTTGCAGCTTCACAAGGAAGGGGCTCCCCTACAGAAACAATGACAACATCCTGTGCTTCATCATATACCCTTCCCATTATGCTATTTGCTACCTCATCCTCTAAAGGAAATCGGGACAGGAAATCCACACTCCCCTGTTCCTTACCCTTGAGATGTTCCACTCTACAACAAACATGCTCTATGTTGAGGAACCAGTGCATAATCCTAGGGTTGGTGTCCTTTCTCACCTGAGGCACAGGAGCATGGAGTGGTCAGTAACCAGGGTGAACTTACTCCTGGTGAGGTAATAACAAAGATGTCCTGTTGCCCATTTGACTGCTAAGGCCTCTAGTTCTATTCTAGCATAATTTCTTTCTCTAGGGAATAACGTCCGGTTGATATACAGCACGGGATGTTCTATTCCATTATGAACTTGGGACAAAACTGTTCAGAGACACACCTTTGAGGCATACATTTGGAGTACAAATCCTTGTTGAAGTTGGGCACTTTTAGGATGGGTTCACTAGACAAGATAGACATAAGGGATTCAAAGCATGCCTGATCTTCCTTCCCCCACTTTAACTTTTGTGGTTCTGTGTTTTTCAGTTTGTCAGTTAGGCATGAATTAATAGATGAAAATGTGTGAAGGAATCTTCTATAATAGCTTACTGGCCCTAAGAAAGCCCTCAGGTCCCTTTTGGTCTTAGGTATGAGAGTTTTTTTAGGCTTTAACTTCCTCTAATGGAGGTTGGACCATCCCGTTATCAACAAAGAAACCCAGGTACTTCATAGCCGAGTTGGCAAGGTGGCGTTTCTTTGGGTTTGCAGTTAGTCTTGCCTGTCGTGAGGCTCCCGTGATCTGGTAGAGATGGGTCATATGTTCCTCCCAAGTTTTGCTACGTATGACAATGTCGTACAAGAAGGCCCCGCAAAAACTGGCATAAGATTGAAGCAACTGGTCCATTAGCCTAAGAAAGCTGGCCGTGGCACCATGAAGCCCAAAGGGAAGGACTTTGAATTGAAATTGTCCTCTAGCCGTGGAGAAGGACGTCTTTTCTTCATGTTCAGGTTTCAGAGGGACCTGCCAATAGCCCTTGGTCAGATCAATCATGGAGATTTAAATGGCGGTACCCAGCCGATCAATTAGGTCATCAATCCTTGGCATCAGATAGATATCGAACTAGGACACTGCGTTCACTTTTGAAAGTCAATACAAAACCGCCACGATTGATCTGGTTTGGATGCCAAGACTGTTTGGGAAGGCCTTGCACTCTGAGATGGCTCTATAATATTGTCTTCTAACATTGTCTCCACCTCCTGAATGACTAGTTCTCTTTGCGCTTCTGGGATCAAGTATGGTCTTAAATGTAAAAACTTCCCAAACAGTGTGCGAATATGGTGATAGATCCCCTTGACTCTCCCAGGTTCACAGCTGAATACATCGGGAACCATATTCAAAAGATCTTGGATATTCTTCGGTTGTGGTAGAGGAAGGTCATTAGGAATTACATTAAGGCTCCCAATTTCTTCAGCTAACAGGCTAGCCATTACCACTAAGGAAGACTCTACGGGAGTGTTCCTTCAGTCTTGTAAGAGATGTATGTGGTAGACTTGTGATTTAGGGCACCTGTCGGGTTGAGGCACTCGATAATTACATGGCCCAGTCTGTTCTAAGATTTCATAAGGATCTTACCAACAGGACAGCATTTTATGTTCTAAAGTGGGAAGTGTGATGAATCCAATGAAGCCATCACGAATTCCCTGGCGGTGACCTCCTCCCATGTTGCATGGGGAAGCAGTCACTACATGATCATGACCCTGCGGGCAGTTATTTGTGGGAGGATCCCATGAGAGGGGACAACTACTGAGATGTCATGACTTCATTGGAGGAATCACAGTGTTTCTCCTTTCCTCACGAGGAAGACCCTCTGATACCCACGTTCTTAATAGCCTATTGTCATTTTAGTCAGACCTCCACTTTTCACTCAAACACATATAACTCACACTTAACACCTTTTGTTCTGGTTGTCACTTTTTGTTAATTCCGTGGACAAAACCATCCGGGATTTAAAAACCCAAATAAAGTTATGGACTTCCGCTCCCATAAACACTCAGACACTGAGACAAGGAGGACAAGGGAGTTTGTGCAGGAACTCAAAATACAACATGCAGACTAGTTGTTTTCCCAAACCTGCAATGAGCGGGACGTTTAAAAGTGTTAACTGTAATGTGGAGAGGAGAGGTGCAGCGAGCAGTGCGACAGGGAAGTTGACATTCACGCTGGGGGTACGAAGCGCGAGGCACACCAGGAGAGAGCTGGCAAAGCAGAGAAGGCCAGCAGGACAGGCAGAGATATGTTGCATGCGAGCAAGAAGGGTCATGGAGATGCCGGTGGCAGTGCAGGAGCTTCTGAAAGTATGGTCACCTGACAGGGCAGTAGACTTCATCCTGTGCTGAGAAGGAGAGCATGCGTGTCACTGCAGAGCATCTGCACACTCCAACATGGAAAGCAGAAGAAGAAGCCATAACGCAGAAGCGCAAGCAATGTTGTGAATGCTGGAAAAGAGCAGCGAGTCTGTCCAATGCAGCTAGGAACCCAGGTACATTCCGCCGACCGTGCTGAGGGATTTAATGGTACAAGATTGTTAATGCAGAAAATATACAAATGTAACATTTGTTTGAATGCAGTCAAAGCAAAGTACAAATGCATCACCCAATAAGAAGAATGTTTTATGCAGAAAATACACAAAGGCAAAGTGTGTTCGAATGCGGTCAAGGCAAAGTACAAAAGAAAAGTTTGTTCAAATGCCGCCGACGAAAGGTATAAAGGCAAGATTCAATAAGAAGAATATTTGAATGCAGACAAGAGAAAGTATAAAAGAACAAAACCCAATCCAATACAGATACATGATATGCCAATGTGGGGAAGAAGCTTGAGCAAGTACATTTGAATAAAATATGAACCTATATAGATATACCAAGTACTACATGGTATATGATATTGTGGTATATCATGGAATTGTGAACGACAAACGAAGTCCTGGCAGGTGAGTATACCAGGAAGTGGAAATGATACAAATATTCCTGTCAGGAGAGTACAACAGGTGATTTGAGAATCCTAAAAAGAGATCCTGGCAGGCGAGTACACCATGCAGCTGAAAATTGTGTAAAGATTCCTGGCAGGGGAGTATACCAGGTAATCTGCCAATGTACAATAACATTTGTAGAAAGCCTATTACAGACTTCTTTTCTTGAACAGAACTTTTTAGTTGTCCAAGAATTTTGAGAGTGCATTGAAGATACCAAGGTTAACAAAAGAAACATTTTGCCATTCTATTTAAGAATCTAGGGGAAGAGAACAACCTTCTGGATCCAAGGGCTTTACCTTGGAGAACATTTGTGGTAGAGTTATTCTTACACTTTTGGTTTTGGACATTTTTTCTAGCATCAAGTTAAAGACATTTCCTTTCACCCTTTTGTTGTTTGTTTATAAGTGTGACGGTCAGGATGGGTTGTTTTGAACACAGGGGCAGTTTTTCAGTTACTGACATTGTAGAGGAGCAGGCTGATGCATGTTCCCTAACTCCTGCCCTTCACCGCCATCATACTGTAACAGCAGGAGAGGGGCCCTATGTAAGACCTCATGTGTTATGCCTATACCACATCAAGTGTACGAGAGATGACATGCACTCAGAAAACAGTATCGAATGTACCCTTGCACTGAAAGTGTGGAAGTATGCCGTATGGAAGCATGACAGCACGGACCATTGGACATCATGGAACACTGAGTGAAATCTGACGTGGTTAGAGCAATGTCATAAAGAAGCTATTTGAGACATACTGAAACGATATCAAAATACGTAACAGTAACGATGTAACTGAAGTAATAAGAGAAACATGTGCGAAACAACAAAGTAATCATGAATGCAAAATAAGACAAAGTAACTTGCTGACCAAAAAGTGTAAATATGCAGTAACGCAAGGTAGAAAAGATACATTAAAGCTTGCTATAGAGGAATATATAACGTGGCAAGGACGGCCATAGCTGGAAAATGGACAGCAGCATGTGTACATACTCAATTCAACTACCTCAGAAACAGATGAGGGTTGCAGAGTCCGGAGATGCTGGAAAAACTTCTTTATGTGCAAAACAAATAGGAGTCTGTGTTGGCTTGGGATCAAGGATGCTATTTTTAAGGAATAGCTGCAAAGGGCTATTCATTAAGCCTTGGATGAAGATAGTGATGTGCTTTCACTCCTCTGAATGTCCTAGAACACAGAGCAGGCTACAAGGTCAACTACAAACAGGACACTTTGGCTCATAGCCGGAGTGATGAGAGATAATGGACTAATTGGGAAAGTATGGAGTAATCTGATGAGATTCAATCACCTGGGTTTTGGATTCGTTACGTGCTGCTAGCTGAGCCGGAAAAACAAGGTTGGGTGAGAATGCCAATCAATCAGTGGGTCTATGGGGAAAACTGCTATACAATGTTGCATAGACCAACCCACTGCCATTTTGCTAGCTATAATCAGTATTATTCGTATTTACAGGTAATTTAAGGTGTGTCTTATGATCATGATTGGTCATTTATAAAGCGCTTAATATCCGAAGGTTTCTAAGCGCGTACCCTGGGGATCGAACCTGTGTTGCTCTGCGTCCTTTTGCTTCCAAGGCGAGTGTTTGCCCCTGAGCTATCCTCCTGAGACGATATAGTGGTCTCTTATGTTACAGATAAGATACGACCAATGAAGTACTAACACTTATACATTCTAGAAGTAGACATGTTCCCCTACCCAATACCTCACGCTAATATGTTTTATGTTTTGCCACATACAATCGGTATGCAGTGATTTAAACAAATCGAAAATAACAAATGTAATTTTTAACAAACCTAAAACAACAACAAAAATATTGATTTAAAAAAAAAAACAGGGGGTGGGGTAAGTGGTTAGAATGGATGAGCAGGTGTTGGGGTGGTGTTTTAAACATAGGGAAACGGGCTTAGGGGACCCCCAAAGGTTCATTAAAAATGCATTCTTCATTTATTTGTTCGTTAAAATCACATGTAACTTTAGGATGATGTCATAGATGACTCATGTTATGGTATACGACATCTGTGCAATCAAGTTTGTGTGTGGGTGTGCAAGCATCCGCCTAATGTTTGCCAGTTGACCATGCTTTAGTAAACTGAGAATAAAGTAGTACTTTGCCAAATTTTTTGAGCCTGTCCGGTTATTTGATCTGAGATCTTTATTGGTAATTCCATCTAGTACAAGAGACGCTTCAAAGTGCTAGAGCATATGTTGATTGTGGGGCAGATGGTTCAGGGCTAGTCGGCCTAGGCCCAGATCCAGAGTTACATGTACTAAAGATTGTAAAGAGAGGCGTACGCAGGGAAACATTTTTAAAGTGCACATGTGTGGGGTTATAACTATGTCATTGTAAAACTTTTGTTGTGCTTAAACTAGTAGATATAAAACAATAGTAGAAAATTAGGGTGAATTTTAGAATTTTTGATCCAGAGATTGATGTCAATCAGAGGGATAAAAATCAAAGGAAACTAATAGACAAATAAAGAAAAGACTCTTAAAATATCAATGATAGGACAACGAGATATTAAAAATTGATATAAAGTCTAAACGAAGGAACAAAAAAGAACACTGTTGTGTAGAATTTTAAAAAGCAGATAAAATATTTTGATTTTCTGATAAATCAAGCGCCAATTATAATATAATATTTGATAACATAAAGCGAAGAATACAAAATCGAGTACATTTAGACAGTTGAAATCAACATGTCATCATGGGAGACACTCCTTTTCTGCACTTATGCAGGACATTGCCAAGATACACAGCTAAGATAAGGAAATATACTTCAGGAATGGGTCCAAGGCACAACTAATAAGACACTCATGCCGTGGCCTCAAGAGGGTTCTTTGTCAAAAACAGTATTGTGACATATGGCAACGTATTTGCATGCTACATATAAGGGAAAGACGTTTCGAAAAGGTTGACTGTTTTAGAGCTATGGAAGAAGTGAGAAAGAGAAAGGAGTCTACTGCACAGTTTTGCAGTGGAGAGTGGAGCTGTGAGTCTGCTTGTCATTTCTATTACTGACTGCTGCTGCTTCAAAAACATCACTGCTTCATGGTGTGAACGCGGAGTTTAATGCAGAGTGTTGCAGTGGAGAGTAGAGCTGTGAGTCTGCTTGCCATTTCTATTACTGACTGCTGCTGCTTCAAAAACATCACCGCTTTTCGGAGTGAACGCGGAGTGTACTGCAGTGTTTTGGTGCGGCAGTATGACGTAGTGAAGTGCCCTCGGAAAGTGAAGGTGACCAGCGATCGAGAGTCAAGCAACGAAGAAAGCTTGTGCGGAGACCCACAGAGGTTGGGGAAACTGGCTGTGCCTGCGTAGAGCCCGTTGGCATAAGGTCCTTTGAATGTGGGATGTTTTTTCGTGGTTTTTTTTACCACAAGTTTTTTAACGAAAAAAACTCATTGAATGTTTTAGGGGGGTTGGAATAATATCTATTTGGGGTGTGGGTGTTCAGTATAATTAAACAAATAAAAGTGGTGGGGGGCTTCTGTGGTAAAAAAAACCCACGAAAAAACACCCTGCAATGAAATGACAAAGAACTGAGCCCGTTAAAGTTGAGGAAAATCAGCGGGGTGGAGTGAGGAGCAGTGCTTACCATGTCGTGTTTGGGCTCACATACTCACCTGCAAGCAAGGCTGCAAGATAATGCAGAGGGCAGAAAGACTCCTAGGGACGCCGGTGACGGGCTAGGCCCCACCCCCAATGACCCTGATTCCTTGAATAATGTGCTGCAAAGGGAGCATGCCTGTGTGGAGACTCCATTTCCAGAAGTTCCATCTGGGGGTATTTTTGCATCTGCACTTTTGGATCCAACCCAAGAAAAAGACCAGGATCCTGCAAGGGGTGATGATACGCTATCTAATGAGTGGCTAGGAGCGGAAAATCAAATATATCCACAGCCCTTTAACAGCTTGCCTATTATTCAAAAATCTATCAGCAGTTCCCCAGAAGTGGGATTGTCACTGTAAAGAAACAGCCGACTGACAAACTTAGATTGCTGATTGTTGATGTGGAGGAAGAACTTAGTGGGGGAGCCGGACAGGGCATCTTTGGCCGTCCCAAAAGAGACAATGGTTATGCTGCTGGAAACTTGACTATTCAACAAGATTCAGCTGAAAATATTGGGAGAGAGAACCAAGAGAAAACAATGTGGAGCTGGAAGGGACAAAATCACTGATGGTTGTGGCCCGGCTATCAAAGGATATTTTGGGCCTTACATCCAAAATTGAAAAAGCAAAAATGTCTGAGCTAAGCAAGCCGTAGAAAAAGACTTAGAAATTATTCCAGGCTGAGCACAACTCCGGCAGCAAAATCCTCTGATGAAGAGGTCTTCTACCATGATGAAATAGGCCCCACTTTGACAGAGGAGGTGGTGGACGGCCTGGGGTGAAGAAGACTGGAGGCAGATACAGATCAAGGATCTCCAATGAGGGACTGGTATGTGCCCATAGACTCAGATAGTAGCTTATCCTCTACATCCACTGATGAAAGGAGGTGCGATAATCACTTACATGCTGAGGCCAGAAATGGAGGGGCCCGTAGCACGACAGACCTGGCCTATCTGCAAAATACCGTAATGGCGACACTCCCAATGTCAGACCAGGCCATGTTTATAGCAATGGGCCACTACAAGATGACCTACTTGGGCCGCTTTTTTTGGTAAAGGTCCAGGAGTGGCTTGATAAGGAAGTAGAAACATCTTTAAACTGGCAAAATCGCTTATGCAACCTCGCTAGGAGAGAGGAATTGGATAAGTCAACCCTAAGGGCAGCCGTACTAGAAGATTGTGAATGGATGCAGAGCAACTTTGAAGATCTGCTAGGCCTGAGGAGAAGTGTAGGGAATGAAGCAAGCAAGTGCAAGCTCCAATGACAGGAGAAAGGAAGGGAATGGGGTAAAACCCAAAGAGAAGTGTGGGAAGCCAAAGGAAATGCCTGGGCACCAACGCAATGAAGAATGGACAAGGAAACTTGGAGGGGGACTGATTAACACCAGCCCTAGTAGAAGAAACAGCTGTACATGAGCTATACACAAATAAATCTCTTGCCCTTCAAGAACCTGTCTATGAAACAAAGGTTTTTTCGATATTCTAAAGCTCTGATCTGATAGGGGGAGACTGGGAACCCACAGCAAAGTACCCACCTGGGATTAAAATGAAAAAAAAAACAGGAAAAAAGGAGGAAAAAAAGTCAAATGGGTCACAGACATTTTTGAGATATCTGAGCCTCCACCCACCTTGCAAGCCCCTAATGTGATGCGCCAAAAAAGACACACTTGGATAAACAAACATACTGTAAAGATCAAAGGATTTAATGAGGCCAGCAGTAGCAACCCATGAGCTGAGTATATGGGGAACGTCAGAGAATTATGTAATGTCGGACTCATGCTTGCGTGATCTGGTGGAAATAATTCAAGGAGAAGAATGGAGAAATGTAAGTAACACTGACTTGGCAGAAATTGATGGGTAGGTTCTGCAAATTTCAAAGGTCTGGACGACTAAGCCCTTGGCAGATGACCTACAAGCTGGGAAAGCTGCAAATGGTGATGTGAGGATTCCCCAGTTCAAGACCTTGGAAGAAAAAAGGCGAAGCATTGGGAAAAGACCAAGGGTCGAGAAAGAGGAGACCACTAGAAAAGTGAAACTAAAAGGCCTTATGGCAGCAAAAGATAATCAGAGGTGCAATATGAACAACGAAGTTGGAAGGGATCGAGATGCACCAAAATGTGAGAAACAAATGTTCATCTCGGTGAGATCGGAAAAGAGAAAGAACAGGGGAATCAACCGAGTATATTTGAAGCGCCTGACACATGAAGACGATGATCTAATGCTAAATCATCGGAAAGTGATGATTCTATTACACCACATACCAAGATTAAGAACAATCACTACAGAGGATATTTAAGTCGTCCAGTTTGTTGACGAGAGACGTACAGATTGGGTCATCCTGCATCTGGCATCCAAGGCTATAAAATCTATGATATTGGAACTCAGCAACTATATCCTTCCATTGGACTTTGAGTTGTGCAACTACCCTGACTGAAAGCAAAATTGCAGGTGACCGCCTCACTCCTCTCTGAAAGAGCGCTAGAGGGTCTTGGACACTACCGCTCTAAAGGGTGTTGATCTAGAAGGTCAAAGCTCAAAGTCACAAGCTTTCCAACCATTCATGGTCACGATTGGAAATCAAGTAGCAAGGGAACACCATGTGGAAGGTGTACAGAAACCACTGATCGATGGAGGAACCAGCCAGAGTTGGAACTGGATGGCAGCAGTATTGGTGGCCGCGCAATCATTAGAGCCAGAAAAGAGAGGGGAGAAAACCCTACGGCTATGCTCCTGGAATACCCAAGGATTCATGGACCTCTTTGAAAAGGAGAATCTGGACCTGAATCATTTGGATCTTAGCTGCCTCAAGGAGACTTGGCTGAGGGTCAAACCGATCTGTGAAGGGTACACTGTCTTCCTAAATGAGGCAGGAAAGGGACCTTTTGGACGTCCCTTCTCTGGCCTGATGACATTTGTCAAAATGGGCACGGCTTTAAGGGTAATTGAATTTCTTGGCCCCTCCCCATATGTTCAGATGGTGAAATTGGAACATTAAAAAACTGCTATTGTACTCTTAAATGTGTACTGGAGCCCAAGTGTGCCATCTGGCCATGCCTTTGTGGACTTTATTGTCTTGTTGATAGATGATGCTCGTATGTTTGGAGGGAACCCGCACATAATTGTATGTGGTGATTTCAAACTACACTGTCTGCATGATGAGGAAATCCTGGGGAAAAAGTGCTGTTATGGCTCAATGAAGCTGGGTCACGAGATTTAACTATGCTGAATGGGCAGACACGGAGGAATAGGCTGGGCGCAGCCACCTGGAGAAGAGGTGTTTTGAGAGCCTGCTTAGACTATTGCTTCGTCTCAGACGATATTGCTGCCTCAATAGCAAAATTTGAGATCCTAAGGATGAAATCAAGTGATCATGATCTGATGGCAATGAGTTGGAAAATGGCAGTATGTCAGCAGGGTGGAAGTATAGCTAATCCGGTCGAGATAATCGGGTGGAAGGAATAGACTCAGAATAACAGCATCCGAAATCCTGAAGATGATGATACGATTTGAACAATATGTGTCGAATCATCCGAACAGAGTAGAATATGGGTGGATTCTGAGGAAATATAAGGAAAAAACCGGGAGCCTTCAGAAGACCTTAGTTCCACCCTGTCCATGTTAGCAATAAAGAGGTGGGGGTGGCTTAGAAAAAATTAAGAGCTGACATCAGGAAATTAAGGAAAACAGATGCGCCAATCATACCTAATTTATTCAAAAAAAGGAAGCAGCAATATCGGAATGGTCTCTTAGCATCCAAGGTGAAAAGATTGCAGCTGGAGGCGGAGCAGATGTTGAGAGCAGTGTGTAAGGAGAACACAAGAAACCTACGGGGCGTGCTCAACAATGGAGCTGGTGTAGATTGGGCCCTCATGATCAGTCAGGTTCAGAGGAAAAGTGGATCGACTTTTACTCTAAACTGTTTGAGAGGAAGGAGACTAAACCCTACTATAAGCAGAGGGAAGTGGGGGAAGTTGGGCAATTAGCATGGATGGGGAAGACATCACACTGATTATTGGAGGATTGAGTACATCTAGAGCAGCAGGCCCTGATGGCCTTGCTAATAACATGCTAAAAGAAAATCCAGAGTTCTGGACTGAATTCGCGATGAGAGTCGTTGCACAGTTTATGGCAGCCAAACAAATCCCGGAGACATGGAGAGAGGCAGTAATAGTGCCCATTTTTAAGAAGGGAGACATGAAGATCCACAAATTATCACCGGATCGCCTTTCTTACCCAACTGGGAAAGCTATTTGCAGCTATTCTGCTGCGTGGCCTGAATATCGGGCACAGAAGGCAGAATGTCTTGACCCACGCCAGACTGGATTTGTGAAGGGGTTTGGTACTACCCTGAACCTGTTCTTGCTCAACCTCCTGAAGCTGTGATCCATTGAGACAAGGTCAAATATCTATCTAGCTTTCATGCATCTTGAACAAGCATTTGATGGAGTGAGCAGGGACAGGTAGTAGGCTAAACTTATCAAAAGGAAATGCCCTGATGATTTGGTGGAAGCAGTGAGAGCTCTATATACGGATACCTCGATCCAGGTGAGACTGACTCTGCAAGCGCCCTTTCTGTGAAAATTCTTATGTTCAGAGGTCTCAAGCCGGGCTGCTAGCTAGTACAATTTCTGGTTGATCAATACATGGCTGATCTGGGAGACTCTCAGAAGTCTGCCCGGGCTTCCCCCCCAAACAATTAATGGCACTGAGGAACCATGGATCCTATATGCGGATGATTTGGTCTGTATTGATTTAACGCAAATAGTGCTGCAGCATAGGCTAACCGCCTTTCAACTGTATTTGGAGGCAAATGGACTTTGAGTGAACGCTAACAAATCTAAGGTCCTAGTGATGTCGTCAGCTCAAAGAAAACATAGGGGTTTGCACCACTGGACAAAAGGAGGGTAACGCTTGGAGACTGTTGAAACTATTATATACCTGGGAGCCGTAGTAAACAGAATATTATAATAATGACCATGCGCATCTTGAGAAACTTTGGGCCAAGGTCAAACAGCTAGTGGCACAGGGGAAGAGCCATGCATAGGAGATATGGGAGTTTCTCAATGCTTCCTATGATTGCAAAAGGTAATACAGGTCCTAGCATTTGGGGCAGAAGGTCCTAAGATTACCAAAATCACTGCCAGTGGTGGCCATTCGATTTGAGCTGGGGCCCATTGATTCAATTGTAACATGGAAGGCAATATCGCTGTTTAGAAAATGTGTTACTCGTGACAATATACCACCATTTGAAATACTGAGGAAAAACAATCAAAAAGTGGGGGATAAATGGACTGAATTCGCAATGGTTGGAAATTTGGAAGGAGAAATGTGTAGCCATACTTAAGCACAATGAAATGCTGTAGGGAACCCAATGAAAGCAAAAAAGAAATTACAAGTGAGAGACTGGATACTCACTCAAGAACTTGGAAAGAATAATAAACTCTTTCTGGAACTATACCATGAAAATAAGATATTAAACCATATTCCAAGGTATCTGCAAAAGTTTCCTTTGGCCCATTATAGGGATCTATTTATGATATGATGTGGCATTTATACCACGCCTATACACAAGTGTTTCAAGGCGCGAGAATGTGCCTCAATGCATTGCCGACAAGAGAGGTTCAGCAGGTGAGGAAACAATTGGGGGAAGCAGAGGCAATCGGCAGACACTGTGGAGAAGATGGGAAGATTGAATCACTATTCCATCTGATGGTGACATGCAGAGCTCTAACAGAGCTATGGTCCCTCTATCTGGGAGTCTCCATTGACCAATCTAAATCATTAACAGCTGGAGAATGGTGGGAAATATAAGCTTGGTTCTAGCTGCTATGAAATTTGCAGAATGCATCCTCCCTATTGGAAAATAGATCGGATAAAGTTTTAAAGACGACGATACAAAGGGAATCATGTGGTTCTGTTTTAAGGCAATGTATGGTTAATAATGATTTGGTAATGAGTTGTAATGAATTTGTAATGTAATGAATTGTAATGGATTTGTTCTGTAATTGTTAAAGGTTTACTTAAATTCAAAATAAACCAAATACAATAAAAAAAAGAAAAAAAAAGAAACAAGATCCAACGGAGAAGGAATGGATGCTTAATCAGCATAAAGGGGAGTATAAAACGCCTTTGGCTCCTCTTTCCCCTCCTAGAAACAAGAGTGTAGACACTGAGTAGAAGGTATTTTATCCTTTAAAAGGATTGAAAGCAGCGGTGGGGTACGTTAGTCCGACACATGATCTGCCAGCTTATAACAGTGTGGACTATGCAGATGAGAGTAAACGCAGAGAACGCAAATATATCTCGTCACACGATTTAAGTGAACAGCGTTATGAGAGGAAGAAGCAAAGAAGCAGAAAGAAATAAAGGACAGAGCTAAGGGAATAATAATAGTACAGAACGAACGGATGGGAGGACACATATTACTTAAGCTGCATGATAAGGACATTGATGGGGGTTGAGAAAGAGAAGAGAGAGAAGAACGGGCAAAGAAAGAAAAGGAAGAAGAGAGAGCATATAAAGAAGAGAAAGAAAGGGAATGCAAACCAAGGGAAGAATGAAGAAGGCACGAGGCGAGGAAAGAAAAGAAAAAGGTTAGAAGAGAAGAGACGAGAGGAGATACAAGTGCAAAGAATGCAAGAACATAGGTTGCAAAGAAGGTGAGGGGAAGATCAATTAAGGGAGATAAAGAGAAGGGAAGCAGCAATGAACAGAAGAAGGGTGACTGAAAGAAAATGAGATAGATTATCAATGTCATAGAAGCATAGTGCCCATTGAACCACAAAAGCGACTTAAGGAAGAGAGAGGGTTACTATAGGCCCACAGAGAGCTGCAAGGCGTACCAAGAATACCATCATGAACTGATGTGCAAGATACAGAAGACGGAGAGAAACGACTTGGGGATTTATATAAGCAAATGAGGGAAAAAGAAGAGTATAAACCCAAGAGACCATAAAAAGAAGGATGTCTATCGAGGGCAACTGGAGGAAGCCTAGAGGACGTCATAGCAGACAAGCGTAGAACAATGTTGTTAAGTAGACTAGATCTTGATGATGCAGAAAAGGATAACAGTCATACAAGCTGGAGCATAATAATGTCAGATGAAGAAAGAGAACAAAATGAAAGAGCGTGAAGGGAGATCGCATGCATATTTTCAAAAGAATCCAGTGTAGAAAAAGGGGTAAAATTGACAGATCTAGAGGACTCCAACAAGAGAACACCAGAATCAACACCACATGCACGATCACACATTGCAGTGGATGTATCCCCTGCCTTATGTAAGCAGATTAAGGGCAATACAAGGACAGAGACAAACGGGCATTGAGGCAGGTATGATTATGGACCAGGTTTTTCACAATTCCCATTATTAGAGAAAGGGGGGGGGACCACAATATATACGGTGGCCACAAATGGATAAAGACAATTAAAGATGTAAATTACAGAGTTTAACTTCCAGTGCAGGAAAATGGATTCATGAGCTAGAGAGAATGACATCAGGAATGATGTTAGCTGTAGGTGACATAAAAGGCGTGCTAGCAGCAATCATAGAGGAGAGAGTTGAAACAAGCAGGTTATGCAGGTGTGACTGCAGAAAACATGACAAATGATGGAGAACCATTTAATAATTGCATAGCAGATGTATGGTGGGCACTCAGATACATCAGGTATGAGTGTGATTCTGACTACCAAAATGGAGAGGGGGAAGACCCTGTTGCTTACATTCAAGATAGTCAAGATCGCTTGTGCCTTGAGACGCATTAATCGTGGGATAAAATAGTAGCATTATTTTACCACATTTTGTGTCAGAGACTGCCCGAGCCAGTACCTCAGAGGTATTCTTCCTTTCCTCACCTTCCACCAGAAGCTCACTGTCTCCAGAGCTCTGGTTCTTTCTAGGCTGGACTACTGCAACCGCGTCTTTTTAAATCTGCCTGCCTCTACTCTCCGCCCTCTAAAAATTCCAGAACAGGACTCTTACACTTGTCCTTGACCTCAAGCCCAGGGATTGTATCTCTCCAGCCCTGAAATATCTCCATTGTCTCCCAGCGGCTACAAGGATCATGTCCAAGACCCTCTGCATTGTCCACAAGGCCTTCTGGGGACTGGGACCACAATACCTCCAACTCTATCTTCGGAAATATCTTCCTACTCGAGCTTTTCCCTCCTCCACCTCTAACTCCCTCAGGGTCAGTCGCTTCTCCAAGCAATGAGTTGGGGTAGATCTCTAAATTCGACAGGCACATCCCCCTGCAACAGCCTCACTGCCTCTCTGAAACTTGAGCAGAACCATCTCCGGTTCTGGAAGCACCTCAAGACCTTCATCGTTGCTTCTGCCTTCTCTCTTCATTTCCCCTGCTGATCTCCTGTCTGACACTGCACTGGTCACCTGGCTACTCTCAGAATTTGGGCTCAGGTCCCTGCCCACCCAGTTGCCCATCCGCACTGCCTCCTGGCAACCCATGCACGTGGGTCTTTATCTGTAACCCTACAGCCCCCTTACCTGCACTTATTGGGCACCTGCTGTCTGCACTTTAACCCTGGTATTGCAACCTGCTGGCTGCACTACCTGTTGTTTTTGATCCCTTATATGGCACTCTTCCATCCTCCCCTGTTCCTAGCACTTTTCCCTTCCCCTCGCCCCTGCACTTGCGCAATCTCAATGTCACTAGGCCTAGTAAGATCATTGTCTTTGACCTCCTTCAGTTTCCCCTCCCTTGCCTCGTTGCACTTTGAAACACTTGTCTATAGGCGCGCTATAAATACCATATTGTATAATATCAAATACAATTGACGTTCGTGCATTACTGCTGATTAATGCAGGAGAAGAATAAGAACAAAGCTGAGAGTGGGAAGCAGGCGGAAGCAAAGTCAGTCTACATATAGCCGTAGAGGTAGAGGTATTGACAAGTAATGAAGGTGAGCTGACGCAGGGGATGCAATCAGAGCAGCAAAACAATCTAGCGTATCCCACACATCAGAGTGGGTACAATATTTGGCCGCCAGGAAGAGGAAATAGGCCGAGAGGAGGAAGACAAGGTGGATTTCGAAACCCTCATGGAAGAGTAGGATTGTGGGATACATTGACCCACTCAGCAGAATTCCCATCCATAACCAAGCTGCATTTCAGCAGAACCAGCAAAAGGGCTGCGCTGGTTCCTTTGAGCACCACTGCCTTGCATCAAAACTGCATTTTGCAGCTGCAAAAGGATGGCTGCACTGTTTTCCAAACACAATTGGGCAAGTTGGAACAGGGAGCACCCCGAGAAAGGCTGCCAGGGTGTGTTCTTGTGTGTACTAAAGGAGCGAAGTGAGAAGCTGCGCTGCTTTGCTGCTAGTCCAAAGTTTCCAAGTGAAAAAGGGAAATATTTTACATTTAAAATGATGCCGTTCTGATGCTCTTTTCATCTGTTCTACATTATTTTGCTTTTATCAGTGAGGCCATAGCATGCCCATCCATATTCAGATTGTGCCCCAGCAGGAGAAAGCATTATTCCTGAATGGCAAGCTGTGTCAGACCAGATCCAGGAAATCAACAGAAGCTTTACTTTCATTTGCATGGAAAAACGCTTGACTTTTGGGTAACAAAATGTCAAATATCACTGCTTCAAAAGAAACCCCAGCTCTTCTGGCATATGTCAATTCCAGTTGACCTGTGTCTTAAACAGATTGCTGTATAAGTGAAACTGAGTTGGGCAAAACAATGTTGGGAAGTCAGAAGGAAGAGAAAACCTTTAGAAATGGTCAGCCCAGCAGACTTCACAATGGGTTAAAATGTGCTTTTGCAAATAAGGCAACATGCCTGTTTTAAAAGTGTAATGGTGAAAGAAGGCCCTGTCTTGGCCTAGCAATGTAATGGGGGTTTTGCTGGGAAACATATATGGGATGTTTTATTTCAATAGGCTTGCTTCTGATTCAGAACAAAATAAAATAAAATAAAGAATTAAATGCGGTGGCTGGACTGTGGAAGCTCCAGAACAGGTTTTTCTGCTGGATAACTGAGACCTTCCCCCAAAAGGAGCCACCATACATTTTTGGGACACATGCATGTTAATTGCTACCTTTGAAAACCTTGAATGGACCAAGAGAAAGAAATATCACATGCTCGTCAGACTTCTGTCTGGGCTTCAGTTTGAAACAATAGATATGGGACACCTATGTGTCAAGTGGGGGAAGTGACAATAAACATTCAATCAAACTGGAAAAATCCCCATGGCCACCCTGGGCTGAACTGACAGTTGGTGGTAGCCTGGAAGGACATTACCATATCTGGAGGACAAAGGCAGCCTCATCTGTCTCAAAATACTATTTGATTAATACACTTTTAAGACTGTTAGTTCTGTAACCGGACAGGGCAGAAATATAAAAGTTGTACAGTTTAAGTGTAGTTTTTGTGGCTTTCAAACAATACATGTTAGCCTTCACTGGCATATAATGGACAGAAATGGCAGAGAATTGGATATTCTGAGGAAAGTGTATAAGATGCCACTTTTAAATTAAATATTCACATGCCTTATGACTATATATACACATGTATAAAGTTATAGAATTTTAGGTGAAGTCATTTAATTGAAAAACCGCAAAAAACTATTAGACGGATGTTACAAAGTCCTACAAATGTGAGAATTGGACTGCAATGTTCTTCGTGAAATATGTTATCTGCCCATGTAATTTGTTAAAGTGCCACAACTGAACAAATGTGTAATTTATGTTAAAGACTGATTTTAGCAAAGAAACCTATGATCCTATGCATTGTAAAGCACACATCATAAATCTTACATCATGCCCCTGAAACCCAACTGGCTGACAGCAAGGCGGTAACAATCACCCCTGACCAATCCAGTTGTTAGAGGCATGCCCAGCCTAAACCTGCCCCATCGTATAATCCTATGATGTCACCATGCCTTATAAATAAGAGAGGCTGACAGAACTCTAGACACACTCTCTCCTGAATTTCCAGCGCCTGCGTATCCTGACATTCCAGATCCACCTTTGCAGGATTCCTGATCCTATCCTAGCAAGGCCAAAGCATAGCTGATCCTATACCAGCAAGGCCATTGATCCAGAAATTCTACTAAAATCCCAATGGCATAGGGGGAAAGCTGTGGTACCTTGGGGAGCATCCTGTGACCAGACCGGCGTTTTGCCCATTCCCTGCATGCCCACTGTATCCTTGCCACCATCCAGTGACCAGACTTGGCCAGCTGTTTGCTGTTAGGAGAGCCGCCTTCCCGTGACAAAACCTTTTGAGTCCAGAATCCGGTTGGCTGTCCAAATCCCCAAACTCAAGTGCGTATTGTGAGTATTTCCCCATCCGATAGCCATACATAGCCTATTTCATCTTGATACTTTGTCTTTGTTCCACTTTTTAAGTAATCCTATCCATACCCTGATTCCTTGTTTAAAACTGTTAGAATTCTCTGTGCATCTTCTCCTTGATCTCCAAGCGTTAGCGCCATTTTTCTATTAATTTCTGTCTTGCATAGATCATAAGTCGTTACACTTTTTTGGAATAATCAAATTAATTCCCACATAAAGCTGAACGCGGGGTGAAAAGGTTGGCATCACGAATCAATCTTGGACCATACCGTGTCTTTCTCTAACAATATAATCTAGATAATTTAGTTTAAGTAAAACTTGCCTTTCCTTTTCAAAACCGATTTTCTCTTTTTAACTGCTCTATTTTCCTAAAATCAAACCTCATTCCACCTTGAAAATCTCACTAAATTCTCCAGATATAGTCACTCTTTCACATTCATATTGTCCCTGTGATGTGCATCTATCACCCAGCCTAAAAACCGCATTCCGATTCTGTGTTTTTCACCCGTTTTATTTTAAAAACGGTTTTTGACAAGCTGAAAAAGAGAAAAATGCAACTTGTCCATGTGTGATTTGACTGCACTGTGTTTTCAATTTCAACCTTCTTTGTGAACTGTATGCCTTTTGTGACACCCTAACTAATAGTTGCTAGTGATATAACATCCCTGAGACTGTGATAAAACATATGGGCATCATTATTTAATTACACATATAATGAATTATTTGTTAAAATCCGAGTGCCATTTTAGGCCATGGCAAAGGGTTTAAAATCTGTTTTATTTTGTGAGGGAAGGATCAGATTTTGATTCTGTTGGCTGCTCATATCCCTGACTACCTGCTGCTTCTTTCTATACACTGAACTTGTGGGTTGAGGGAACATTGCAGGGGGAAACCTTAACATGGGCGCTATCTATCCAAATTGAAAAAGTGCTCCTATTCATTTGTGCTTTGGATATGTTCTTGTAAAAGGTTACCCAAGCGCATTTCAGCGGTTTTCATTGTACTTATCACCCCATTGGTGATTGCTGCCCCATATAAAAATTGTGTGATTTTCTTTGAAATTAAAATAAATAAATATTGTATTCCCACCAACCGGTCTGGTTCATGGTCCATTGTGACCCGGTGTATTTGTAAAAGGGGGTGTGAGATGGGTTGGGTATCGGCTCAATTCGAATTTGCAGAAAATAAAGAGAAAGTATTCTAATTGAGCGCTACATCCTAGGCTAAGGTCAAGTGTCCTGATCCAGTGTGTGACACCCGGTTAGAATCCTTCACAGGAATTAATGGTGGACAACCACAACAATGTTAAAATTGCGGAAGAATAGGAGGAGGCATGCAGCGAAATAGGCAAGCTCCAAGAGGGTGGATGAACTATACACTACAATATAATACAGAACCACAGGAATATTATGCCCAAGATCACACAAAGGTTCCAACAAATGCACTGCAAACACAGAAAATGCAGCAAGCGCCATTACAAATGGAATCGCCACTAGGGCAATCACAGCAAGTACCCATGCAAGCACAAAAGGTACAAACGCACAAGCGCAGACACAGCAGGCTGTGGTGCCACAATTGAATATGACCACATGAGTCCAGCAAGCACCTGCACCCAAATTATCGAGTGTGACTGTGGAAGGAGGAAATCCTTTCACAGGTACAGGGTTGAATTTAGATACACAATAGGACAGCCCACAGAGTGACCTGATGCGTTCAGTACTATCAGTGGCACCAGACCCCCAAGAGGAACGAAGGGTCAAGGTGAGGATAAGAGACAAGACATTGTCATTTCTTGTGGACACTGGAGCAACTTGTTCCTGTGTCTAATGCAGGAAAATACCCAATGTCAGATATTGCAATGAATGCACAGGGATTTTCTGGGCCGATGAGTTTAGTTCCTTTTACAGATGAATTACCAATCTTTATAGGAGAACACAACATGTCTATGCCATTATTATCTTCTAGGCAAACGCCAGTTAACATATTAGAGTGGGACTTAATGACGAAACTTAACATAACTATATCTTTTACTGATGAAGGAATAGTGTGTTCCACTCCAGGGATGCATTATATGAATGTGAGAGAGTTTATATTAGCCTTTACAGGCCAGAAAGCATTACGATGGGTCGCTTTGGACCCAGAAGTATTCTCAAATGGAGTGACTGTTTTATTATCGTGGTTGCCCAGATTAATAGGTAAACTATTAAAAATACCTGGTATAATTGAGCATATGGGTTCGAAACTATATAAGTGAGTTATGGGCACAAAGGTTTTGTATTTTAGCAGGCTGCGTCACCCATTCCACCAGGTCCACCCATAAGGCCCTTGAAAAAATAAACACTGAACAGATTGGATTTAGGTGATTCGCGCTCTGCTTTTTTAGAAGTAGATGAGCAGTGTAATAATATGAGAAAAGTCAAAAATCCTCCAATTAGACCAACAAAAAGAATGATTTTATCTCATTTGGGTGAGCTGACACGTGTTTTGACCTGGGTTGTCCTCAAGGCCTGGTTGATGTTGAAGTATTAATCCAAATTGTCATGTTGCAAGAGGATGCTGAAACAGTTCCTTGAATTTATAAATGCCGATTTTTCAATTTGTCGGGTTTAGTCCATAAATTGACAGAACTTAACTGATTGCTTTAAATTGCATGATCAAATTGCTGGTGCTGTTCTGTTCATGGGTGTATTCCCAGAGAACGATTTACAGTGCCATAAACTCCACCGTCATGGAGTCCTTGCTTCTTTGGTACAGACCCCCGTGCACCTGCAAATGGATCAAGTTTTGTCAATTTTTTTTTATTTTTTTTTTTTTATTTGCATTTGGTTCATAATACACAACAATTCATGCAGAACCTTTACAAAATTTAAAAATATTACAAATGATCATTTTACAATTACAAAAATAGCTCTAATTCATTCTCAATGTGTTTACAAAAACTTGCCAATTCATATATTAAGGGTTTGTGACATCCCTGCATCATTCTGGTCCACAAAACTTCAAGACAGTCCTCAAATTCAATTTCCGCAAATTTCCTCAATTTGAGTGTCCTTGTATTCTTAAAATGCGGACAGTACAGTATAAGATGTTTCAACGTTTCGTACGATTCATTGCATTCAACAAATCGACATCCCACGCAATCATTTAATTTATTCATTTCCCAGTTTTTAGTCCGTTCCCGTGTATGGTATAGATTCAATCTAAAGCGAATATATACCTTTCGGATATTTTCGCAAGGGAATAACAAAACATGGTCATAACGTGGAATGCGCTGTTTTACATGCATACTGTATTCCTTATACAACACATAGGTTTTAATTAAATCAATGGTAATACACCAATCCATTTCAAAAAGTTTTTTCTTAACAAAACCGGGACGATATTGCATGTCCTCAACGGTTGTATTTATATTATCTAAAATTTGTTGCATTTTCAATTGATAATTAAAAAAGGATTTTGGAGTTTGCATGCCCAACATTTTATTTAAATCGATATACAATGAGTTCATAGGAGGATAATGAATTTTAACGTAATTGGACAATTGTCTCCATTTCCAACGAGTTGATAATGAAACCAGACCTAGTTCGTGTCGAATAATGGCATTAGGAGTTGACATCGGGAGAAACATTGCAGATTTTAAAAGAGAACCCTGTATACTATCAAGCACGCTAGTCATGTCACACAGACAAATATCTAATGTGTACAATATGACACTTTCGACTTTTAATGTCATAAAGTCTATTAGCGGGATTAAAGAGAATTTGCAGTATTGGCTATAAATCCTTTTCATTTGGGACAACAGTGGTCGAGGGCTGATATGTAATACCCTAGATAGATAGCATTGTTCACGCGGCAAATTTGTGTATTCAATATTTGCCATCTAAAATTCGCGTTTTTTGATTTCACTCCAAAGGTCATAATGGCAGTTTTTACTGGGTTAGGTGTCAAATTATGTGCTTTTGCAAAATTCTCAAATAATGAGAGTTTGCTTTGGAGCCCTACTGGAGTAGGGTCAAACAAAATAATATCATCAGCGAATGCAATCCATTTCAAATGAATACTCCCCACTTTAACAGAAAACAAATCGCCCTTTTCCCAATTTTCACCGAGATCGGATAGATATAGATTAAATAAGGTAGCCGCGAGGTTACAGCCCTGTTTCACACCTATTGTTGTACGTATAGGGGCTGTGGTCCCACCTTCTGGGGAAATTCTTATTCTATACGAAGTGTTTGTGTGCAACTTAATAATCCAATACATCAACACAGCTGGAATCCCTAATTTCAACATTTTCTTCCACAATAAGTTGCGGACCACTGTGTCAAAAGCAGAACTCATGTCAATCATTGCTATATATACAGGATTAGAGTTCCTTTCTTTTACTCCAGCAATAACATGCAACATGATAAAAGCATTTAGGGTTGTACTCATAGACTTCCTGAATCCAGTTTGATATTTCGAATACATATCATTCGCCGTGATTACTTTCTCCAATTCATTTAAGAGAAGGATAGAAAAGATCTTAGCCTCAGAATCAATTAACGATATCGGACGATAATTTTCTGGGAGAGATGGATCACCCTTTTTAAAAATAGGTACTATATTGGCAGTTAGCCAAGAGGGTGGAACTTCCCCAGATTTAATAATAGAGTCAAACTTAAGGTTTATGATGTCAGCCCACAACACGGGATCTGCCTTATAAAGACAGGGGGGAAGGCCATCAGGTCCTGCGGCTTTTGAATAGGTCAATCTGGAGATTGCCCATATAATATCGTTGCAATCCCAGTTCAGCCTTGGGATATTGGAATATTCAAGAGAAACATCAGGGACAAAGTGAAATTTGCAAGGTAGTTGGTATTTAGCCTTTATGAAAGTTTGCCAAATGTGCTCAGGAATACAATTTAACGAAAACGTTGCCACGCATCTATTATCAGCTTTCAGAGTGCGCCAGATTACTCGTGTGTCATGAGCTAAGATGGCACGAATTAATGTACAATTTGCATTGTTATAATTTGAAATACGAGCAGATCTCAAGTTATGTTTATAGGCTAATAGTATACCATTCCTCCTTGTCTTACTAACTTCGCTGCCCAAGTTGCCTCTCTTTAAATATCTCAATGCCCTGTTCTTCTCCCTTTTTAATAGTTTGCATGTATGATCATATGGATGTGGATGTTGCACATTGCTTTGTGTATTGCGGAATCGTTCAAGAGCTGTTGCAACTATATCTGGATAATGCATACACAATGTATAATCGTAATTTCCCCCTGCACTTCTAATCCTCTCAATCTCTGAGGAGATTTGTGTAACAACAAAGTTACATATTCCTTGGTTCCATCTGATGGAATGGAAAGGACGATCTATTTCAACCACTGCCAGAGTTATATTAGGTGTAAGCGAATTAAATTTTAGTTGAAAAAAGGTAGAGAGTTGTGCATGATCACCTATCTCAATCCGTCCTATTTCTAGGGGTGCCATGTGCATAAACAGATTATGAGATACAAATATATAATCTATCATTGATTGCATTGTTCCTCTTGACCATGTATTACCAAGATTCATGTCGTTTCTGACCATTAAGTCCATGTCCCACTCCGTGAGGAGTTCTCTAAGTTTGCCTCCTCTGCTACGTGAAAGAGTGGATGATTTAAATTTATGGATTATAGTCAAATCTCTACAATCACAATTAAAGTCACCGCCTATAATGATTTCACAAGTGCGGTATCTGGTAGATATATCCAATAAACATGCATCTAATTCATCTAACATTTCATCGACTGAGAGGGCAGCTGGATTCCAATATAAGGAAATTATCATCAGAGATGAGTACCTAAATGAGGGTATTACAAGATGAATCGCCAATATACTGACAGATTCCCAAGCTAATTCTGATTGAGCCTGCAAGGAAATCTTGACTCCAACCAACAAACCCCCAGATGGACGACCTAACAAAGATCTCCTTGCAGGTGATGTAAAAGTTAAATATCCAGGAATCACAAATGGGTCAGTTTTCATCGTTTCTTGTATCATTATTATAGTAGGTTGTTCTGAGTAGGTTAGAGCAGAGTGCCATTTCATCAGGTTTACAAACCCACAAGAATTCCATGATAAAATTTGCAAGCGCGTATCAATGCATAGCTATTTCGCCGGGATCGGAGGATTCGGACATAAGATTGCCGAAAGCATAGGTTCCAACCATGGTAGACCTTTTGTATTAGCTGCAAGTTTCAAAATTTCCAGCATTCCTCCCTCCAACCCTGCTTCAAATTGCACGCAAGGACCACCTGCAGTTTGAATTTTTTCAATACCCTTGCCTGGTGTTTCTAGAAATATTAAAGCCTCCGACTCACAATCAAAAGTAAACAGCGTCAGACCCTCCTTTTCTATTTCCTCACGATTAAACCATATAAATTTCATTATAGCTTCAGAGGCAAGATAACAAATAGCCCTATGATTATTTGTACTTGCCAGAGAAACCCTTGTAATATCCTCAGATTTGATTATTCTCAATTGAGGAATTTTTGAAAATACGGAGAATGTATAGGATCGATTAATGCGATTATCCGCCAATATCTTTGCATCCCCCTCAAATCCAATGATGCACTGAGTTGCCAATTCACTTCGATGAGGCCTAGTAGCAGGTGTACTTTTTTCTGTGTTCATTAAAGATACAACCTGTGTAGTTGTCGTAGAAACCGCACAGGGATTCGGCTCAAGTGAAAATGTACTCCCACTAACAGGTAAATCGTAATCCCTATTTGAGTTAATGGTGTTAATTTGATTCTCAAGTAGGGACTTACTCATTGCAGGACCATGGATGGAGATGTGGCTCGGGGCAAAAAGGGTACTCACGTTGTTTAGATCATTTGTTGATAAATTCCCAAAATGCGTCGTAAAAGGTACTTCAGAGATCTCCACTTTTTTCCCCCGGCCATTTACCATCACTACATTTTCCTTTTTATCAGGTAAGCAATTATCCGACATTATTGCATCGGCACATCTTACGTTCGTTTTGTTACTATTTCCAATTCCTACTCCTGATTCCATTACATTACTCAGTCTATGTGCATTATTTACATGTGTTTGGATATTCGAGGCACTGATACATATCTCACTATATGATTTCCTCAGAGGTATTTTTAGGGGGACACTAATTCCTCCATCCTGATGCTTAATCTGATTTTTTGACGTGCAGCATCTACCTACTGAGGGGAAATATTCATTTAAGGTGATTTTTGGTGAGTTTTGAATGATGCAGTCCGAGTTCGGCTTTACATTTCCCTTTCCCTGTATTAAATGGGCCTTTGGAATAATCGTAACTGCATCTTGATGTATCACAGCTTTAGAAGTTAGGGTTTCCTGAGTGTTCAATTTTGCCAATTGTGTAGTATAGGTTTTGCTCTTTCCCATATTCGTATGCACATCCAACTTCAATAGTTCAGAGGTGCCAAGGCTTTCACCATCTTTTTCTACACTTGGTTCAGTAGCAGGTATAAGTGCATCCTGACTCGCTTTGAACAACTGATCCAAGTGTGTAGTAAAAGTTTTGTTCTTTCTCGTATTCTTATGCACATCTACCTTCAATAATGCAGATGTGCCAAGGCTCCCACCCTTTTTTTCTACACTTGGTTCAGTTGCAGGTGTAAGGGCATCCTGACTCTCTTTGGACAACTGATCCAAGTCAATGATCTCCTCATCTGCAATTTCTAGGATAGAAGTAGATTTTATGCACTTCTCCTCCCTCCTTCTTTTCGCAAGTCTTTTCACAGCACGCATATGCATCTTTCTAGCCCGACGAGACATAAAAGTTGAGGTTACCTCAGTGTGCAAATTTTCGATTTCGGCCTCTTTTTGCTTCTCAATTTCATCCAACAAAACTGAAGGACTATCAGGCTGATCCAATGTCAACACTTGGGGAATAGGACTACGCAGCATATCGCAAGGCTGTGGTTTATTAAGTAGTTGTGAAGCTATTGTGTTATTTAATGCAATTATTGAAGCCTTAATCTCACTCAAATCGTTCTCACAAGAGCACTTCAAAATCTCTGATGACACCCCATATATTTGCCCGGAGTTGTTACATTCTGGGTGATCAGGGAGCGAACATTGCGTGCTTCTCTCATGACAATCATTTGTAACCACTCTAGGTCTTTGCCCACCTATTTCATATTGCAAATATCTCATAGTATCAATTGCAGTTATAAAGCCCTCAATTTTATCCATCTTGGAACAAAGAAAATGCATAGTTGCCTTTAATTCCTTTAGTTCCAAGTGGGTAAGTTCATGGCCTTTATCCAGAAGATCTAATATTTTTGTGATCACAGGGAGGGGACTAGGAGATTGAAATTCGGCACTTCCCTTGTCGGATGTGCTGCCCTCAGGATCGTCATTTATAGACCTACTATGGGCTTTGATTTGCTCAGGGGAATACGATAAGGCATGTGAAATCACTTCAGTGCCTCCATCACCCATTATTTCATTATGAGTTTGCACAGTACGATTTCTAGAGGTGGAGTTAAAAATCCCCTTATTGGAAGGCCTATAAACAAGTGGGGTCATCATCTCAATAGATTGATTAACTTGTTCATCTAGTTCACCCATTTTCCTCATAATATTTCTAAACGGGTCTTCATTCATAGTGCAAGGTAATGATGGGGTTATGCAGCTCGCCAAGCCCACCCTAGCAACATTATTATCTTCCTCTTTTATAAAATTGCAGATATTAACAGTTGGGTTAGCATGAATCTGAGCGAAGTAGGTAGTTTGTGCTGGAGTATCAATACTATTTAAGTTATCATCTTTAGCTTCCTCCGCCAAAGTATTGGTAACCAATAGTTCATTATCAGGAATACTGCTTTTATGGCCTAGGAAGTCATTGTTGGTTTCATTACAAGCATTTAGTATTGCTTCTGTACACCGCCCACTACGCAATCCATAAGCCATAGTTAATTTTAATATAAAAACAGAAATCACAACCTACTGAATAAAAGTTAGTAAGGTCCTATAAAAGGTAGGGACTAATCCAACTTTACACCTCTAATTAAAGAGAAATATGAATTAGAACATTAGATGATGACAAGCATCTAGCACTTTATATAAAAATGTCATCAATGTAACCACACTTTCGCTCCTCAGCGCATATAAAACTTATAAAATCATTGAATTCTGACAATATATCAATGGGTTCACTACTTTTCACATAGAATTGAGCATTAACACTTTTAAAAATAGAACCTCCGTGATTGACAGTAATTAATCTAGTCCCAGCGATCTACCTTCTATGAACGCCGCCAAACAGCCGCACAACAGCTAATGGCCTTTTCACCGTCGGGCTTAACGCCGCAAGGGTGGGTTGGGCGTAGTTTTCTGTTCACGGCGAGTCACGTGATCGCACACGTGGTCCGGATGACTCCGCCCCCTCCAGGAAGCAGTCCGGGCCAGGCAAGAGCAACGCTCACAGTGCCTGGATCCTGGCAGATGCAGTACAGGTTGGGAAGCAGTACTTCGCTGCTCACACGCTCCTTGGTCAAAAGAAATGCGCCGCTCAGGCGGCTCGAGCGCAGTTTTCTGATCACGGCGAGTCACGTGATCGCACACGTGGTCCGGATGACTCCGCCCCCTCCAGGAAGCAGTCCGGGCCAGGCAAGAGCAATGCTCGCAGTGCCTGGATCCTGGCAGATGCAGTACAGGTTGGGAAGCAGTACTTCGCTGCTCACACGCTCCTTGGTCAAAAGAAATGCGCCGCTCAGGCGGCTCGAGCGCAGTTTTCTGATCACGGCGAGTCACGTGATCGCACACGTGGTCCGGATGACTCCGCCCCCTCCAGGAAGCAGTCCGGGCCAGGCACGAGCAACGCTCGCAGTGCCTGGATCCTGGCAGATGCAGTACAGGTTGGGAAGCAGTACTTCGCTGCTCACACGCTCCTTGGTCAAAAGAAATGCCAATTTATGGACTTAACCCAGTCCATACCCAGGAGACCAGGTGCTGGTACGAATGTTTGTACGCACTTGGAGCACTCCCCGCTTTAAATGTCCATACGAGGTGGAAGAGGTCACACCCACAGCAGCCAAATTAAAAGCACAAAGAACTTGGCTTCATTTGCATGACATCAAACCATATAAAGGAGAAACCAAGACTCTTCCTGCAACTACCCACGGTGAAGCAAGAGAAGAAGTTCTGCGTATGCAGACTCGTTCTATGGCCAAGAGTAAAGACAAAGAAAGTGAAGAACACTGTAGCACCCTAGACTAAAGTCATTTTAACATTTGATAAGAAGTAAACAGACTTGCAGTTATCCTGGAACTTTTTAGATAGGTTCAAGAGACAATGCATTGACCTACCAGAGCTGAAAGAAAAAAAGCACACTTCATCTTTATGTTAACTATTGCAATAACATTACACACATTGCTGTTTTTACCTACATATTACAGTCTTATCCAGCTTTAATGAGAAGATACGTCAATGTCATAACAATCATATTATTTTTACAATAATTGTTGCAATCATCTTGCAGTTCTTCATATAAAGGTGTGATTCATAGAGACTCACTGAGTTACATATTAACAGATTGAGCAAAAATGCGGAGGTTTCAGAATATAAGAAGCTCATTGTCATTAAGAAAATCGATGAGTTCCATGGGATACAAGGGGGGGTAATTCATAGAAATCAGCGCAAAAGTGGCGCACGCGGCTGGCGCACAGTGTGCGCGTGTGGCAGTCTGCGCCAGCCGCGTGCGCCAAAACCCATTTCAGCGCACAGCGTATTCATGGATTTCAACATCCATAACCAGCCGTGGTGCAGAGTGGTGCAGAGACCCTGCAGAAGCGCTAGTTACGCCCACAACCCCGCCCCGTGCACCATGAACAGCGCACAAATCCAGTACATGGCGCAAAGGCCAGTGGACCAGCATACAGCCCCCCAACCACGAAAACACGTGTAAAACTCCCAGCGCACACCCCAGAATACACATTCCCTGCTCACGCCAGGTAAATTGCATAGACAAAGCACCCCCCTGTGGCGTGGGCTGCCTGTGGGGCATGCCCAGGGTGGAAGGGGTGCCTGTGTGTCTTTGGGGGCTGCGCGGGAAGCTTCACTTGTGATAGGCCTTGTGGGAGCGGGGTACGTGTATTTGGGGGGGGGGAGTTTCAGACGCGATTTGGCACCATGGGCCCTCCCGGGTGTGGGGTTTCCCTGCTCCCCATGCCCTGCAGGCAGCCCACACCACAGGGGACTACCCTACAACCCTCCCCATGTCCTGCAGGCAGCCCACACCACAGGGGACTGACCTACAGCACTCACCATGCCCTGCAGGCAGCCCACACCACAGGGGACTACCCTACAACCCTCACCATGCCCTGCAGGCAGCCCACATGGCACCATGCACTTGTGAGCACACTTGTGAGCCCTGACTCATGTCCCCCTGCACCCCCACCCACCCAGCAGTGATGGGCCCCTGCCAGCAGGCCCCGACTCATGTCCCCCCACCCACTCACCCGCCCAGCAGTGACGGGCACCTGCCAGCAGGCCCCGACTCATGTCCCCCTGAACCCCCACCCACCCAGCAGTGACGGGCACCTGCCAGCAGGCCCCGACTCATGTCCCCCACCCACTCACCCACCCAGCAGTGATGGGCACCTGCCAGCAGGCCCCGACTCATGTCCCCCTGAACCCCCACCCACCCAGCAGTGACAGGCACCTGCCAGCAGGCCCCGACTCATGTCCCACCCAACACGTCATCACGATCCACACTCATGGCCCTTATGGTCACCCAAATCCCACCCCCCGCCACCCAAGTCCAAACACCCAAACAAGTATTCCATCCACCCCACATTGAAATCCCCATGTCATGATAGATCCCAAATGGCAAGTATGCACATCAATACATGTCCGTCACACACACACAATGAGTGCAAGTGAATGAGAAAACCCACATCGTGACATGCATGAAACCAATGACAGAAAACCACACAAATGAAGTATGAAACCAAAATGTATTAAATACAAAAGCAAGGGAATGAAAGAAAATCACACAATAACAGAAATAATAAACAAAAGGCTGCATGTCCAATATAAATGAAAACAAATATGTGAATGCTGCATCAAAATAAATCCAAATGAAAATGTCTCCAAAGGGTTTGTCCATCAAACAAAGTCCAAATGAAAAAATAAATCCATAGCTCCATGGAAAAAAATGAAAAAAAATGAAGTCCAATCCAGTCTTTAACTATATACAATTTCCAAATCCAGGGTCCATGAGCCCAACAATCCAAATGAAACCTACCTAAAACCCTACCTAATAAACAATTATATACAAAAAGGTGGGGCATAGTCCATGCGCCCCAAATGAAATGAAAATACAAAAGAAACCTAACACTAATTAACTATATACAATGGCGGCGGGCAAGTCCTACGGCTCACTTGTTGATTTCCCGGGCCAGGGCATCATCGAACTCCTGTTCTAAGTTCTGGAGGTGGGCCTAATCCCTGGCCCCGAGGTCTTGCAGGGATAATGCCATGTCCAGCTCCAACTCCCTACGAATTTCCTCGAGGCACTCAGCCCGCCTCAGCGCCCTGCACATGGAGTTCTCCACCCTGACCATCGTGAGCCGTGCCTCTTCCGCCCGCCGCCGCTCCGCATCTATTTGCTGGCCCAACCGCTGCCACACAGAAGACACTCCCAATCCAGGGTCCTCCGGCCGATGCCTGCCCCTCTGATGTTGATAGCCCCGAGCCATCATGGCTCCCACCTTGAGCCTGCTGCTGCCGTGCATATGCCCTGCCTCTTGATGCATGCATGTCTTCTTCCTGCTAGGGTCCAGTTGTTGGGGTGGCCACCCCTGTTGGACCTCTGACTCCCGACTGTGGCAGGGATGTGTCCTCCACCAGCCTGGCCGCTGGGTCAGAGGCAGCTCCACAGGGCACCCAGGTGATACTTGGGCCGGAATATGGCACGGAGGGCGACTGGCGCATAGGCGGTTCAGTTGAGGAGGGGTTTGGTACAAGTTCCAGCAGACGGAGGAATCCAGCACGGGTACCTGTCCTAGTAGGTCGACGCGGTCAAAGAGGCATCCCATATAAAGTGCAGAGTCTTCACGAAAACCCTGCAGGTCATCTCGGATGCCACGTTGACGCAACGCCATCCCAGCCAGGACAGGCTCAACACGGTCCCAGATTGCCACGTCCGCAGGGATAGGAAGGCCAGTTGTTGTGCGCGCATCCCCTCCCTGAAAATGGGTCAGGGCGAAGCCATCCCTGCTGGTGCGGGTTGATGCAGTCACAGGATCGGGGACAGGATTACACACAGGCAACTCTGTGGTGGCCTGTGCTGCCTCCTGTCCCTGCCCCTGGACTGCACCACTAGCACCGGTGGAATCCCCCCTCCAGACCCCATGTGTGTCCCTTCCACGCCCTCCTCCTCAACCAAACCCACCACCAACCTGGATGACTCTGTGCCATCTTCCTCCAACGGACCCTGTGGGGTCTCAGCGGCCCCTTCTGCTGCCGAGGAGTCCACCTCCGACCTCCGCCTCTTGGACCTACCCTCGGCAGCTGCGGCCACGGACGCGGCACCAGACTCCTCACTCCCCGACGAGATGACAACCTTGGAGGGGAGCCAGGCCTTGTGTCTCCGGCTGGCGGTGCGATCCCTGCCGCTTTGCTCTACAGCACCGTCTCCTCCCTCTTCAGCAGTTGACACTGCAGACAGGGAGAGACAGAACACAGGCATCAGGGCACTGTACACTGGTCTGATACACACATGATAGTTGCATATGAGTGGCAGTGTCAAACTTCACACATGGCATCACACTCCCCAACACACATATCATTTCAAATCACACACATGCGCAAATCAACAGGAATGTTGCAGCAGGCAGCACCATCCATACACATACAACAGCATGAGCAGCCGAAGGTTAGCCTGACGTCACATGCAACATGGGGAGTGCAGAACACATGCACACACGCCACCAGACATACATGCATCTGTACATCTCCACCGCCTGTCGCAGTGATATCATCACCATCCATGTCACATCTGCCAATCAGCCTCCTACATGTCAGTGTCACATGCATCATGGTGTATCACAGTTGCACAATTGTCAAATACACACGCATGCCCATGTACATAGTGCAGATACATGCAGGTGGAACCAGCATCCAGGTGTGACACCACAACCATGCCACAGTACATACACAAAAATTGAAACATGTGTGCACCCAAACATGCATTCGGCCAGCATGCATTTGAACACATACACCATTGATGTGTCTCACACATGACAGGACTCACATGTGGCTGGCTCATGTCCCTGTACATACACATCCATACATGGGCCTACAAAGACATATGTCCAACCTGAACACTCCTGGCACACCTCAACATGCACAGCGTCCAATCAGTACGCATGTACACTTACCGCTCGACTCCGGACGGGTCTGCCTCTCAAGGACCTGGAGGTGGAGCGCTGGGCGTATACGTTCCAGGATCCTCATCTGGTTGTTGGTAAGGCGGACCCGGCACCCCTCAGCATCCGCTGCCTTCAAGAGGCGCTGGGCCTTGTTGAGGGTCCTGGACCTGAAGTCCTCCCAGTGCTTCTGGACGTTTTGAATGTCACGGGCTGCCACCCTCTCCACATTGATGGTAGCCACAATGTCCATCCATATCCTCTTCCGTCCTTCATTGTCGGCGCGTGAACTTCCAAAGAGGGCATCATACTGCCCCAGGACTTGCTCCACCAGGATACCAACTTCATTGGCACTGAAGCTGTTAGCCCTCTGCCTCTCTGGCTGGGGGTTTCCAGTGGTGCCAGATGGTGTTGTCTCCGACATGGCAACCCCAGAGGCAGGTGTAGGTGGGCAACTGGGTCCCGGGGCTGGGCTGTGGAGTGATGGAATACCAGTCGGGAGTCTTCTGTTCCAGCAGGGGTGGTCACAGCAACTCGACCCCTGCAGATGGCTGACGGGCATGCACCAAATAGCAGGGCATGTGGCCAGCAGGCAGGCAGGCAGCAGTAGATGGCAGGTGGGAGCTTGCTCAGGGCTATGGGGGGCAGGAAAACGGCCTTCTGGGCAGGAGCGTGGTCTTCCGTGTGTTGTTGCATGGCCAGCTTGATACGGAGTGATTTGGCACGTGAAGAAACTGCACGTCAGCGTGTAATTCGAGTAAAGGCCCTTAGCGTGTAAGCACATCTGTGACGTTACGCACGCAGGTGTTTCCCTCTTGACGGGTGCATAGTGATTCAGCACGTGAAAAAACAGCATGTCCGCGTGTTAATGCGTGCGATCCGAGGAAAGGACCTAAGTGCGTAAGTGACGTGATGCGCACGGGCATTTCCCTCAGCACGGGTTAAAGGTGAGCGGGGCCAGCAGTTTGCTGTATGTGCCTTTCATGGAGACCGATGTGTGTGTTTCTACTTCGTGTTGTTTCGTGCACCATCACAACTTCACAGCGGATCAAGGCGGTATCTCTTCTTTTGACGGGGGTATTGGCTACACGTGTTTTTCATTATCACGCTAGTCTGACGGTGAGTCGCACACGCCATTTTTCCCACTGCGGGTGCCCCTGTGTATCGCGTACCCGTTTTTGAGGTCATAGAAGCCTGCGTGTCCCATGCGTACGTATTTTTCATGTCCCTGGGTGCCACTGCGTACTGCAGGAGGTTAATTCCACACACTTGGGCTACCAGGGGTTGCGTCATGGTTTTACTGCAGTTTTGGGGTGCCTGAGCATTACGTGACCCGTCACTTTATCACTGGGGTCACATAAGCCTTGCAGGTGCATGGGTGCTGTTAACATCTTGTATCCCACCCCCTTCACCCCAATTGCCCAGGACAATTGTCGTGTACACCTCCCATTGGCACTACTCCATCTGTGCTGGCACTACTCCATCTGTGCCATGGCTGGGAGGCCACGAAAAGTGAGGGGCACCTCAGCTGGGTGTACTCCGCGTGGTGGGCGTGGTCAAGGAAGTGGCCGGGGTGACCACAGAGTAGGGGGACTCCAGGGTGTCCAGGGTGGCTGCAGAGGGGGAAGAGGCAGGTGTGCGCCAACTCGGCACAATGTTGTGCCACGTGTTGGTGCAGTCATGCCACCACCCCCTGTGGCTCCGGGAGATGCAGTTCTTGCACCTGGCACTGGCACCCATGTGACCCGGAAGTCTGTTTCATTGACTGCCACGGGCCCAAAGGTAGTGGTAGCTGCAGGTGCAGCTGTGAACACCACCACCCAGGCTCAGGGTCTGCCAGCGCAGGCTGCGTTGGCACTTGAAGAGTCCATGGAAGATTTCCAGGAGGTCAGGAGGCACACCGTAGGTGCACGCAGGGCTACCCTGACCGAGGCACGTGTCCCTGGGGCAGTAATGTCATCTGCTGCCCCGACCAGCCGGGTGTTGGCAAGTGCAGGGGCAGATGCAGCCGACACCACCCCGGTTGTGAGTCTACTAACCAGGACAGTACCGGTCAATGACCCTGACACAGCGGATGTTGCTGCACAGGGTCCATTCCAGGGCACCCAGCAGCCACTCACGCAAGTCAGGGCTTCACTCCATGTTCCACCTGCCATTCCTTCAGCTCATTCCAACAGCGCCACTGCCCATACTGATCAGGGCGACATTTGCCATCCAGGGTCCGGACCAGCATCCAAGAGGAGGAAGGTTGCACCTGCAGTACAGGCTGGGAGCCCAGACACAGCTACGGCCTCCGGCACATCGAGGAAGAAGCCTTACTGTGTGCAGGAACTGGACTTCCTTGTGGACTACGTGCGGGAACACAACCGTGACATGCTAGTGTGGCCGAATTGTCAAACTACGACTGCCCATCGTAATATCCACTGGAAGCAAGTTGCGGATCATGTGAGTGCATTTGGCCATGAGGTGGCACAGCTCAAGAGTGCAAAAAGCGTTGGGATGACCGCAAACGCAGCACTAAGGCAAAGCGTGCCTCTAATTACAACATGAGTCTAGTGACTGGCAGTGGGCCACAACCTGAGGAGGAAGATCTCACTCGGCATGAGTCAGTCGTTGCGGAGTTCATACCAACAGGAATGGTCGAAGGAGTGGGAGAGATGCTGGACTTTGATGCCCCGTCCAGTGAATGTTGTTGCGTGTTTCTCGAGGCCATGGGCCTCATTAGGAGTTTGGAGGTAACCATGGCTGCCTCCAAATCCTTACCGATTCCGCCCTGGTGAATGGAGCTATTACCGCCCCATTCCAAGGTTGGCGGGGCGGTAATTCCCCATTCACCAGGGCCCTTCCCCATTCCCATTTGAGCCCCCACAGGGCTCAATGGGAATGGGGAAGGCGCTAATAACGGCACTGCAAATTGCGGTACCGTTATTAGCACCAAAGTCCCTTTGCGGGTCCCTTCCTTAACGCCTGGTAGAACCAGGCGTTAAGGGAGGACCCGCAAAGGGAACTCGTAATAGGGCGGTAAGGGATTACCGGTACCGGTGCCCTTACCGGTACCGGTAATCCCTTACCGCCCACCTCGTAATGAGGCCCCATGTGTGTTTTGCTTGTGTGATGTGTTGTGCTTGACTGCCACTATATGTCATGTGTACATGGTTCTCATGTGCAAGTCATGCAATGCTTCACTGATGCGAGCCTGCTGTGCAGGATAGTGGACATGTAGAGCAGATGGGGACTGTCCTCATCACCACACTTGCACCCTACTCACATGCTAGTCACCCGGCTGCCCCTCCGGTCCATGTTCCAGCTCATTGGCCCTTCTGCATGTAGCCTGGGGTGCCTTTCCTCTCAGCACTGGGACTATGTCATTACATGACTGACATGCATGTGTCCTCTGCCTACATGCAGGTACTCCATGTAGGCATGCTCCCTTGCCCCTCCACCCCACCTGCAGCACAATTTGACCATGGCACTGGTGTGCATCATGTTGGCGTACTGTCCTGGCCTGTTCAAGGCTCCTGTGTACATGCAAATGTCCACCAGCCAACCTGCCCGACACATGCAGTGGGGTACATCCTCTGTCCTTGATGCAAGGTGTCTCACTTGGACTGTTCAGATGGCAGATGCTCCTCAGGGACATGAGTGCCCATTCATGCTCCATGTGCATTCCATGCATGCCCTTATGTGTCCTTGACAGGATGATCATAGTAGTACGTGTCCAGGCTGACCTACATTTCATGGCATTTGTTCATCAATTCCATGCCCACTCTGGCTCAGGCCAGCATCACCCACAGGTTTAGGGTGTCACAGTCTGTGTAGGGCACAGGCCTCACCCTGTTTCTGGCCCACTGACTATGTTCAACTGGTGTAGTGGCTTCTGCACACATGGGTGTACTACTGAGGGTTCAACATGTGTCCGTTTTACTGTCCCATCATCATCTGCTGTGTTAACTCAGATGATGCAATTGACGCCACTCAACACTGTCTGCCAATACACAGGTCTCTGGTCACCCTTTCGCTGCCATGCAATGCCTCCCTGCATTTTCACTTAGGAGGGGTGGGGGGGGTTGCCTGTAGCCGTGCAAACAATTGCATGCACATTGCATGTGATGCCTGAACTTGCCCTTGCACTGCCTACATGTGTATTAGTAGACTTCATAATGTACTTGTTCATGTAGATAGTGGGTCACGTACACATGTTCTGCACTGCATCAACCCACTTCTGAGCCGGGTTACACCCTTCTACATGACTACTCACTGATGCTATGTCAAAGTCACCTGGCATGTATGGACTGTTTTTCATCCCTTCTCTATCATGTATGCGACGGGCAGAGGTGCATCCTGTGACACATGTACTCAGTGTTAGGACTACCTAGTGGTGGTTTAGATGAGTTTATTGGTCAATGTGCGGCCTATTCAAACTGGCATAGGGCACTGATTGGATGAAGCCTGCCAATTGGGTTGTGATGACTGTGGAGCATCCTTCATGTGTGTATGTGTGCACTTCCACATACATCAAAGCAAGCAGCGTTATAGTTGCTTACTTTGGTGTATTGGATGCTGGCCATGTTCACAATACAGGTGTATGGGGAAATGGGTGTTTTTGAACGCTTTCACATGCACATATGCAAGCAGCTTCAACGTTGTGTGGTGCAACATTGCGAGTACTCACTCATGTGTTTGTGAAAGTGTCCAGTTACACATGTGCCTTCCGCAGCTTTATTGTTGATAGAGTAATATGTAGTTGATAGACGTTTATGCTGGTGAGATTTCTGCATTGCGCACGTTATGTGGAACTGGCATGATCCCAAAGGTTCACTGTTGTGCTGTATGTGTATGAAAAGGCCCCCTTAGCTACTATGGTGGTTCCTGGGCATGTAGATTTCCACAGGGAATGATGTAAGAGGGCACATTCATAGCCCAATGTGGACAATCAGGACCTGAGTGGTGTTGTGGAGGCCTCATGTCCTGCAGCTCGGACAGTACAAGGTGTTATGCCCTCATGCCTGGTTGCAGGCCCTTGCGTTGCTTGTGACATTCACTATTTCTACATGGCCCATGCCACCCAGTACGGGGGTAGCTGCAGATGGATGTAGCTATATTGATGATGATGCTTCAGTGATGCATCGCTACATGCATGCTACCTGTGGAATTGTGTGTTTTGATTCACTTGCAGCAGTGGTCAATTTGCAGTTCAGGCATGCTTATGGTGTGTTGCATCTCTTAGTTGCCATCTGTCTTTTCTCCCTGTGACATGTGCCGGACAGAGGTGGTGTCTGATGGAGTTCATATACTACATTTTGTAATAGTGTTGGCTTTGCTATTTACACACATCCATTTCTGCTTTTGGGTTGTGTTTGCATATCAAGGCCACTGGATGCATGCCAGGTTCAAAATTGTGTGTGACATGTGTGCTTCATGAGTTGGTTGTGTATGTGATGTCTATGTGTGTGTGTTACATGTGCTTCTGACATGTGTACTAATGTTCATCTTTTCTCCCCTTTCCAGATGATGACGCAATGGAGCCAGAAGATGGTGTTGTCATGCCAGACCCAGGGTTGCAATCACACCAGCAGTCCAGCACAAGTGGGGGTCGTGGGGTGGTAGGCCACGAGAACCCACTTGTGTTGCAGACCATCTTGTCTAGGGCTGGCAATGAGTCTAGCTCGGATGATCACTCTGACGACAATGTCGAGTTGGATGTGCATTGGGTCCAATCGTCAGGTGTGAGTGATTCTGATGTGGACTCTCCTCTGTCCGCTACACCTGCACTGACGGGCGAGACGGTGGTGGGACCTCTGCCTGTGGTCGATCGGGACGCAGGGTCACCCTCCACTCAAGTTGCTGATGTGCCTGGGGCATCAGGTCGAGGGAGGAATGTAGTCCTGCAGCCACGGCGGTGCCAACCCAACAATGACGTCGGCTCCTTGGGCCCAGCAGGTGTCAAGCCCAGCAACGCGGTGGCCACGCACCACTGGGCTATACTGAGTGGGAGCAAGCCATGGTTGCCAATTCAGAACACCAGGGGGCAGCAATTGATAACATCGCTGAGAGCATGGAGCGTGTGGCCCAATCCGTGCTACCCCCTGCTAGGCAGGTGGAACTCCAGCAGCGGGCGGCACAGTCCACGGCCCGCTCGCTCAGGCTGGGCATGGCGGCCTCAGACAGGGCACGCCGGGCAGAAATGGTGTCTTTGCATTAAGTAATTGCTGCTCATGCACATACATACATGGATGCCATGAGGTTTGAGTATGATTCCCTCAGATCTACTCTGGGTGTGCTCTTGATGTCCCAGAGGAAGCGGTCAGAGGAGAGGTTGGAGAAGCTAAAGAGTACCATCTCGGCTGAGCTACGTGCTTGCTGGGAGGTATACCAGTTGTCCAGCCAGGCCACGCAGGAAGAACTCTGTGTTACACGTGCCACCTTGCAAGAGGAAGCACGCGTATCACGGGAGGTTCTACATGCTGACCTACGTGTCATCGCCGCACAGAACCAGGCTCACCCATCCCGCAGACTTGCTGCCGACGAGGGGCAAGCTGCGCCTAGGCGTGGTCAGGGCACTGTGCCACGTCAACCTTTTCAGCCAGAGGGAGATTCGGATGACGAGATATCTCCCACACAGTTCGAGCTGTGCAGGCGTTGAGCCCATGGAGGATTTTATTTTGTCTCAACATCATCGCATGTGGGTGTTGAGGTGAACCCTGTACCTGCCCCCTCCTGGGTGCCCCCCCTCCCAGGTCATATATTTTTGATTTTTCTTCTTAGTTTAGTTAGTTAATATGGTTTTTGATAGTTAGTTTAATTAGGTAATGTAGGTTTTTATAGTTAGTTTAATTAGTTAATATAGTTTAAAATTGCTTGTCTATTGTGCATTCATGTGACGGTGTGGTGCTTTGTGGCTTGTGAAAGCATCCACTGTCTGTTCCAGCTGGGTCCTTCAAGCTTGTCTCGTGTATGTGTTTGCAGCTTGGGGTCCTGACTCACATAGGCCACTCCTGCTTCCCTTATCCATGGGTTTGCAAGGATGGTTTGGTGTAAAAAACATTTACACAAGGGCTTTGGGCTGTCATATCTGTGGCCTGTCTGCTGCTGTACTACTTGTGTTAACACCCCTAGTGGGAATCAGGGGGGTTTTAGCCACGGCATGTCTGTGATCAATTTGGGTGGGTTCATGATTGATGTGTCTATTAATTGATCTAGATTGTGATGTTTGTTATTTTCTTTCCTGTATATGTGCTTGATGCACTTCATGCTGTAGACAATAGCCTGCACCCTTTGCCTGTCAAAGTCACACTGATGGTGGGAGGAGTTCTGATGTAGGTCTCTAACATGGCCCAGTGACAACCAGCATGAAGACACACACACAGTGAACTTTCAAGCGTTATTTATATGTTTTATTCCCTTTCTGCAGGACAATGAGCCTCCAGACCACCTTTGCCAGCAGACACAGAGCGAAGCACTACAGAAACCTGGCTACGTTCGATGGTGCAGACATGCGCATGTGTGCGCAAGCAGTAGCACAGGGCTTGTGCTCAGACGTCCAACAGAAGCAGACGTGTTTCCAGGAGATCCAAGCAAGATGAGCAGCACAAGGCAGCCACACCGCAGACAACCTTCCACCAGGCCACTTGTACATGCATGCTAAGTAGCACCACTGATGGGGAGCTTGGCCAGATATTGTTGGAAGCGCGCAGTACAGCTAAGATGCGTTGAGGGACAAATGCCAAGTAGCTTTACAAGTTGTCACGGGCACACGCAGGGGCCGTCGCACATATCCTCCAGGCCCCCCTGCTCCATAGAAGCTGAGTAATTAGCGCAGTAGCGTTCTGAGCCAGAGACTTATACAGCGCACAGGGACACCCAGCAAGGCACAGACTTGTGTGCAGTGCATATCATTTGCATGTGCAAATTTGCACTTGCACTACCTATTGTAATCCACGGCTGCCAGAACATGAATTGTACTGAAGTCGCACCTTGCTAAACGCCCAGGGACCATTCTTTCATGTGTGATTCTTGACGCATTGGTCTTCCATTTACCGCGTGCCCACGTGCGCCTGCCTTACTGCATTGACAGTGTATGAACCATCACAGGGGAAAGCTAACGTATACGTACATAGCAGCAGACAAGGGTGTTTGTTTGTGGAGAAGTCACTTACTTTGGGGCAGGAATGTTGTTGTGTGTGTGTTGTAAACACACACACAGCCCCTGCGTGTGCCCCTGACAACTTGTGTGTGTTGTAAACACACACAGATTAGTAACTCATGCTATCTTTGCAGCATTGAACTGATCCTGTTACCGGACCTGAGAGTGTGCAGGCAGGAGGCCAGCACTCACCCCAGAGATAAGTCTCTCTTTGTCTTGCATTTCACTCATTTCGTACTATGTGCATGTAGAACATGGTTTCTCTGATTGAGTATGTGTTATTGTCAATAGTTGTATTTTGTATTTTGTCTCCTTTCCCTTGCAAATCCAACTCCCCTCTCCTGCCCCTCTTTCCGGTTATCCTGAATACCAATGCCTGTCCAACCAACAGATCCCTGACCCTCTTTCCCCGCCGCGGTCTCGGAGGCCTGTGTGAGTTTTACCTTGCAGGCGCCCAGACCACGGAGAGGGGGGTTGGTTCGTGCCACTCCTGCGCCTAGAGACCAGTGCTGTGACACTACCTATCAGTTGTTGCATCCTCATTGTATGTTGTTTCCGGAAAAAGGTACCCTTCCTGTTGAACCATTGTTGTACTGTGCTACCTTGGTAGTTCGATCATTCTGCTTGTACATGTGCCATGACTTTTTTTTCCACTTCGAGTAATCTACTGGAGACTCTTCCAGGGTTTTTTTGTACTGAGAGGCTTTTTCCCTGGTTTGGGGGTTTGGCTCCTTGGAGTTCTCTGCGATTTGGTATTTTTTCCAGTCAAGGAGGCCTCTGATGGGGCTGGACCTTATTTACACGCAAGGTGGAACATGAAGACCAAGGGGTAGGGGGATCCTGTAGCCAGGTAGACTAAAAGGGACAAGGCTACATACCCCAGATACAGTTGTTCTGAAGGTCATGGTGATGTGTAAATGAGGGAGGGCTTTTGTTGTTGGACAGTAAGCCTGGCTACGGTGTTTGGGCACTCGCTGACAATGTCATTGTGGGGTACTATGTACATGATGTGTACTGCTGGTCAATGGCTGTTCCTGTGTTGTATTTACTTTTCAGGTGTCGGGATTTTTGTGGTTTGAGATGCTGGGGTGTACACATGGGCAATGTTCACATGTGATGTGTATAGGGCACTGAGGGTCACTTGATTTGACATGCCTATATTTAGTGCATGTCCCTACTGACACACACAGTTGCACAATGCTCCACCACACGTACAACCACCCTTCCATGCCCACAGGTGCACACATATTGCCTTCTCGGGCATGCTGTGTCCCTGCAACGCATGATCAATTACCATTTGGGGATCCTGGACATGCATCCATGGGAAATGTGTTATTTCGTCCTTTTGATGTGATGATCAAGGTGCATCCCCAACACAATGGCTTCTCACTGTGCTCTGTGCTGAGCAGTGTGTAGCAGGAGACATATACAGCACACGGGTTTGGGAGTGGCGATTTTGACTTGCCCAATGTGCATGTGAACAGGCATTCAGTGCTGTGTTGAATCTATCACTGGTGTACAGCATTTGTGTATGACTTGTTATATGTGGGAGGTTGTTGTCAGTCATTTCATCTGATTCCATGTCAGGCATCATTGTCTCGGGCCACTTTCCATTCATCACATGTCACTTCATATGTTATTGGTTATGTGTTGGCCTTTTGCTGTTGCATGCCATGTCATGGTGTGGCAGACAAGGGTGATGTGGTTTGGGAGGGTTTGGGTGACATACCAGGGATTGTCATGGTCTGTTTTGCGGGGGGGGGGTGGTGATACACACCTTGCATGTGTTACTTTTGGTCACACAGGATTGGTTATGTTTAAGTAGCTAGGTATGCACACAATGTAACACTCCCATGGTAACATCCTCAGGGTGGTAAGGTTGTGACAGTTGACTGTCTCTTTGTCATCATCGATTGTCACTTGGTATGTGCCAGGTTTGTGTGCACTCCGCAGGGGTGGGAGTTTAGGTGAAAAATGTGGCCACAAGCTGGGTCCGAGCTGCCTCGCCACTTGCCCTTTCCCCTCCCATTGGCAGCGCCTGTGCCTGTGGTTGGGGATGTGGGGGCACCACCATGTCCACCGGTACGCCCTGCCGTGTTGCAACATTGTGTAGAACACGGTGGTCGGTCAAAAGACCGAAAAAAAAATCTCGAAATACAATAATCTCGAATCCTAAATCCCGAAAAAAAAAAAGTCGAATTTTTTATTTATTTAATTATATGCTTTTTTGGGGTCAGGTAAGTAAAAAAAATGGGTTAAAATAAAAAAAAAATAGAAAAAAGGGGGGTTGGGGGGGGAACCCCCCCATTTCGAACAAAAAACGTCATTAAAAAAAAATTCGACTTTTTTTTTTTCGAGATTTTGGATTCGAGATTATTGTATTCGGGATTTTTGTTTTCGGTTTTATTACTATAAACCGTAGAACACATGCTGCCACAATGATCCCGCACCCTACTGGGGGTGCATATAGTAGCTGACCACCAGAGCGGTCAAGGGAGCAGAAGCGTGACTTGAGCACTCCGAATGTGCGCTCCACTATGGCCCTGGTTGCAATATGGGTAGTGTTGTATCTTACCTGGGGTGGTGTGGTGGGGTTCCGGATTGGCGTCATCATGTGGTTGCTCAGAGGGTAGGCACTGTCCCCTGGGGAGGTCGTAATGGTTGTGATTAGTTGGGTTTGTGTATTTATCTGTGTGTGACATGCATGCATGTGCACAGGCATTTGTACTCACCTAGGATCCATGTGTCGCCATGCTTCTCAGCTTCCAGGGCCCGGCTCAGGGTCGGACATTCTGTATATGGAAGTGTCATGGGTTGATCCAGGGTAGTGTGCATAGACAGACGTGATGATTCCCTTTGCATCGCATAGAACCTGCACGTTGATGGAATGCCAGTGCTTGGGGTTTCGATAGATGTGCTCAGTGGCCCTAGGTGGATATAGGGCCACATGGGTGCAATCTATGGTACTGAGCACTTTGGGGAAGTGTGCCACCCTGAAGAAGTCCTGGACCACGGCCTGCCTTTCTGCGGGTGTTCTGGGCATGTATATGTGCCTGCGGACTGAGGGGCACGCAGTCATGATTGCCAACACCTGGTGTAGGCAGCGTGACTGCGTGGCCTGTGAGACCCCCCCACTAAGGCAGTTGTCCGCTAAAATGACCCAGTGGCCAAAAAATTTGGGACATTGAGCACCTTCTCCAAGAGGCTCAATGCTTCGGAGCACAGGGTGGGGGATCTAAGGTCATCTTCCCACTCCCTGACCAGGTCTAGGATGATATGCAGTGGAAACCTATACCTGCCATAGACCTGGTCGTCAGGCATCCCAAAAAGACTGGTCCGGGGCAAAAATATGCAGGGCCTGGCTATTCTCCTCCTCCTGTGGTGTCCCACGATCAGTGCTGCAACAAATGGGGCATTCATCGTAGCTGTATATACGTGTTTGTTGTTGCGTGCACTTTTATACTGTGCGCGGGGACGCTTCCGCCTGCCTTCGTGTGGTGACGCCTGTGCACGTCTTTTTGCATGCACGGGTTTCCCGTATTCGATTCCATGCTTGCTTTTTCACGCTTGCGCCAGCGTGCGCCATGATTTGTGGCGCACATTTGTTCCATGAATCGGCCCCTAATTGTGGTGTCATTCTGCATTATGATTTGTGTTTTACTCCTGATTATTATGACATTTAGACAATATTAAGTTATAAGAAACAATGGAGATATGGTGGGTGACAATGAAACATTTACTGTTGCACCTGATTAAATCACGAACAACTTTTTCTTATAATCTTACTAGGCATTCGATTTGATTTAAAAGGGATGTTGGGGAAATTCATGAGGGTATAAATACGTAGCTTGACAATTCGGCTCATTTAAAGAATAACCTATGGAATCAGCACATGAAAAAGGTGGGAAGGAGACATCAGATGAAAGCTGCTTTGTGTGTTCCCTTATACCTCATGCTTCAGGAACATACAAAATATTCATAGCAACAGAAGTATTAGTGAAAAAGGCATATTGCCTGACACACCTTCCACTTTGCCTAACCAGAGGACAGTTCAAAGGCAGATCAGCAACCACAGTGTGGGTGAATAAAGAGACATCTCAAAGAGAAGACAATTATGTACAAGATATAAAGTCAAGAGAAAAGCCAGAAACAATGCATTAAATAATAAAATACGAACAGCCTGGAATAAATGGAGCAGGAATCAAGATTGAATAAAACAAGATATTACACTGCAAGGATAAGAATGGGAAGGAAGTGCAAGAATGCTGGGAAAGAGGTCAACTACAAATTAAAGAAACAGTGCTTACTCCTGAAGGATGGGCTGAAGGATTGGTTGTGTGCAAAGCAACGGCATTAACCAGACAATGGGAAATAGTTGTGGCAAATGCAGAAAAGGAATGCAAAAACCAATGGCCTAAGATAGCAAGGTTTTTTACATGGGTCAACGATGAGTGAGGACCATTGCAGATACTACCCCAGAAGAATGCATCTTTATGCTTCAGAAATAATGGCATGGTGAAAGTCGGAGAAAACTGCAAGTGTGGCTGAGTTTTCGATGTACCAGGCATGAAGGAAGGAACAGCAGTCCTGATTGACCATTATTGTGCATGTGGATCAAGAGCATATATAAAATTGCCACCAAAATGTGGAGGAGTTTGTTCATTGGTGCTGATAAACATACCAGCCTGAGTAGTACCACAAAGTGACCCGCAGGTTACAGACTTCCCAAAATGGACACGCACCTGAAGAAGAAAGTATTGTTTCATTGAAGCAGACAGAAGAGAGATACCGACTTCTCAACAAAATCAATATACGCCTATGATGACTTTCCACATAAGTTGTTCATCAGAACAGCAGTGATATTTACAGCTATATTTCTGCAGGGAATTCAGACTGCGGTGAACACCAAGTGGCTGTACATCACAAGATTGCAGCTGCTGCAAATGATCAATACGACAATAAAAGGATTTAATGCGATCAGAGAAGAGTTGAGGGCAATCAGGCTCATAGCCCTCCAGGACAGGTGAGTCCTGGACTTAGTTACAGCAATGGAAGAAGGTGTGTGCACCAAGATCGGGCCTTCTTGCTGTACTTTTAAACCTCCCAAGGATGAAGACAATGGGACTTTGACAGAAGCAATAATGATGGTGTCAGCCCTGCATACAATGATGGAGGATGAAGTTGAGAAGACAGAAGAGGGCAGCTGGTTTTCATCTCTATTTTCATGGATTCCAACTCGGTTGGTAAATGCCTTCAAATTACTTGAAGCAGTACTAGTGTTGGATTGCTAGGATTTTGTCTCATAAGGATCCTCTTGGAACAATGCCAGAAGTCAGCCAAGAAAGCTATTGGGATGAACAGCATGATTGATATAGAAGCTGGAACTGGTGAGCAGATGCAAAATGAAGCAAGTACCTGTGAGAATATAAAGATAGTACGCTTGCACCTCCCGGAATGAAGTTCAGCTACCCCAAGGAGCATAAAAATATGTAGGACGATGGATATTCTGTTCATCATCAGGAGATTGCTGCCCCATGACCTAGAGTGTGGATGGACAAATAAAGAATGCAGATCACCTGAGGGGGTGACAAAGATATGGGTCCCAAAGAACGAAAGTATGAAGAGATGATAAAGAAGAATGAAGAGAGGAATGTGGTTGATGACTCGACCAGAGAGGGGAAAGTAAAGTAGCAGTTGGACACATTTTCTCTAACTCACACCCCCTCACCGCTGTCATACTGGAACAGCAGGAGAAGGGTCCTATGTGAGACTTCATGTGTTATGCCTATCCGGCATTGCGTGTACGAGAGATGATATGCACTCAGACAACTATATCGAATGTACCCTTGCACTGAAAGTGTGGAAGATGCCGTATGAAAGGATGTCAGCACAGACCATTGGACAACATGGAGCGTTGAGTTAAATCTGAGGATGATACAGTGATGTCATAAAGAATGTATACGAGGACATACTTAAACGATATGAAAATACTTAAGACTGACAATGTAACTGAAGTAATAAGAGAAACATGTACGAAATGATAAAGTAATCAAAAATGCAAAAGAAGACAACATACCTTGCTGACCAATAAGTGTAAATAAGCAGTAATGCAAGGTAGAAAAGATACATAGAAGCTTGCTATAGAGGAATATATAATGTGGCAAGGAGGGCCATAGTTGGAAAATAGACACCGGCTCGTTTAAATATTGAATTCCTCAGAAACAGATCAGGGTTGCAGAGTCAGGCGAAGCTGGAAGAACAACCTTGTGTGCAAAACAAAGAAGAGTCCATGTTGGCTTGGGATCAAGGATGATATTTTTAAGGAACAGCTGCAAAGCATGAAGGGAGGGAGACGGATAAGCCATGGATGAGACATATTGCTCTTAAATTAAAAGAGAAGAAAACATCTGCAAGAGCCAAGTATTGGACTCATAAACGTGTATAAACACTATACAAGGTAGAGTGAGCAAGTCTCTAGAGGCCAAGAGGAGCAATCACACCCAGTATAGTTAAATCAAATAGCAGTAAATAAGAGGCTGAAATTGACAAATTTGTGGCTCTTTACATGTGACGCAGAAGTCAAAAGCAAGGGCTATGCATTAAGCCTCGGATGAAAATAGTGATGTGCTTTCACTCCCTTGAATGTCCTGGAACAGAGAGCAGGCTACAATATCAACTACAGCTGGGAAACTTTGACTCCTGGCCGGTCTGTTGAAAGATGATGGACTAATTGGGAAAGTAGGGAGTAATCTGATGTGATTCAAGCATATGGGTTTTGGTTTCCTTACATGCTGGTTGCCCAGCCAAAGGTCCGAGGTCATGATATGATATGACAAGGTTGGGTGAGAATGCCAACCAATCAGTGGGTCTGTGGGGCAACCTGCTATACAATGTTGCATAGACCAATCCGCTGCCATTTTGTTCGCTATAATCCGTATTATTCATATTTAGAGGTAATTCAAGATGTGCCTTACAGCTAAGAGACCGTCGATGAAGTACTAACTCGTATACATTCTATAAGTAGACATGTTCCCCTGACCAATCCCTCCCGGTAATACATTTTATGGTTTGCCACATAGGATGATGTCATAGATGATGCATATTGTAGTATAAGACCTCTGAGTAATCAAATGTGTGTGTGAGTTTGCAAGCATCCGTCTGATGTTTGCCAGATGACCCTGCTTTATTAAACTGAATATAAACTAGCACTTTGACAAATTCTTTGAGTCTGTCTGGTTATTTGGTCTGAGATCTTTATTGGTAATTCCATCTAGCACAAGAGACGCTTCAAGGTGCTAGAGCACAACATCCTGACATAGATCCTTAGTTTCAAGGTATATGATATGATATGATATGGTATTTGTAATGCGCCTATACACAAGTGTTCCAAGGCGCGACGAGGCGGGGGGAACAAGGGGAGACAGACAACGATCCTACATGGCCAGGTGTCATTCAGATCGCGCAAGGGTAGAGGGGAAGGGAAAAGTGCAGGGGGGAAAGGTAGAGGGAAAGGTGCAGTACAGGGTTATAGCATACAGGATAAATAACAAGGGCCAGCTGGTGGCAAGTGCGAGGTAAGTGCAGACAAGTGCTGGGAAGGGGGGCTGTAGGGATACAGACACAGTCCCGCAGTGCAGGGGTTGCCAGGGAGGCAGTGCAGGGGAGAGTGGCTGATCCAAGGACCGAGAACGGTGAGTGGCCCAGTTGCAGATTCAGTGCAGTTTCAGTAATTTTAGCAGGGGAGAGGGGGAGAGAAAGCAGAGGCAAAGAGGAAGGTTTTGAGGTGCTTCCGGAACCGGAGATGGTTCTCCTCAAGTTTCAGGGAGGCAGGAAGGCTGTTCCAGAGGGAGGCCCCTGCAGCGGAGAGAAATCTGCCCCCAACTCGTTGTTTGGAGAAGCGGCTGACCCTGAGGGAGTTGGAGGAAGATGAGCGAAGAGCACGAGAAGGAAGATATTTAGGAAGAGAGAGTTGAAGGTAGGGTAGTTTCTCTTTAGCATAGGGCAAAGAGGCATTTCTAACCCCTCACATATCATGTCAGGAGTGGGATCGGGTTCAGATTGCATAAACTGGAGAACCCTTAAGTTTGAGAAACTCAGTAACCGAGCTTCTGATTCAAACATTGCCACAGAACACAATCAGATTTGACTTGTGCAGAAGTAGGGGAGAACCTGGGGACCGAGTTTTAATGCCGACAGACTTCCTCATTCCCCCTCCTGAAACCTTTGTTAGACTTGTCTGTAAGTCAGGTTTAGCTTGACTATATGGCTTAGATGTATTAGCCGGCGTCTTAGCACCTCACTACAGAGGAGATGTAAAGGTAATGATGCCTTGACTGGCAAAGCAGCCTATCAAATCAAGGCAGTATAGAGAATAGCCCGAGGGATTTGGAGACATCCCTATTCCCTAAACCCCAAAAAGTTAAGACCTCTAGTGAAACCATAAGAGGAACCAAGGGTTTTGGGGAGGTAGATATAGTGGCTCAAGTTACACCTGAGGCAGCTCCACCTCCTGTAGCAGAGGAGGAACCTGAAGTTATCCTGATTTAGCCTTTTCGCAAAGGAATTATCCCTTACTTTCCAAACCTTTTCTTCAGGTATTAACCGAGGAGGAGGAAAGGAAGATGGGTGGACCATTTCTGAAGGCTGTTTTGTTGTATAGAGGGGATAGTGGACCTGATTGTATCCCTAGATCACAAGTTGTGGTATCCAAAATCCATAAGAAAATTGTGTTTGAGATTGACTATTCCCATCTGACAGGCAGACATCTAAGGACAGCCAAAACCCAGGCCCAAATCCTAAACCGGTTCTATTTGCCCGGGATGTAAGTAGATGAAAATAACTTTGTGGTTACTTGTGCCCTATGTCAGAAGACCAGTACCCAAATGCCCCTGCCAACTCCCTTGCATCCCTTACCCACCATAGACATACTTTTTGCATGCATATTCATGGCTATAGTAGGCCCCTTAGAATCTTCAAAGTTAAGAAAACGGCACATACTGGTGATATTAAACTATGAAACCCGTTACACTGAAGCTTTTCCTTTATGGAACAATAAAACACAACAGGTTCTCAAGCAATTAATTCAATTTTTTTTCAAGAGTTGGGTTTCCATAGGAGATCTTCACAGATGAAAGATCTTTCTTTATGAGTAAACTCATGTCCGAGGTAAAAGAAATTCTTCAGATTAAAACTTTGCGTATTCCATATACCACACTCAAACTGATGATTTAGTTGAGCGAGTCAACAAGATCCTAAAACATATCTTAAGGAAACTGGTTGAAGTTGATGGAAAGAATTTGGATGCTATGACACCATGGGCCCTTTTTGTCATTAGGAAAACACCACAATCCTCCACAGGATTTTCCCCATTCAAACTTTTATTTAGGAGATAGGCGAGAACCACGAGATGTCTTAGATATGTTGCATGAAACCTGGGAGGAACGAGAGAAAGCTATTTTAGCACTTTCCCAAACTGCTGAGAGATTGAAAGAGCACATGGCGGCAGTTAGATCTATAGTACAGCTTAACATGACTAAGACCCAGAAACAACAGAAAGGCTATCATGATAGAAAAGCTGTATTAAGATATTTTAATATTGGACTATGAGTCCTAGTCCTCCTCCTCTCTTCTGAAAACTTAATGCTTTCTAGCTGGCATGGACCCTACAAAATTATAGATCATACAGGGCCATATGATTAACGAGTCTCGCAACCAGACAGAAAAATCAAGACACACATTTATCATGTAAATCTTCTTAAGGAATGGAAAGAAAATCCCATTGAAGACACTACAGTGGTATTGACCAGTTTGTTATCTGACGAAACCACCACCAATACTTTGATGCCCTTTGATTTAGCTCAGAATCAAAAGCAGTACCTAATGCACTTCTTTGAACAGTTCCCTAATGTTTTCACAACCGAACCTGTGAGAGTAAAGGGGATGCATCGTTACATCCAAAAAAAAAATCCCCAGGAAAAGTTGTACATCTGAAGCCATATCGGATGCCCAAGAGTAAAAAGAACATTATCAAAGAGGAATTGGAAAATATGTTAAGGGCTGATATTATCCAGCCCTCTCAAAGCCCATCCTCCCCAATTGTGTTAGTTGCTAAGCCATATCAACCATGGACGTTCTGCCCTGTTTGATAGCTAACCCATAACCAGAATTGATGATCTTATTGATCGATTGGGGTCTGCTGTTTACCTCTCCACAAGTGATCTGACAAAGGGGTACTGGAAAGTCCCTGTTAATCCAGCAGATAAATCAAAGACAACTTTTTCTACTCCCCTAGGGCTTTTTCATTTCAAAGTGTTGCCTTTTGGCTTGCATGGTGCACCGCTACCTTTCAAAGGCTAACGGATCAAATCCTCAGGCCCTATCCCTCTTTCGGTGGAACATACATCGATGATATCATCATCCACAGTAAGCCTTGGAAGGAGCATGTTTGCCACCTGTATTTGGTTGCCAGGGCCCTAAGAAAAGCAGGGCTTATGGCAAACCCAAAGAAATGGCACTTAGCTAGATCAACAGTAAAATATTGTGGTTTTATTTTTGTAGGAAACAGGCTCTATGCAGCCCCAGACAGAAGAAGTCAGAGTGGTTAAAGAAACCCCACTCCAAAAACAAAGAAAGATTTACAGAGATTTAGATAAGAGATTTAAAGATAACAACTTCCTTTATGGATAAACTTAAAAATGCTAAGCCCCAGAAAGTTAAATGGCATCCTGAAGATCAATTGAGTTTCTACAAATTCAAGCACATTTTGTGTAGTGAGCTTGTGTTTAAGGTGGTAGATTTCAACCAAGAATGTATCCTACAAACAGATGCTTCACATATTGGCCTAGGCACAGTTCTTTCACAAGATCATGATGGTATAGAGCATCCAAGCCTCTATATACGTAGGAAGTTATTCAAACTAGTCATAGATCATGCCCCATTGTTATTGATGAGCCTTCCGCAGGCACTAATGCAAGAGACATGTGCTGGTTCTTAGATATACAGCCCTATTGTTTTTCTGTGGAGCACAGGAAAGGAACAGGGCAATGGGGACTTCCTTTCCCGTTTTCCTATAGGTGCTGAGAGAACCTAAGGGAAGGTCATATGATGAATCCAATGGAGCCATCATGAATTTCCCAGCAGTGACCTCACCCCATGTGGCCAGGAGAAGGCAGCCGCTACTTGATCCTGACTTTGGGGGCGATTATATAAGGGAGGATCACATGGGAGGATACAGCTACGGGGGAGATGTTATGACTTCATTGGAGGAGTCACAGTTTTCCCCACTTCACCATGAGGAAGACCCTCTGATACCCGAGTTCTTACCAGAGTTCGTAATGGCCTATTGTCTAGTCAGTACTCCACCTGTCACTCAAACACACATAACTAACAATTACCATCTTTTGTTCCAGATGTGTCTTTTTGTGAAATCCATGAGGAAAACCATGCAGGAGATAAAGGCCCAAAGAAATTTATGGACTTCAACTTCCATAACTACACAGGCACTTAGACAAGGAGACAAGGGAGTTTGTACAAAGCGATTGGAACTCAAAATAAAACACACAAACTAGGTGTTTTTCCAAACCTGCAATGAGCATGACATTTAAAAATGACAACCGTAATGCTGAGACGATAGGTACAGCAAGCAGTGCAGAAGGGGATGTTGCCATCCATGCTGGGGCCCCGAAGCACAAGACACCCCGAGAGAGCTGGCCAAGCAGAGAAAGCTGCCAGGACTGTGAGAGAGATTCTGCGTGTGAGCAAGAAGGACTGTGGATATGCCAGGAGCAGGGCAGGAACTCCTGAAGGTACGGTTGCTCAACAAGGCAGCAGACTTCTTCCCGGGCCGAGAAGGAGAGCTGGCGTGTGATCGTGGAGCCGTGCTTGTGCTGGTGGAGCGTCCTCACACTCCAATCTGGAAGGCAGAAGAAGAAGCCATAACATAGATGCATGAGCAATGTTTGAGACGCTGGAAAAGACCGGTGAGTCTGCCCAAACCAGCTGGGGACCCTGGGCCATTCCAACAACGAGGCCAATGATTGACTGAATGGTACTAGATTGCTAACAAAAAAATACAAAGGCAAAGTTTGTTTCAATGCAGTTAAGACAAAGTACAAAAACAAAGTTTGTTTGAATGCAGCCAAGGCAAAGTATAAAGGCAAGGTTCAATAAGAAGAATATTTGAATGCAGACAAGACAAAGGGCCTCATTCCGAGATTGGAGGTAGTCATGGCGCTATTTGCGCCATGACTGCCTCCAATAATGGGTCCGGCACCAGTATGGTTCAATGGGGACTTACCGGTGTAGTCCGACCTTTGCGGGACCGCTGAGTCCACATTAAAAAGCCATTCCCCTTTCCTATTTGAGCCCCCATAGGGCTCAATGGTAATGGGGAAGTCACTAATAACGGTACCGCAAATTGCGTTACCGTTATTGGCTCTGAATTCCCTTAACGGGTCCCGTCCATAACGCCTGGTCACACCAGGCGTTAAATGAGGGACCCCCTAAGAGAACTCATAGTAGGGATTACCGACACCGGTCTCCTTACCGGTGCCTGGTATCCCTTACCGCCCCACTTGGAATGAGGCCCAAAGTATAAAAGAAAATCCCCCAAACAAATACATATGCATGAGTTGCCAATGTGGGGAAGAAAGTTGAGCAAATACATTTGGGTAAAATATTACCACAGATAGATATACCTACATGGTAAATGCTCTTGTGGTATATCAAGTGTGAAACACATTAGAAGTCCTGACAGAAAGAGGCCACCAGGGGGCGCGCAGGCAATGGCTGCCTGAACGTGCTGCTCTCCCCGAAGCCAGGCGTCCAGAGGGATTTGAGCCCCCCCTGAGACCCCCCCGGCGGGCCCAACACAGCGGACAGGACGAGTGAACCCTTGGGGCGCCCCGCGGGAGAAAAAGCGGAGTCCGAAGACCCCGGGGTTCCCGAGAAAGGCCCCAGCGGAAGAAGCTCGGCCGCCCCCGCCCCCATCGGGAGTCCCCCGGGCGGGCTGCCGCGGACCGCGGGGTCCCGGAGGGGAGGGCGAGGAGAGTGAGCGGCAGCGACGCGGAGGGGCCCGGGCCTGCCCCCCCTGCCGGCACGTGTAGGGACAGTCGCCCGCGCCCCAGAAACACCGCGGGGAGGACCCCCGGAACAGATCGACTCTACCCTGCCCCCCCCCTGCGGATAGCAGAACTCGGGGTAGACGGGGTGTGAGGCCCCCACCCGCCGTTGGTGGGGCATGTGCCCGCCCCCCCCACACACCACGGGAGCCCTCGGGCGGGGCGCCGAGGCAGAGGTGCCCTCTGCGCCCGCTGGCCCAGGCCGCACGCGACACCCTTCTACGGGGTTGGCCAGAAGAAGCCCCGGATCACTGCGGAGGACATCGAGAGGGGTGTGAGGCCCCCACCCAGGAACGGGTGGGGCGTGTGCCCGCCCCCCCCTAAGTAAAGGCTAACCCCCAGGAAATAGCCAAGCCCCCATCTGAGCCGCGGAGGGAGTTCGAACACTGACCCGGAGCGGGCGGGGATCGACACTGCTAGTCGCAGGTGATTATCAGATGAACTGGCAGGAAGCCCTACAGGGATACCGTTTCCAGGAGACCCCCAGAGGCAACATGAGCGCGGACCCCAGGGAAACCATGGCCCGACAGGAAGACGCGGCCCCTTCGTCGGCAGCAATGGAAAGAGGCTTCGCCTCGATCTTGCAGGAAATCAGGGACATGCGTTCAGATATAGCCCCGAAATTTGAAAAAATGGACCAGAGGGTGGACAAGGTCGAAGATAGACTATTACAAGTGGAGGCCAACCAATCATCAACAGCAGCCCAGGACATACAACTATGTATGAGGCTGGAAGCCCTGGAGAAGAGGGACGAGGAAAGGGCCCGACAAATGGATGATTTTGAAAACAGAGAGAGGCGGAACAACCTCAGAATTTTCAGTGTGCCTGAAGCGGAGGGGGAAACGGAGAGGGACGTCATTCGAATAGTGAAGGACATCATCACCCTCCTATTTGCAGAGGAAATGACAACCGAGCCAACATTCGACAGAGTGCATAGGGCAGGGGGCAGAGCGGGGGGCCCCCCGGTCAATCTTGGTCCGATTCCACTATTACTCCGAGAAGACAAAGGTGCTGGAGGAGGCCCGAAAGACCAGAGAAATCACCTACAACAATTCCCAGGTCTCAATATACCAGGATCTTTCCTCCTACACGCTGGCCAAGCGCAGACTATGTCGACCCCTCACACTACTATTCAAGGAAAAGGGCGTGCGTTATAGATGGGGCTACCCCTTCTCCCTGAACTTGGAATACATGGGCCAACGCTCAACCCTGATCACGGAAGAAGACATCCGGAGTGCCATTCAAGAGTACACAGTGGATCCGCACCCCCGGAGAGGTCCAGTGGGACCAGAAAACCTCAGAACGAACAGCCCCGGCCCATCCGGAGAGAGGAGAAGGCGCACCGGCGCAAGGAAATTTCGGAAAATGAACACCCCATCTCCAGCAAAAGAGGGAGAACGGCATGACTCCGAGGACTGAGAACGGGGGTAACCCACTGAATCCGGGACGGATATGCGCAGATTCGGAGAGTCTACCACTACTACCGTCCCCACGAACAGCAAGTACAGGGGACACATGGTCGGGTTGCGACCGGGGGGGGAATGTTGGGGGCTCAAGGGGATGAGCTTTATGGGTGAAATGCCTGGCCGAGGTGGGCAGGCTGGTGGTTCGGCCAAAAGCCGGCAATGGCAGAACTAATTGGCTGGACGCCGGGGAGGGGGGTGGGGGTATATTTGGGAGTGGGGGTTGTTCAGACACGGTTGGGATACGGGGGGCAGTTGGGGTGTTTTAGGCCCACCGGGGGGGAGGGGAAGGGATCCACAAAGTAGAACCAAGGGAGCACGCGAAGGAAAGAGATACGAGGGTAATGACCGAGAGGGAGGGAATCTGGGACTACGGCTGATAGTCTACCTGCCCTGGGAGTGGGCTCCCTCAATGTACGGGGCTTAAATATGCCCACAAAGAGATCCCTGGTCTGTAGAGAGTTCAGAAGGACCAACCTCGACATCCTCTTCTTGCAGGAAACCCACTGGCCACGGGGGAAGGAACCCAAAATCCGGGGAGGAGGTATTGGGGAGGTCTTCAGTGCATCCCACAAAAATAAAAAGAGAGGGGTGGCCATCTTGGTAGCGAGGAACGTGGGGCTTGAGAAGGAGGCTGTGCTGAAGGACCCAGAGGGGCGCTACCTGATGGTGCGGGGATCCCTACAGGGAGCCCCACTTACCCTAGCCGTTGTCTACGTCCCAAATGAAGGCCAAATCCAGTTCTGGGAGGAGGTGAGGGACAAACTTAAAGACTTCGTCCATGGGACGGTGGTGGTGGGGGGGGATTTTAACATGGTCCTGGACCCAATCCGGGACAGGAAACGAGCTGGTCCCCAGGCCCCCAGGGCACTCGATGAGATCATGGCACGGGGCTTCCAGAGGGTCAACTCGGAGCTGGGCCTGGTGGACACGGTCCCAACCCCTAGAACGGACACCCCCATATTCACTTACTACTCACCCGTGCACACATCATTTTCCCGGATAGATTATGTCCTGGTGGACGAGACCTTGTACCCATTTGTCACTGGCCATAGGGTGGATCCAGTCCCCTGGTCTGACCACGACCTGGTCCGAGTCACCATAGCGAGAGGGGGCCTTAATGAACACAGGGGAAGATGGAAGTGTAACTATTCCCTCCTGAAGGACGAGGTCCTAGCCCAGGAGGTCCTTGACGCCATTACAGAATTCTTTGAATTCAATGACAACGGTGAGGTGCGTACACACACCCTGTGGGACGCGTTTAAGGCAACCCTGCGGGGAGTCCTGATCCGATTGGGAACCCGGAGGAAAAGAGAAAGGGAAGCCCAGGAGCGGCATCTGAGGGGAAAAATCGCCCAACTTCAACCGGGAGGCTCCCCCACGGAGCCCTTGAACCGGGACCGGGTGGCCGCCCTGGACGACTACAGGCTCCAACTAAAAGACCTTCTCCTCCACAAAACAGAGAGAAGCCTCCACCTGGTTAAACAAAAGTATTATGAAAAAGGGGACAGGGCGGATAGGATCCTAGCTTGGAGGCTGAGGGAGGTACAGAGGAGTAGAATGGTGAAGGCAGTGAAGAACGAGGTAGGGGAGCTGGGACATGATACTTCTCACATTGGAGAGGCCTTCCGCCGATACTACGAAAGGCTATACTCGTCTGAGTACAGAGGGGACGGGGGGGAGATCGAGGAATTCCTAAACTCCATCCAGGTCCCGTCTTTGACTAGGGAGATGGCGGAGGGGTTGGAGGGTCCGGTGACCGAGGAGGAGGTGGAACATGCGATCAGTGGCATGAAGGTGGGCACTTCCCCGGGCGAAGATGGCTACTCAGTGTACTTTTACAAAAGGTTTCGGTCGGCTCTCGCCCACCACCTGGTCAGGGTGTTTAATGCGGTTCTGGAGGGGGGTCCTCTCCCGGACTCCATGATGGAGGCAGTCATTGTAGTGCTCCCAAAGGACGGTAGAGACCCCTCAGAGTGCTCCTCCTACCGCCCGATCTCCCTGTTGAATATTGATGTTAAGATCCTGGCCAAGGTCATCGGGAGCCGGGTGGAGGGGGTCCTACCGAAGCTGGTCCACGGTGACCAGGTGGGGTTCGTTAGGGGGAGACAGGGCTCAGATAATATTCGCAAGACCATAGACCTGTTCCATTACGCCCAGGTGTCGGACCTAGACGCGAGCGTCCTCTCCCTAGACTCAAAAAAGGCATTCGACAGGGTTGAGTGGAGGTTCATGGAGCTCACTCTTCAGAAGATGGGCTTCGGGACCCACATTAGGGACTGGGTGGCCGCACTGTACAGGGCCCCAAAGGCCAGAGTACAAGTGAATGGTAGATTGTCGGCCCCACTCCTTCTATCACGAGGAACAAGACAGGGATGCCCACTCTCCCCGTTGATCTATGTCCTAACTATGGAACCCCTGGCAATAGCAATCAGATCACACCCAGACATCAAGGGGATCAGGAGAGGCGATGTAGAATTCAAGCTCTCCCTGTTTGCAGACGATATCCTGGCCTATCTGGTGGACCCAAAATCCTCACTCCCCCCCTCCTGTCCCTGTTGTCCGCATTTGGGCGCTTCTCAGGTCTAAAGATCAACACATCTAAATCAGTCCTCCTCCCCATGAGAACTCGGGACCCAGGCCTAGACTCCCGGGACAGTCTGGGGGGAATAGCGGTGGGGAAGACCTCAATCCGATACCTGGGGATCTTTCTGACCAGGGACCTGCACAACCTTGCCCCTGCCAACTATGACCCCGTTATGTCACAGGTCACCGCCGATTTAAGGAGATGGGGCTCCATGATCCTGTCCTGGTATGGTCGCATGACGGCAGTGAAAATGAATATACTCCCGCGCCTACTATACCTTTTCACCGCCCTCCCCACCAGCGTCCCCGACCAAACATTCAGGGTCCTCCAGAATGCGGTGCGCGAGTTTGTATGGCAGGGTAGGACCCCGAGAACCGCGAAGGCCATTCTTACCTTACCTAGAGAGGAGGGGGGGTTCGGGCTCCCTGACTTTCACCTCTACTTCCGCGCCGCTCAATTGCGCGTCCTCCTGGAACACATGAGGGAAGGGATGGGCACATACTGGTCGTACCTGGAGGACATGGATGCACACCCACTTAAGGTACGCAACCTCCTATGGGCCCCACCTAAATTCATCCCGAACAGGCTCAAATCCCACCCAACACTGGGAGTTCTCTGGGCAATATGGAGGGAGGGCCCCCAAACGGCACATCTGACATCATGGCCGTCCCCGATGTCATCCCTTTGGGGTCATCCACTTAGACTGGGAAACAGGGGGTTCCGTAATGCACAGTCCTGGTCAGACTCAGGGATGGAATGGGCTGGACAACTGTTTAAAGAGGGAGAATTCCTACCATACGAAGACTTGAGGACTGCCCTCGGCCCGGAGTCAATCTCCATATTCGAGTACCTCCGCCTGAAGGGTATCCTGTGCGATCAATCATGGGGCCAGCGGCTAAAGAGACAGATGACCCCCTTTGAGAAACTACTCGATACTGCAACCTCCAGGAAGGGGGCGGTATCTGCAATGTACAAAATCCTTAACACAGTGGACCTGGGGAGAAGGAGGGGGTTCTGCACTTTCTGGAACGATCTGGCCGGGGAAGAAATTTCGGAGGACTCCTGGTCGAGGATATTCAAAATAGCATTCCACGGGAACCTGTTCACAGCAGACATGGAGCACAACTTTTAAATTCTACAGGGGTGGCACAGAGATCCCGTCAAACTGTCAAAAATGTTCACGGGAATATCCCCCGCCTGCCCGAGGGGATGTGACCAGGCAGGCACGAGGGCCCACATGTGGTGGCACTGTCCGAAAGCGCAAACATACTGGGAGAGGGTAAGGGGTTGGATCGCTGAAGTCACGGAGGAATTGCTTCCCCATAATCCCCTGACAGTGCTGCTGGGCCTCCCCCCAGAGGATACGGAGGTACACAGATACCCGAGAATGTGGGAAACAATGCTGAGGGCAGGGAGGGTGGCATTGGCCCAGAAATGGAAGAACAGGGAGACGCCCACAAAGGAGGACTGGATACACAAGGTTAAAAACATGTTCTTGATGGACAAATTAACAGCGATGATGAACAACGACATGAACTCTTTTCAGACTAACTGGTACGGGGTACAGCATATCTGGGGTTGGGAGGTCCACTGAAGCTCGGGGAGGGAACGTGGATGGAAATGGGGACCCGCGTCCCGGGGGATAATGGACGACATGCAGCCAAACACGCAGTTGGAATTTTTTTTTTGCTTTTTTCCCGAACTCCGGTCACACAAAGTTTGCAACGCATCTCCCTGTGAAGGGGGTTCTACTGGATCCAAGTTAATGGGGGGGAGGGTTCGTTCTTTTCTGGGAGGGCGGGGGGGAGGGGCCCTTTTTCTTTTCTCTTATTTTGGGGGCTGATGACACGTTTATTTTATGGTAAAGCTTCCAGCCCGTTTGTTATATTATGAAAATGTTAATAAAATAAAGTTTAAAAAAAAAAGAAGTCCTGACAGAATCGTACAAAAATGTCACCCTCATTTGTACGCCCCTGCAGTTACTGCGACTTTGGGGGCGCACAAAATGACAGCAACATTTACTACGCCCAAGCAGAGCAGGGGTTGCGGGGGTGTCCCCCGCTCTGCTTGGGCACCGTAACAGGAGTCAGGGGTTTTGGGGGTGTCCCCTGCTTACCATTTTGGTAAGAGCGGGACACGAAAAAAAAAAAAGAAAAGCACCCTGCGGCGTCAGCTCTAACCCACGTTAGTGGGAGGAGCTGATGCCGCAGGGATAGCAGGGTGCAGGGCGGCACACAGAAGTGTGCCGCCGGGAACGGTAAGTTGGGGGATGGGGGTGTGCGGTAAGAAGGGAAAATCAGGCCGGGGAAGCGGGCACAGTGATCTATATGATCATTGCACTGCGCCGTAAATGGCGTCGGCATTTCGGCCGTCGCAGTTATGGGCGGTGCAGTGATCACATAGATCCATCCTGATAGGTGAGCATACCAGGCAGTGGAAATGGCACAAAGATTCTTGGCAGGAGAGTAGACCAGGTGATCTAAGATTCCTAAAGAGAAGTCCTGTCAGGCAAGTACACCATGCAGCTGAAAAATGTGTAAAGATTCCTGGCAGGTAATCTGCCAAGATGCAAGAACTTTATAGAAAGACTGTTACATAAATCTTCGCTTGAACAGAACTGTTTGAGTCCATTGAAGACAGCAAGGAACTGTTAGCTAAAGAGACATTTTGCCATCCCTTTCAAGAATCTAGGGGAAGAGAACCACCTTCTGGATGCAAGGGTCTTTACCTTGGAGAACATTTTGTTAAAGTCATACATACAATGTTGGTTTTGAACACTTTGAACACTATAAGGTCAGGATAGGTTGTTTTGGACACAGGGAGGGTTTTTAAGTTACTGACTTCCTAACACAAACAGATTATTAATTTTAGTTTCTAGGTAGGGAGGTTCCTCTTTAAAATACATCTAGAGAGGTGTTTTTCCAACCCATTTCTGTTTGACAAAATGCCTTTACCTAAGAATACAACAACCTTTTGTGCGACTCTCATTTTGACCACTCACAGAAGGAGGACTAGGATCTTTTGCCCAATGGAAAAAGAGCGAGTGGTTGCTTTTTTAAAACCATATTGGTCCGTCTGATTTTCTTGGGCCTTGGCCAAATTCGAATTTACTATACTAACAAGTGCCATATGCTCTTTAATTCTTTGTGCTGTTTGTCATAGGGGTAATATGGCAACTTCCCTCTCTTCCCAAGCCTCCCTAAGCATGTCCAGTACATCCCTGGAACTCGCCCATACAGAAATTGAAAGGGTGAGAACCCCTGGGAGGTTTGCGGGGCTTTCCTGATGTCAAATAGGACCCAGGGTACCATCATGTCCCTGTTTCTCCCGCTTGCCTCGACTAGTTTCTTAAGGATCCTTTTGAATGTTTGGTTAAACCGTTCAACCAGCCGTCTGTCTGATGGTGAAATACAGACGTACTGAGGGTATTGATTTGAAGGATTTCCTTTATCTCAGCCATGATCTTGCTCATAAATGTCATACCTTGATCGGTAAGAATTTCTCTTGGTAAGCCGACCTGGGAATGGGAATGGGATGAGATGTTTTAATATCTACTGCGAGTTGTTGCTTCGCCTGGGGAAAGCCTTTGGATAACAGATGGCATAGTCTAAGATGACAAGTATGTATCGATTGCCAAGTTTGGATGGTAACATGGGCACTACAGTATCCATATCTCATGGGCTCCGGTGGTCCCTTTGGAGGCCCTGGATGGGGATCAGCATGGCTAAACCAATTCCTCTCAACATGACTCCTGTAGTTGCAGGCACCATCCCAGCCTCTGTGGTGCTTCTTGTGTGGGCTCTGCCCCCTTTGCAGCCGGGTAGGAGTTATGTGGCTCCCCAGTCTAGCCTCTACTCTCTCCAGTGCTCGCTCCGTGAGTATGCAGTTCATTCTTGTGAAACCTGTCCTATTTCCTTTGTAGGTTCTTCTACCCTCGAAACTAATCTCTGCTTGCACTTGACAGACCCACGTATCCCGATCGCACAGCAGACACTGTTCATCAGCTCCTGAAACCTTGCAGCTTTGTACACCGAGTGGTTGCTTAGCAACAGACCCGGCACGAGTATGCTTCTTCCCTGCTGTAATTTCGGAGCAAGTCCCGTTCTCACACACACACGCTGATTACTTTCCCTTTCTTCCTGCAGTCGCAGTCCACACACTCCACCCTGTTGATTGGATTACCTCAAACGAGAGTCCAGCAGTCAGACAAACTCATAGCCCTGCAAAGGTATGGCGCATAACACCATCTGACTCATATATGCGCAGAAACTACATGACATGTGCTGACTCTGTTGTTCTCTCCAGAGCCTCCCATGTCGCATGCAGGTACACCCATCTAATAATCGCCCAGCCTTCCATACAGAAATCATCACCTTGGCTATACACAGGGTTCTACCCAGGTAGGGATTACCACAGTGCACATTTCCTCTCTCCCTTTCTCTCCTCAACTCCCCTAACTCCTCTCCTTTATACAACTCGAGTCGTTATCCCGGTTCCTTCAGCCAAAGCAAGCGATATTGAGACCTGCCTTGGTTATCTAGGTAACACTTTCTTTTCACTTGATCGTTCTTCTATTCCTGTCCTTTGGCAGACTACTGATTCCCTTTCTCGTATCCTCCAGGCTTACCTGTTGTCCTACCATGGCCTGAATACACCAGGACCAGACTTTCAACACAGTCAACAAGAAGACATCAGTCTCCCAGGGTTCTCTTCCACAGGGGGTTTCCCAGAGGCACCTGGGTTGCCCCTTGTTGTTTCTCAGCAGGGGAGCCCCAGGATTTTTTGGGTACTTCTCAAAGGCAGCATAAGGGTTTATCTAATCCAGGTTAGTGTCTTACGTTACATCCTTGCCATTTGCGTATTACGTATAACACCCTATTTTAGAAAAAGGGATGTCTATAATGGGTAGGAGTTGCAAGGGTGCTGCAGGAGATTTTCACAGGTCAGTCTTTTGACATGATGGGCATGGCAAAACAACATTTTTAATGTCTGCAAAAATTCCAGGGCAGTAGAATCCAGCTGTATCGTCCAGTGGAGCATGAGGCCTCCAAGATAGGGAAACTGTATCAATCTTTGTGTGCCCAGGCCAGTATTGTAAAACGAAATTGTATGTGAACAATGTTGTGATCCATTAGTGTCTGGTACCATCCAACTTTGCCAACTTCAACACATATGGTAGGGGATTATCCATCGTCACCATGAAAGTGGCCCCATACAGGTAATCCTGGATCTTCTCTGTAACGCTCCTATTCAATTCCAAAAATTCCAACTTTTGGACTGGGTAGATCTTCTCCACAGCATGTATGACTCAGCTGGTGAAAGCAACTGGTCTTGTGTCATAGAAGACAGCTCCCAATCCCTCCAGACTCTTGTCGACATGTACGATGTAAGGCAACTGAGGATCTGCATACGCCAGGACTAGTTCTATGGTGGGGTTCCACTTGAGCTCCTCAAAGGTCTGCTGGTATTGGTCAGTCCACCTCACACCAAAGGGCACCTGTGGATGGTTTAAATAGTCTGCACAGCTGGTGGTATTCCTCTGGGTATGCGGGTATCCTTTGCTGAGGTCCAGAAGGGTTCGGGTGATGGTGGCATATCCTGCGATGTACCTCCGATAGTAGTTACAGAATCCCAGAACAATCTGTAAGTCCTTCAGGGTCTGAGGTCTTGGCCAGGTGAGGAGCATGGCCATTTTTGCCAATGCCATCTGCAGAGGTGATGTGTTTGATGTATTTGATGCTTGTCCAGCAGAACTGGTGCTTGTACACACTGACCGTTAGCCCTTGATCCTGCAGGCGATCCAGCATCTTCATGAGCCTCTGTTTTACTCCAGGCTCCTCTCGAAACAATGATGTCATCCAAGTACACCACTACCTCCAGGAGGTTTATGTCACTGATGCCTTTTTCCATGAGGTGCTGGAAAGTTGTTAGTGCAGTGGGGATACCCTGGGGGCATCCTGACAAACTTGTAGAATCTGAGCAGGCTGAAGAACACCATCTAATCACAATCCGACTGATGCATCAGGATCTAGTAGTACCCACTCTTCAAATACAGGACCGAAAACCACTTACTTCCTGTCAGCCAGTCCAATTCCTCATCATCCATGACAAATTGGTCCGGAATAGTGCAGGTGTTAAGTCAATGATCATCCATGCACATCCGGAGATTTCTGTTTTTCTTTAGGGTGATGACTATAGGAAAAGCATAGGGGTTCCTGGGTTCCTGGATTCCTGGATGATCCCTGCCTGCATAAAATCATCCAGGTGGCGGCATACATCTTCCACATCCTATGGGGCAGGAGGTACAATTGCTCCCTGAAGGGTGTCTCATTGTTCACACGAATCTGGTATTTAGCTATGTTGGCCTGCCGATGCACATGGGACTGCTGGAGAAAGCTTCGGAGCGCAGGTCAATCTGTTCCCTCAGGTGATCCTTGTCCCTTTCTGAGCATGTGGAGTCTTCAAAGTCCAAGGTCTTCAGGTCCAGCACTGTCTTTTAATGGGATGACGGCAACTCTTGCTGGGACTACAGAAATGGTCAGGGAGAACTGTGCAATTATGGTGCATCCTGGTAAACAGAAGGTGCTATTGGTCACATTAATGACCGGTACCTTGATGGTCTTTGGATCCATGCCATCAATCGTTACCAGGGATATATCAGTAAAGCCCCAGGGAGTTCCCCACATTCTGTTGCCTCCATTACAAGACATCTTGGGCATTGCTCCCATCTGAGTTGCACTCTGCCAGGGATGTGGTGTGCACCAGAATCGTTATCCATCAAGTGGAGCTATGTACTGTATCTCTATCTGCATGTACACCTGCTGGCACATAGGGTTCTTGGACAAGGTGCTGACATATTGTGGTCCAATCATCTCCCGACATAGAGCCACCAGTGCGTCGATCATTGAGGAATTGGTTCCTATCACCACCAGTGTTGTGGGTTCTTCAGTTCGACTGCTGCAGAGGAGAGCCGGGTTGTCGATGGGGGTGCTGACTCCAGTTACAACACATAGAAACTGCAGTCTGACCTGGATGTACCACAAATATTTTATGGGGTTATCGCCCACACTGAGAAAGTTCAGTCCAGCCAAGGGTTACAACAGTAGATGCCCCAGGTGTTTCCTGTAGAACATTTCATGCACAGTGGCCACATTTGAGCTGCCATCCAGCAGCACTTGTGCCTGCTGTCCAGCGATGCCAACTGTCACAGTGGCTGGTGGTCCTATGAGCCCATAAGGTACTCCTCAAGGTGTTCAGGTGATTTGCTTGCTGGTAGTGAGACCAGTGGTGGTCTTCTTGGATGGACTAGCTGGTCTGGATGGCTACTGGTTATCAGACCACTTGCAGTGGTGCCACTGCAGTCTTGGACCAGTCTAGTGGTGCAGACTTATTGTTCTCTGTCCTTATCCAGTCGGAGTGTAGTACTTGTAAGGATTCAGGTGCTTCACTTTCTGACCCTCACTGGCATTTCACACCATCGCATGTACTGCAGTTTTCAATCCATGGAACCTCTCTGCAACTTTAATGTAATCCAGTTGCGCACATATGGAATATGTGGCCCTTGTGTCCACCCCTGTGGCAGAACTGGCAGGGCTGGAGTGGTGCAGTACGATGTTGGTGTGCTTGGCACATTCATGGCACTTGAACATGCACATAAGAGCTGGTATTCCCTCAGTCTGGATGGCAGCGTAGAGCCTCGTCCACTCTCTGGTGGCCTGGATGTCACTATAGGCAGTATCTTGGTCACAACCATCTGAGGCTGCATCACCTGGATGGTCTGGCAGACCTCCTCTACTTGATGTTTGGTCATACTCGGGGGTTGTGTATGGCGACACCATTTGACTAGCTAGACTATTCACAGGGTCCTCCATCTCTCCTTCCAGAGTATGCACCTCCCGGACAAGTTCATCAAAATAAGGTGCTTTCTGTTCCAATCTCAAAGTCGTAGGAGCAGAAGCATCAGTTGCAGTGATCTTGCTTTGTGCCTGACTTGTTGCAGCCTGACCAGGTTCAAGCTGTTTGGCTCAACCCCCTTCACCTCGAAAGCCAGCTGCAGAATTGGCTAGGTCCTGTGCGCATACTCTGTGAGCCTCTCACCCTGTTGGAGACGGGTGGCGAAGTACTTAACCACTAGCTATGTCCCTGTGTCATTGACTTTACACACTCCATCCAGCATGTACGTGATATCGTTTGCTGTGGGGTCTGTATTGTAAGCGATATTCAATCAACACTACAGCTAAGTCAATGCCTAGTCTGGGATGCTGAGGAAAACCCTTATTGATGTATTTTTATATCCAGTTCAGTACTCTGGATGACAACCCTTGTATAACACCCCCCTCTTAGAATCCCCCTGACCCCACTGAGCCAAGAAGTAGGTTTGTTTTGCAAATTAAAAGGTTTATTTGAAAATTTAAACAATATATATATATATATATATCACACTTCTATAAATAAATTGATAATGGATATTACACTTGTGAATATGAGCAGTAGTCAGCAAGAGGTAACTTATGAATAGGAACAGAAGAATAAGGTGGGAAAGAATGGTTTATATGGTTCAAGGAAACGCAAGGTGGAATAAAATGCAGTACAGAAATAACTTGTTATGATTTTAGCAAAAGGTAATATGATCACTTTTTCTTTTGACAATTCACTCCCCCCTATGCAATACAAGAAATGGAAGGAGAGCACACAGTCTTCAAGAATCCCCACAAATCACACTTTATAATGCAATACACAGTTCCAGTTCTCCCAGCAAGCTTAAGGAAAACAGGGATGAGTTTTAAACACAGGCGAATTACTTTAATGTGGTTTGCAAGGAAGTGAAAAGGTGCTAAAATTGCTTTTAATTCCCTCTAGAGGTTCAGGGTAGGTGATGGCTACTTTATATTAGTTCAGGCTCACTTTAACAATACTCTATGAATGATTAGCAGATTGCAAACGAATTTTAACAAAGAGAAGCAAAAAGCTGCTGATTTCTACAGATGAAGAAATCGGGCCAAATCGCAAATCGCGGTAAATTTCGCGAGTGCATGTCTCGCGATTACGGAACAAGTATAGGGACTAGGAAGTTGGTTCTAGGTTCGTTGGAAAGCCTAGATTCTAAGCTAGCACCAACGGTTCCGGAGATACGGATGATTTAAGAAAGGTAGATTTTGGATTTAAAGTAAAACTCAAAATGACAGGTGACAGCATACAGCTGCAGAATTGACAGGTGACAGTTGTGCAGCTTTAAAAATGACAGATGACACGATTTCTAGGAGGCTGTTCTAATTAGGTTAAAATAGCTTGAATTAGATTATTTTAACTAAGAGATTGGGTTCTGCACAGTTCTGGCGGATACTCACTCCTATTTGTGAAATGAATGGGCCTCGTCACGGATCTGGTCAACTGGACTGGACTTCGGTTCTCTCTGCTCGGCGAGTCAATCAGGCACCGGTCCTGCTCACAGCAGTCTGGGTCTCTCTGGATCTCTGGTCTCTGGCAATTGTTCTTGGCAAAACAATTCAGACAGCTCGTCCGGCTGTGGAATAGTTTGCAGATGATTTTAAGGATGCTGAGGCCTGCTGAGAAGAGTTCTCAGTTTGTGGGTTTAGGCCCTTGATTTAAGTTCTAAAGTAAAGTTCTGGTCTTTGGAGATTGATGGATGTGAAGTCTGGAGTCTCCTGGCAGAGCGTCCCGCAGAAAATGGAATTGAATCTCACTACCTGTCCCAGCAGTCTCTTTTTATGTGTTTTGGAAGTGGGTGTGTGCGTGGCATAACTGAGCCTGCCCCTCTATACTTGTCATTGGCCCAATTCTCCCCTCTCCCATGATTGGGGGAAGACATGGAGTGTCAGAGTGATGCTGTAGGTTTTATGGTCAGAGGAACCTCCCCTTGTCAAATTGCACACAAATCTATTTCTGATCCAAATACATATTTATCTATGTACCATTTCTCTCATATTATAGGTCCATATTTTCTGTAGCACCAAACCATCCAATCCCTGTCTTTGTACGATGTTGTGTCCACTGATGACAGAATTCTCCCCTTTTCATCCAGATAACGACCTCTAAACCTTTCCAGATTTTGCACAAATGTGCACCAGGGATATGGGTTTCAGATGATAAAATGTCAGATTTTTAACATGCAGACATTTGGAGTAAGACCCTATTTCCCGCTAGCAACCCCCCAGAATACACCACAGGGTCCTAACGCCTCTTAAAACGTGCACAGAAAAATCACAAGAATAATGATATTACTTATATAATTTTGACCAGTCCGCACTATGCGTTATCTATCTTTTTAAAATTATGCTCTGGTCAAAAAGGGGTGTGGCTTCCCACATCACATGGTGGAAAAACTGGTTTATCCACTTCCCCCACTTCCCCCAAGCTCAGCTGCTAGCAGAGGCACTGCCCCTCCCAGTTTCCCCCAAGAGGAAGCCACTTTCCGGCCCCCCCAATATAACATTTGCCTTAGCCAAAGAAGGCCCATTGTCCAGTTTCCTGCAGTCCCCAGGTAATTCAATCAGAGAGGTGTTTAATTCCTTTTGGTGGGGAAGCAGGATGCAGCCAGGCCTGGGAACACAGCTGTTGATCCAGTTTCAACTCCTGTCGGGGGTAGTTATCAGGCAGAATCCAGTTTCATTAAGCCAGGTTTCAGCTAAATGTCACTTTTTGTTCCCAGTTTTCTACATTCAAATTAAACTGACAATTTTTACACATGCAGCTAGAGTGCTGATTCTAAGTCCAAAACTATGACATTTCAACAGTTACAAACTATGTGACACTCAAAAGTAGGTCCCTCATTTAATTTAAACATTTCGATTTTAGTGGTTTTCAGTTCAGTTTAACTAAAGCCGCTGACCTCCACAGCTCAGCCAGTTTTGTTATGAACATTGTTTTGGGCTCTTTTTCTTTCCAGATTCTGTATGCACACAAAACTTCATTCTGCCAAATGTCTGCTGGTGTTCAGTGAGATTTTTGAATATCCTGCAATGTTTGACATAGGCATTTTTAGCTTGCATTCAGAGAAACCAAGGTGATTTCAAAGGGCTTTTTAAGCTAACAGGCACTGCTGTTTTTCCTTTGGCACACATTCCACTCATGGCACCCCTGGCCCACCACGCTCGCACTGGTGGGTGGAAGGTTAGGCGACCATTTTTGTGTGCACACAAACTGCACGGTTCTCCTGGATTCTGGCGCACATGTGGGCTTTTTGGCCATCTTGGATTTTCTAAGCCCACAGCACCAAATGTTGCAGCTTAATGACTCAAACGTGGGTCAATACACCTGACAGGATGCATAGCACAGAACGCCTGGATGACTTGCACCGCAGGACCTCACAGGCACTCAATGACATGATGCCTTTTCTTCCTGTAAGGGGCTCTCCAGTCGTGGATCATTTGGTTTGTCGGGTCCACCCAAATCTGATATTCCTCTTCACCTCTTGGTGCTGGTTTCTCCATTGAGTAGGTTCTCAGACAGACATTGGGCCCATGTTCTAATGGTGTCACAATGGCCTCATGCATCACCTCCTTGAAAGGTTCAACCATGGAGGAAGTGGTCAGTCTGGCGCCTCTATCCTCTGGTGTAGGACCTGAGTGCCCTATAGGCCCTGATGAACTATGGGTACTTGTGGATGCAGCCCTGATGGCACCTACAGTTTGCCCTGCAGGATGACTAGGCTCATCACTGGGAAAAGCAGGGATTGGGCTAGGAATAGATGGTGTCCAGGTTTCTAATACCCAAAGAGGATAGGACACTGTTGGGTCTAAACCATGGATGGCAAGGTTCAATGTTTCTGGGTCCACTTCCTTAGGGTCATAGTAGACCAGGATACCAGCCCCCGGTAGGCCAGGGTATTTAACAAGGCACTTGACCGGGGTGTTGGGGGAATCTAGGGTCTCTGTCAATTTCAGCACCTAATGGAGGGGTGTGCTCCTAGGGATGTCACCTATTATGATGCAATGTTTCCAATGTAATCCCCTCAGCCCCACTGACAATATGAAGCTTATCCATGTCTAAGTCTCTAGTGGAGAGGGCTTCAAGTCTTTGTAGCAAATTGTTATCGGCAGATTGAACCAGTTCAGAATGATAAATGAGAAAAGCTTGGAGGCGACCCAACGGAAAGGAGAGGATTAAGACACCTCACTCGAACCGGTCGAAAGGGAAGCCAGGCGGACACGGTACCGTGTTGTGGAGGGCAGCTCCGGCGGGGGCAGTTGTTCCTGGTGGTGGATGCACGTCGGGTCTTTGCCAAGAGTAGAGATGATCTCGTCGTCGAAGAAAAGTGAAGTCCGGTGCACCACCAGGGAAGAGACCAGCCGCGGAGTGCTCCGTCACAAGGCACCACATTTTGGTCGCGGTACAGGGGTAGTGGCTATGCGGTCGCCGAGGTGCTCTGCACGGGCAATTCTACCACTGCATCCTGAGGTGAATAAAAAGCAAAGGGGACTGGTTGTTCCCACCAGTCAGGGGAAGAGACTCTCCGGCTGGGAGATCTCCTCTGTCGTCGGGAAGTAGTGAGTCGGTTCTGCAGGGCTCCACCGGAGGTGTCGTCGTGCAGGTCGGCTCAGCGGTACCCTCGTCGGATTCTTAGGTCCTGTGGCGACTTCTGAAGATCCAGTCTCAAAAGCCCTGCTTTTATGCAGAAAACCCCCATTCATTCAGCCAAGCTGTCAATCAACACAAGCTAAGTGGTGAGCGGGAAGGCTCACCACTTGGGCCAATCACTCCAGAGTGCGACCGGAGTTGGCAAGGCAACTCGGTCCAGGGTGCCTAAACCCCCGCCCACACCCCTGTGGTAACCCAGACAGAATGGCACCACTTTGGAGGGTCTCTGTACAGAGGCCCGCCAAAAGTGGAACAAAGGGCTCAACCTTTGGTTTAGGAGTCACAGAGACGAACACAGACGCCATTTTAAAAACCGAGTTCTGGCAGAAAATACCATCCGATAAACTTATTTAAGATAAGTAGACCGGTGGCACGTTAGAGATTAACGAGAAAAAGTAATAATCTCCAACAATGGGACGAATCCCATAGGGTTATGTTCGGGGTCGGACATAACAAGTAGTTTCCACTGCTACCAGCCAAAACTCGACGAGGGGGTCGGGACAGTGCCCCCTCGAGTAACAGATCCAGGAGTAATCGAATTACCCCTACTAGTACGTCCACAAAGAGATGGTTTGTACTAGTTCTGTTAGTAAATTTAGGTCTATTAAAGCCAATGGTGACTTTACATGCCCGGGGAGACAGTAGTCAGTCCCCGGGTATGGAGTCTATGGTGGAGGTCCGCTAGGACGCCCCAGTGTTACGGCACGCAGGGTGCGGTGTAACACACATAGAAAAACATATGAGACCCTATGGAGTAAAAGACCCCATAGCCCATAGAACACATTGGCATTCAAAGGAATTACACACATACATGTCCAAGAGTGGGAGACAAAGAGTCTCACTCTTGGCAGGATGGAAAAAAAACAAACTCCAGAAATCCAGCAAAGCTGCTGGGGACTCACTAGGTGAGGAAATTCAGCCTAAACAGAGAATTCTCCCTAACACCACTGACAAGTGCTCCGTTATGCATCTGTAATGTTTACACCTCCGTAAAGTGCTCCGTTATGCATCTGTACTGGTGTATACCTCTGTAAAGCAGTGTTGCTTCTCAAAGCTAGGTCTGTATTCAATACAGCTGTAAAGAAGTACTAAGCAACAGACTGCACAATCACCCTGTGGTCGTGGGAGGGACTAAAAGTACATCCATTGGGAAAGACACAATGATAGAGGGATTTTCTATCAGATAGCCTGGAGCTGAGCCAGAGCCAGACATATGGCTTGAGCCAGGCCCAAGCCTCGTTGGATTTCCCACCTCTTCTAGGCAGGGGGGGTAATTTTTGTAATATATGGTTATTGCATGCAGGGGACCAGCCATGCTTACTCTTAAGTGTTGCTGCGGCCAATGCTTTTCTCGTCACTCTCAAAGTAGAGTGGAAAAAGTTAAGAACAAAGCAAGGCAAACTTGCCTTTACTCTTCAGTTTTACTCTTTGTTTTGAGAGATAGGGCAGCGTTTTGAACATATTCCAATGTAATATCCCTGCTCATGAGAAGGCGCTAATGTGAGACACTTTCCATTGAAATCCATACACTTTATGCCTGCATCAAAAGCTCATGTAGGCATCAAATGAAGCTCACTCCTGCGATAGAAGTGGAAAGCACAGCAGAGATTCTATCTCCATTTTGTGGCCCTCCTACACCTCAGGACGGCTGCAAAATGAGAGTAGGAAGCAGACGCCTGTATGCAGGGAATTTGTATGATTGAATCCGTCTATGACTGGTCTGCCTGTTCACGACAGATTACAGTTATTGTTAGTAATCAAGTTCATGTAAAATGTAAATGAAATGTAGGCATGCATCCTTTTACACTGTAGAGACCCAGAATATCGCTGCATGTGTCATTTCGCCAGAATAGACTGCAAGTGATGCTTTTTGAAGCTCTTAAACCTGTATAACCATGGTGGGAAAACCCTCTGTGGCCAAGGTTTATTGAATTCAACTAAACAATTGTACAACTCGGGTAACTAATATCTACTCAGGGGACAGCAGCTACTGCTCTGGGGCATCTCCCATTGGCTAGAGCACAGTGTGGGCTCTATAAAAGAATACATGTTTGCTATTTAGCCTGGAGTGATTATAGCAGGGGCCGGTCACCCTTTAGGATGATCAGACCAGGTTCCTCATTTGTCAGGCACCAGGGAAGATCTACTGCACTTCCTATTGTTCTGTGCAGTTTATGCCTGTGTCCAAGGTTGGACTGGGAACCAAAAGAGGCCCCGGAAATAATTGTCATAGTTGCCCCGTATTAACCTTTTTCAGCAAGCTCAACCATTTTCCTGTGAGCAAATTTGGAAATATAATAAGTCACCAAACAAAAGAGGCCCAGGGAGCAGAGGCCTACTGGGAAATCTTCACAGTTCCCTATAGGCCAGTCCACCCTGCCTTTGTCTAGAGGAAGACTTGAAAAATAATTGTAGGGGAATCTGGTCTCCTTAAATGTCAACCTGCATTATGATTTGTGCTAATGGTGGAAACTCTAGGTTTTGGATGGGCCTCATTATCCTACTTGTGCATCGCCCTTAAAATTAAAAAGTCCTTAATAAAAACAACTTATATTGTTCATTTATCTTATATGTTGTTTCTGCTCATGTGTAAGATGGAGCAACGTGTGTTGCTGGGTCTTTTGACGTCATAGGGATTGCCACTGTGATGTCCTTGTCAATATTATGACTACGGTAATTAGGTTTTTATGTTTTTTAAATTGCTTGTACACATGAAATAATATTCATATTTTTAGGAATTTTCATCGGTTTTAATTGTAGGTATAGTGTCTGTTTTTTTCGATTAATGGCACATTTCCGGATGTTTGGTGCTTGTTATTTTATACAGTAGAGTAAACAATAATTGATTGATTACAAATGAGACCTGTTTCGTAAACTGCAAACCAGTTGACAGATGTAGGAGCAGACTCGTTTTTTTTGGGAAAGCCTCTTGCAAACGCAAACCTGTTCAAGTGCCATTTGAACGGAAATTTGCTTCTTTGGCTGGTGAGCAGTGGGGATAAAAAGGCCATTGCCTTCTTCCCTCAAAGAGCCTCATTGTGAGCTTTAGACATTGAGCACTGACACTTGTTGGTGGCAGTGCTGTAACCATCGCTATTACAGAGCCTTCTATTCTAGGGCACCAATTAATTTCTGGCCCAGGTATTTAAAGATCCACAATCCTTTCTCAAGTTTTAACATTTTCAGCTACCATTGATTGGTCTTTGTATTTTCTATTTTTGTGCTGCCTTTACTTTCTGGCATCATTCTTGTTTCCTTCCTGATATTCCTCCAATTGGAAAGGTTGAATACAACCCATCATTGTTTTTGAATAAAGGGCAGGTAGTGCCCACAATGAAGTTCCACTGTAGAAAACTACAGTCTCATTAAATACCTCTAAAAGTCACAGTAAGCATAATATTAAGACTTATTCACTGGCCTGCAGCAAAGGAATGTGTGCTCTAAATGCAGGCCATAACTTCAGGTAATACATTTTATAGTAGCACCAATTGGCATATGGCAATTTCGAGGAATTGTGAGGCGATTTAAGGCAAAAGACCTACAGGGCTGCTTCATTTTCTTATTCACCAAAATGATGTCGGAGAGTGTAAAAGGAGTCTTTAGTACATAAGGGGATCTTGGGATGTTATATTAAAAAGTACAAAAATCACATAATAAGCCAACCTGACAAATACATACATCCTTATAGAAATATGTTAAGCAAAAATAGCTTTATTGTACCTTTATATACTCCATATTGATGGCATACTACAAATAAACAAATGCGAAGTAATGTGAAACTAAAACATGCCCAGTGAGTTTTACAAACATGGTCACACTGGAGCCAGCAATGGCCAGTGCAGTGCCATTTGTGGCCGGGTCAGATTAATTGACCTGAAGATTTTTTAACACTGGCACTTAATAATTTAAAATGTAGGCACTGCTCCTGCAACCATATTATTACTCACAGTGTGCTTCCCTTATAAATTTAAGTATGATTGTTGCAACTACACACACATAGTTCTATAATGCTTGACAATCATCAGAATTGCTAGTTGGAAAAACCACTATGCACCAATTACTGTAGCATATTGCTGTTTATTTATTTGTATTCTCATGTGGATTCAGACAGTACATCATTCAACCAATCTTCCTTGTGCATGTTTGTTGACAAATGTTTTATCCTTAATTATTTTGTCCTCAATCAATCTTCCTTGTGCATATTTATTGACAGATGTTTTTCCTTATCATTTCACTGTAATCTTCCTTATGTATCATAGATTTCCATAAATGATTTCACTTTTCATGTTGCCAATATTGATTTTCATCCCAGCATGTACCTGGCCCCTAAACCGTGGTCATCATTTTCCATATTCGAGTGATGTGAGTCGGAATAACACAACATTGTGAAATTCTGTAAACAACAAGGCCAACTTGGTTTGTTTTTATGTTTATACCTGGCCACTTAGCTCAATAACATCACTGTAAAGTGGCCTTGGTTTTAGAGGACCACATCAATAATGTGGTTATTGTCCAGAATATGCAGAGCTGCCTCACAGAATGAATGCATTAAATGGAGTAACCACTTGCCCACATGCTCTCCCACCATCCCTCGCACTGCCCATGCAATCCCACCATAGCTGTACCAATGCAGGCACTATTTTACAGTACTGCACATTATAAGGTGTGTTTAGGTCCTTCACCTAACTTTGGGAACTGACAGTGGGGTGATCAAAAGCGCAGAGACCTCCCTCAGTTTCTGAATACTATACCCTGCACTATGGGAGGGAGCAGTCACAGAGACACATGCATCCATCCTAATCCTACGGATGCCCAGGGTCGTCTGCGAGAAAGAACCAAGAGCTTTCACACCTTCACTCTACTATTTATATATAGAGACCGCAATGGGAACATCACATGGGCATGCATGCCTCTACCTCACATGCTTAGATGCAGAACTACCAAGGGGGTACACACAGGGGCCTTCATTCCCCCACTGCTCTACTCATAGGCAGCAACACAGGGATGCACAAGGATGACATCTGAACTTCATCTAATCAGGCAAGCCCCCTTCCAAATTACATGACCACCTACCAAACCTAACCATTAGAAGACTCCTTCCCATAAAGTAAGCACATTGAGAGAGCCATGGCAGTACCCTGGCAATACCCAAACATCTAGCATAGAAAAAAGCCTTTACCTTTAAGGGAACAATACTGAAACATTTCAAAACCCCTGACAAGGGGGGAAATACATGTTCTACTCCAGCACTGATGTCAGACAACCATTTGCACATGATGACTCACACATATGCAGCCCAAGAAGGCCATCCTGTACAATGTTCTGCTGAAAAAGGTGGTGACTCACATGGAATGTGCAAGCAAGGAAACACAACAATCCTGTTCTCCCAGCACCATATGGTATACAATCTTGCAATGTTCTTGTGACGAAAGAAGTATAAACATAACAGAAAGCTTCCCATGGTTACATATTCGAGGAGAAGAGAGGGACTCCGACTCATGCAGGCAGTGACAACCGGGCTCCCATCAGGTAAGATGGAGACTACATACCTGCTCACGGTCCTTTTTAAATCCAAGATGGTGGCAGACAATCATGTAACCTAAAGCCAGGCCCCTTCCAAGTCACATGACCCCCAGTCCATGGCCCAAACCCCTACCATACAGTGCTCCGAATAGCATTTAGTACCACCCTGGGGTGGGGGGAATAGACCATGTAACTAAGTACCGCCAGATCAGTCTGGAAATGTGCGAGTTTCAAGTAAGAGCTGGAGGAAGTAGTTTGGCTAAGAGTGGGACGAGTTCAAGTACCAAGAGAAGAAAAGGAGGCGAGCGCTGAAGGCTGTAGGGAGAATTTGAAGGAGGCTGTAGAACGAAATAGTTACTATCAGAAGCAGGAGAATTGATGGGGAATGGAAGAGGAAGATCATCAGAGAGACAGAGAGTTTTGGGAAGAGCTTGCATCAGGGGAAAGTTACCATCAAGAGGTGAAGAGTTGTTGCGGAATAGAGGATGCAAACCATAAAAGAAAGAGAGAAAATTGGGAGGAGGTTGGAGGAAGTACATCAAGGAGGTTGGATGGAGAGGATTGCATCAAGAAGGAAGGACTTTTTTATCAAGTGGGAAAGTGCAGTGGAGAGGCTGGAGGTGGATAGGTATCATCTAGGAAGAGAGTCTGTGGGATGGCTGAAGGAAAAGAACCACTGGAGGCACAACCGATTAGAACGAAGAAAAAGGTAAAGGCTTTTAGGTGAACTAAAGGTGGAGACACAACCACTATACATGAGGCGGTGCGAGGAGATCAGGTACCTCTTTTAGAGAAAAAACAAAAGTAGGTTCTGGCAGACCAGGTCAGTGCATGGCAGAATCTATAACTATTAGGAGGAAGTACAATATGGTGGTCAGGGAGTGTCTTGTAGGAGGGGGGCGCAGATACAGTAACTCGGGATCAAGACCCCGTAACAATCTACTGGCGAGCAGATACGGAACATTCTGAAGTCAATTCTGAGACTGGCAACAATGAAACCTGATACAAAGGGATCCAACCATCGCCTATACTTTCTGGAGGAATTTATTCACAATCCCGGGATGTATTGGCCACAGAGGACCTAAATACTGTACTCAATCAAGCAGGGTTCAGGATCCCTAAAAATCCCACAATCCGAGACGATGTTCAGGGTTGTATATTGAAGCTTCAAACAGGACTAGACCATGAGCAACTTTCTGTGAAACTTTGTATTATATTATGACTTTCCCTGAGAGTCTGCCATGCATTGCCAGAAGGGCTCAGAGAGTTCACAATGAAGCAAGCGAAATTTGATTTTCCTTATTGCTGCTCATTTCACTTTTGAGTTATCCCATACACTTACCATTATTACCTGTACACAACGTACTAAACACATTACTTCACAAGTACCAAGTCTTGTTGTGTGTTACACACTTGGTGAACGCTGTGATAGGAGGTTTTACTGAATCCAGTTGCTATTATGCACATTTTTTCCTATATAGTTTCTAGTCAAATACCGCTTTCAGATTGACATCTTAATAATTATTGTTTCATTGCCAGGCACACAGAAATGGCCATTTAAAATATGCAAATCCACACTTTGCAAGAGACAAGAGGTCAGAGGGCACCATATGTCAATGTAGCACTGGGCACTTTGCATGAGGTTAACACATGACTCCATATACGAAAAAAGGCCACTTCAGTCAGTATTAGAATGAAGTGCGAGAAAGACATCACAATATAGCGTGAAGAGATGTTGATAGTTCTAATACGCAATTTTTATAATTATAATTGTTCTTTTATAATGCGCTTAATACCAGAGATTTGTTTCTAAGCACAGAATAGGGATTCGAACCTGGCAATACCCAAACAAGACAAACGCTTTGCCCCTGAGCTATCCCCCCTCCCCAACATACATTTACATGTATATTAATGATAGGTATTATCAAAAATGGGCAGATTGGCCCGAATTGCCAGAGGTATTTGGGCTGCTATATGAACATCAACAAGGAGTATACCTCTGCAAATACTTCTTTGGAATATTTATTTGAAAAACAAGCCTTTCAAAGTTGGACTTTTCTTTTCACTACCCTGGGTCATATCAGTATTAGATCCTGGGTGGGGATGCTTGTGTACACTCCACATATCCCTGTCATCACAGAAGATTTGTTGTAATAAGAGGTTCTGTGCGGTTCATAACATTCTAAATTTGTTAGATATATTGAATGGGGCAAAATGCTATGAGCAAATACGCAACCATATACAAGCAATGTTGCCGAAGTGTATAAGTCAATGAGATGACGTGTGTTATTTTGTCCAAGAACTCAAATTAGAGCAGTCTTGTACCAATTTTAATAATGATTTTCTGTTAAGGGAGTGTCCTAACAAACATCAAATGGTGACACTGACATAAAACAATAGTGTTAACGCAACACATAATAACCTAACATACATGGATTTGAAGAAATTACTATTAACTCTGTATCTAAACTTAAGAGAATTGCTTAAAGTTCATGCACAGCAATATACACAGTACATAGAAACATAGATGTGAAGAAATAACTCCTGAGTATGCATCTAAACTCAAGAGAAATTACTTTAAATTGATACACAACTGTACATACAACACATAAAGAGGATAACAAGTAAAATACATTTGTTACAGAATTCAATTGTGGGGAGAGAAGGAGAAAAAACAAGAAAAAGAACGAACTGGAAGGGAAGATCAATTCTGATGGCAAACTATTCCCTTATAGCTAATCAAAAAATCATACTTTCAACGCATGTTCTTTTTCTCCTCTCTTCAATTATCCAGTGAGTAATTTCACCTGATTAGTTACCGACAGTGTCTATTTTACTAGCAGATACATTTTCAAGGTCCTTTTTTGTGTGGGCCTTGAGTGGGGGGTGTCAGGATCTTTTTTTCTCTTCGGCCAATGATAGGTGGCACAGGTGTTTGTGCTTGCCGGTTAATAGTACTAGCCTACGGAAGAATTGCTTTCCTAACATAATGTACTGTTCGCAGGACTTGCTTCACACACACTTGCACATATACATGGGTGTTTAATAAAGAACATGACAGGATTCATTATGGGAAGCCAGCTTCCTGGATTATTCTAGAAAATCTATAGTTGAGGTAATCACTGAACAACATTCTGGAAGCATTGGAATACTAGTATTAACCAGCCTAAGTACTTATGTTCTTATTTAAGGTATGTCCACAGCATGTGCACTCTAACTTTCTTTCTCTCATACCACAATAACTGAATAAGGCTGACCAATAACCAGTATTCCCTGATTGCGAACCTGAAATAAAAAATATGCTAGAAAGTAGTGGGGGCAGTATTTTACCAGATAGAACAATCCCCATTGCACCGAGAGTGCAAAAGATAGATGCAATGTAAACTAAGGTACACAGCATTAAACACCAGCATTGAATGAGGGTGAAGGGCGAGAGATACTTCTCCTGATTTTAGCTGAATGTCTGAAATTCAGGAAATCATTTATGGTTTCTTGTACTCATGAGACTGGCCTTCCAAGAACTACCATCCATTTCAAATACTATGGATATCCTTAGTTTTTCAGCTGGACCTCGCCAAGAGATAAACTTTATATAGTGTAATAGATCATACAGATGAGTGAGTGACTAGTGCAGAGATCATTAGGTAGAATAATGGGTATCCAGTGATTCCATCGAATACAAAGCATCGAATGTAACAGCATTGAATGCGAACGCATCAAAAAATGCATTTTTTTTTAAAGCTTAAGGTTTTATTTTTATTATAATGGTTTTTAAGGGGTAAAAAAACAGAGGTTGAAGGGGGAACAACCCTTTAAAAAAAAGAAAAAATAATGCATTTTCCTAGATGCATTTTTTTCAATGCTTTTGCATTCAATGCTTTTACATTCAATGCTATCACTATAAACCAGGATAATGTTTAAAGGTGGTTATCCTTCAAAAGCAGACCACAAACAGGGCTAGATAGTTGCTACACTATACTAAGTATTTATATTATTTTCTTGGACTGGGGAGTAAATATGGGTCTAAGCATCAAAGTATGTTAGGTGGTATGATATGAGAGACTTTTCTGGAGGTGAGAGTAAAACAGATATCCTAGCGCTGTATGTAAGACACAAAGCACCAAAAAAGGATCCATGGCAAAATAGTGCATTAGTTGCCATTATAAGCACCAGGTCTGTGAGCGGTCGCCTTTCTACCCGCCAGGTCTGACCTGGTGGGCTGAACGGCTCCAACTCGCAGACCTTGATGGTTGCACCAGCACCATTCATGAATGGTGCCGGTGCATCTGTCCTCCTCATTCCCATTTTGTCAAATGGGACTCGAATGGGAATGAGGAGTAATATTTTTTGGCACCCAGCAATGGGCAATTACCAGGACTGCCAGGGCCGTAATGCCCCGGTAAGTCCCGATTGCCGGGCACCGGAAAGAAATGACCATGCCTGTTTTTACCAGCACGGCTACCGCTGGACTCATAATGACCCCCAATGTGTGCATTGGACTAATGCAATGAGAACAAAAGAACCCCATCAATTGACTCACATTAATAATTAAACAAGGCCTCACAAAGAGCTTGTCTCATGTACTGAGCTCCAAGGGGAATTACATGGCAAGTTTAGGCATGTATATTCATCTTTATTTTAAAGCAGCACATACATATCATTGACTTTGTATGCAGAAAGTGAATATTACTAATTACTTTTGAATGACAAGACCTTGGAACATGAACCCAAGTGAGTTTTAGAGAACAAACCTTGGATTCGGGCACTGGGAGCAGCTTCAGGAAAGAACACCACCTGTTCCTTTTGGATTGATTAAAGATAGAGCCCAGTTTAAGGGATGCAGAAGGGAAGGTCTCTGTTTCAGGGGATGACTCCTGTCCATTGAGAGACCTGTAGAAGGGAACATGCTTATGAATGAGAATTCTCTGGGAATACATGAGCATTTCTCCTCGATTCAACACTAACCAAAAGTGAGTAGGAGGAAAATTAAGTGCCATGTTCATTCAATCCAACTTAAAATACCTTCATGAGTTGTGTGCATAATGGTTTCGATAGCACATCAGTGCAATCCGGCAGACCGCTTTTTAAAATCATTGGGCCTCATTATAAGGTTGCCGGTCCCGGACCAGCAAACTATTCGGCAGCACTGGCACCGTTCCCATTAGCCCTATTGGGCTCAAATGGGAATGGGGAGTAATACATACCGACACCCGGCAATGAGCAATAACCGGGTCCAGCGGGGCGGGAATGCCCCGGTATTAGCCCATTGTCGGGTGCCGGTAAAATAATGACTCTGGCTGCAGCTGTGCCGGTAATTACCGGCACGACTACCGCCATAGTCGTAATGAGGCCCATAATCTCATTACATTTTATCCAAAGTGTTTTCACAGAAATAGTTACATATGGCTGTGATATGATCCATACCAGGATCAGTTTGATAATAGAGCAGATTTGAAGGAGTCATTTATATTTCCAAAAGATTAGTGTGAATGTAGCTCCCATACTACCCCTTATTCTGAAAGTACACAGTGAGATTCTTATGTGATATGAAAGGTAGGGGTATTTATAGGGGTATTTATATTTGTTCAATGCAATCGGAAAACCATTCTCTCAGGTTGGATAGGTCAAAATAATTTGTGCATTCTAAATTGAAGCAGATCTAAGTGATTGCAAATATAGTATACATTGCATAGACATGTTAGAAGCCTATAGCACCAGATGTATGTGAGAAGTAGGACACTTCAAACAGTTCTTTGGTTCAAGAATGTATTGGTGTCATTGTGGAAAGCAACATTTTTGATTCATTTGCAAATGTATAATGTATGTATAATGGGAATGTTTTAATTTGAAATCAAGGATTTTGATATACTGGCCAACAAGATGTATAATTATAATTAGAATGTTTAGTGTTATTTAGAACTTAATATTTGTATAGAATTGATTGTAGAAATGAGTGATTGTATGTTTGAAATAGTGAGATAAATACAGGAAGCTCATTTTTGTTTTTGTAGTTTTGTAGACTAGCTGTCTGTGATTGTGTAAAATTATTCTGACTTCCTCTACATAAAGCTGGAAGCCACCTTTGCTATGAATTCACTTGTGATGTCTTTCTTTAAATTCATTTGAATTTTGAGCAAACCAACAAGAGGGGGTTTGAAATCCAGGAGTCCACCTAATGAACAACCCAGAAATTGACATATTGATTAAAATATTAATTATTCAGTAACATACACATTGTAGGCTCTATTTGACTATTTGATTTGAGTTATGATCAGAAGGCAGATGCAATTGTTAATTCTTCATTTTTCAGACTTCAGGTACTTCGTTAAGCCAACCCCTTCATTCCGAAAGATGATCATCATTTTGTATTTGTATTTGGTTAGTTATATTGCGCACCTTGCCCTGGGGCAGCTGGGCGCATATGTTTCAAGCAAATGGTTACAATGGATGCAGGTTACAGATTAGGATAGAAACACGAGGTTACAAGAGTTAAACAATTTGCATAGAGTTGCTTTCCACAGGAAAGGGTACATAGTAGGCAAACTGCCTGCATAAAACGAGAAGGATATGCATGAAGAGGTAGCACACAGACTACTTCCTGAGGTTAGTCCCCCTTACATTAGACTGATGCAACATTAAGTTTATGGAGCCATAGTTTGATTTTGTTTTTGAAGGTCTGGGCAGATGGTTCTGTTCTAAGGGAGTTGGGAAGTGTGTTCCATAGATTGGCTGCAAGGACTGGGAAGCTCGAATTCCCCGCTGTCTGTAGCTTAAAGCGAGGGATGCTAACTGTGTGTACTTGGGCTGATCTCAAGTGTCTGGATGCGGTGTGGACCATGAAGCGGTTAGAAAGGTAGTCAGGAGCCAGGTTATGTAGGGCCATGTGTGTAAGGGATAGGGTTTTCAGAGATATTTGCTGTGAGACTGGGAGCCAGTGTAGATTACATCTCATGTCCGAAATGTGTGATCTAGGGACGTTAAGGGCGGCCCTGATGGCATTATTCTGGGAGACCTTTAGCTTGTCAAGATTTCTATTGCTCGTTCCTAGGTATAGGGCATTGCAGTAGTCGATTTTCGACATGACGAGAGTTCTTGCGAGAATGATACAGTTGTCTGTTGTTAGGAATGGTCTGCAGGCTGTGATAAGTTTTCAGGTGTAAACTGATGCCGATACAACTGCATTGGTTTGTCTGTTAAGGGACAGTGTAGAGTCTAGGTAGATGCCAAGTGTTTTTGTGACTTTGGATACATTAATATTGTTGCCATCAATCATAAAGGATTTGTAATCCTGGTCAAGTTTGGTTAGTTTGGATGGGGAGCCTAAGATTAGTAACTCTGTTTTCTCATCACTGAGACAAAGTCCATGATGAGCCATCCATGCCTGGAAGATTGAGTAGACTGTGTTGATTGCTTTGGCATCAGTGCCATAGTCACCCGTGATAGGGATGAGTACCTGGGTGTCGTCAGCATAGTTAGTGTAGGAGACACCCAGATGTCAAGTATATCGAAGAGAGGTTTGGTAAACACATTGTACAGCATGGGAGAGACACAAGAGCCTTGTGGGACTCCACACGGTACATGTGCAGGTTCAGCTGATGCAATGGGGGAGAAGACCCTCATGGTTCTGTTGGCGAGAAAGGATCTGATCCAGGAAGTGGCTGAGTCAGAAAAGTGGCCCGCTAATTTGAGGTGGTGACAGAGGATATGGTGGTCAACCAAGTCAAATGCAGCAGAAAGATCAAGGAGGAGCATGAGAGCTTGCTTACCCTTGTCTTTCAAATCCTCGATTTGTGTTTTCAGGTCAATCAGTGCTATCTCCGTCCCGTGTCTTGGGCAGAAACCTGATTGTCTGAGGCCTAATAGATTGTTAGTTTCAAGGTAGTCCTGGATTTGTAGGTAGGCCGCCTTGTCCAAAATTTTAAGTAAATAAGGCACCATGGTAATGGGCCTGTAGTTTCCATGGTTGTTCGGGTCAAGTGTGGGTTTTTTAATTAAGGGTATGACCCAAGCGTCCTTAAGGTTGTCTGGGACCATACCTGATTGAAACGAGGCATTTATGAAAGTAGTAATAAAAAGTGCTAGGTCAGAGGCAGCTTCCTTGATAATTGTGGCGGGTCATGCGTCCCCTTGGCAGTTAGAAGGCTTAAGTCTCTTGATGATCTTTTCAACCTCCTCAGTGGAAAGAGCTGTGAAGCTGAAAGGTTTGCAGGAGAATTTGGGTGTGGGAGTGTTGTGAGAGGGGATGTTGCCTGCTGACTCTGAGAGGAGGTTTCTTTTAGCATTAATTTTAGCTTGGAGCTTAGCAATTTTGTCTAGGAGTGCCTTTTGGATTTTGGCACACCAGACAGTGCCATGAATGCAAGTGTCTAATGGTGCTATGGGAGCCTCTAGTTCCTTCAGAATTTTAAAGAGTTCCTTAGTGTTGGATTGAGCAAGCAATATTCGCTTGTTGTACACATCTTTTTTGGCTTCAAGTATAGCATGTTTGTAGGTAGAGGATGCAGAGGTTAGGTCATTTTTATTGGCGAGTGAGGGTGAGCTTTTCCACTGCGCCTCCGCTTTTCTTTTCTCCTTACGCAAGTTACGGAGGTGGGGAGTAAACCACGTATTAAGGTGTAGTCGAGGCTTCTGTTTGCGCATCTTATGTGGAGCCATGATATTAATGGCTTTTGACATAGCTTAATTATACTTTTCCACTAGGACTGTTGGGTCCGAGCATGTGGTTGAAGCCCTGTTAAGCAGTGGGAGTATATGCGGGAGAAGTTTCTCAACTGTGATGTCTTTCTTGTTGCACGTAAATGCAGGTGGGGCAAGGTTCTGTTTGGCTATTTGTGGGTTGGAATTGATGGTAAAGATAATTTTATGGTGATCAGACCAAAAACAAGGGGTAACCGATTTCAAATTGAGCAAGCAGTTCTGGTCAGATACCCAGTCAAGGGTGCGACCCTTGATGTGGGTAGGTACTGTAATGTGCTGGGTAAGACCAAAGTCAGTTAGTATGGTTGCGAGGTCCAAGGCTTTGGTGTCATTCTCATCCTGGTATCCTGGATTGAAATCTCTGAGCATTAGAATTTGAGAGTTAGGTTTGGTACTGGTGGCAAGGATGGAAGAAATGTCATCTGCGAACGATGCAATAGGCCCAGGGGGCCTATAGATAAGTTGCACTGTGGCAGTGTGGTTAGGTGAGATCGTTAATTTGATGGACAGCAATTCAGCAGACGGGATTTGTAAATTTGGGATAGATCTGGGTTCAAGTGAGCTCTTGAATATGAATGCCAATCCTCCACCCTTAGAGTGATTGGAGTTTCTATCACATCTAATGATAGAATAGTTTTCAGGGATGGCTAGTGTCAAGGACGGGCCAGCGGCTGCATGCAGCCAAGTTTCGGTGACGGCCAAGAAGTCGAGATTTTCAGTTGTGATGAAGTCAGCAATGTCGAGAGCATGAGCAGGGAGGGAGCGAGCATTGATGAGCGCACCCTTGAGCTTGAAGTTTGTGGGATCACTATGCATCCTGGGCCCTAGGTCATTTTTGTTAGGAAGTTGTACCGTGTCTGTCACAGTATGGGGCTTAGGTAGTTTATGGTTATAGGTGAGGCTCTGGTGGTAGGACCAATAGAGGCATCTGGTAGCGAATCTTAAGTTTCTGGCTAGGATGCTGCATGGTGCTAGTGTAAGCAGGTGCACTATGTATATGCGGCAAGGGAGGGGTGTTAAGTATAAGATACCATAGGTGTGTGTGGTCGGGCCTGGTGTCAGATTTAACAGAGTTAGTGGCTAACATGGCGTAGCTGCAGGATAGTGGTGATGTCCTGTGATGCCATTAGGGCAGGTTGAGGTGAACCAGGGAAAGGCGTGAGCCTAGCCTAACATTCCTCCTATAAGTACGGCAGGGTTGATTAGGGGTGGGTTTAGTTGCAAAATGTTTTATCCAGAGGACTGGAACGTTCAAGTAAGGATTGGGCAGTGTCATGTGGGCCGGTGTCATTGCGTGATGCAGATATGTTGAGTGTGGAATGGGTGGTTTGAGTGGTGGACAGGAGAGGTGGTAAGGTTCAAGGTATGTGAGGTGTGCTGAGTCAAGGTTATGACTCCCAGGGTAAGCGTGAGGTACGTTAGATATTGGAGTGTAGGTGAGTGTGGTAGCTTAAGTGTGGCATGGGCAAAGCTTGGACATATGGCTAGAGTACAATGCATTTTCAGTCTAGACAAGAGTTGCTCTAGTAAAAGACTGACTTGGTGCATATTTCCACACAGGGATATTCATTTGAATTGTTACAGTGAGGCCAGGGGCACGTGTTACAGGTTATGCTTTCAATGCAGTATATACAGTTTTAAAATAGCAAGCGGTTGCGTCAAGGACATCCAGGTGCTGATCGGTACACACACATGTCCTGGCCGTGACTAGCAGGAGAGGCAAGGGCCGTAACAAGAGAGCAACATTCGGTCGTTAGGCAGACGGGGGCAAGGAGTGCATTGGAGCAGACTGTGGATCTTCCAAGTCAAATAAGTAGTTCAAATTAAAGGACTCAGGCCTCAAACATGAGTTGTGTATATATCAGGTAAACATACATAAAATAGTAACAGCAGATTATAATGACTATAGTGACTATTGTGACACACTGACAGCAAGACAGCAATACTGTTAATACATGATGATATCCATTGGTCAACAACAAGAGCTGGCACGCAGTAGCAGAGGCGCGATTAGGTTGGTGCCGTGTCGCTATGCGTGATCATGCACCCGCTCCAAGTGGGGTATACGTAGGACTGTAGATAAAAGTACCTTAACTCGTTAGGGTAGCCACGGCAAATGAGCAGGGTTCCTGGCTGAAGGCTGGGCATGCATGGACAGGCTAGAGACAGGAAGCAAGCCTTCTTACGTGGGCCTTCCTGGTAGTGGGCCGGCTTCGCCTGCCGGCTGAGGATTGGAGCAGAAATGAGCTCTGCTGCCCAATCAGATGCAGGTTTCCGGGGGAAAGCAGGAAGTCAGGCTGCAAACAGGCATCGGTTATGAGCAAGATACGGGGCGGCCATTGCAGGATGAGGGGGCTCCTCGTGTGGGGCAATGGCGGCAGGGGCACTGGGCACAGACTGCCACAGGCATGTGCAGGCTGGGGCTGCCGGTGAAATGCCTTTCACATGTAGGCAGGCAGCTCTTGATGTGCGCGTAATGTCGCACGCAGCTGCAGTATAATCAGAGGCAGACACTGTACCTCTAATATGTAGAGCGCAATTGCAGGGCATGGTGGCACTGCTCCTGCAGTGTTCGGGAGCTCCAGCTCCACCCAGGCTGCGATGTGGATGCAAGTGCGTCCACATCGCAGCCTGGGTGTCCTTGTGTACTCTAATTTGGACTGTGGCAATGCTCCTCTGGCAGGGATTCCAGAAGGTCAACTTGTCCCATTACTGCTGGTTCAGAAAACAGCTGTCTGTCTTATTTTCCAGTTAGCCCATTGTGTCTCCCTTTCCTCGATTACGTTGAGTTCCGGTCAGGCAGAGAATTAATTTCCAGTAGATCGGCCTAATTTTTAAATGCCTGCATGGCCTTGCTCCCCATTGTCTTTTTCCAAAACCAATGTTTGTTGCATATTCCCAGTTCTTTTTATGAATGTAAAGATGATAGATGGCTTTCACTGTTCGGACCCTGCCTTTCAAATTCTCTCCAACCGCAGAAATATCACCTCACTGTCACTTTTTTGCAAAGCTCTATAAACTCAACGTTTTGCAAACATGGGACCATTTCATTATAGTTGACAGTACTTTACCTGACCTGTTTTACATCTGTGCCTGGATGTAGTCTTTTCTGCTCCGGTGTGACCTATCACAATACAAAATAATTAGAATTAAATCACGGGTGATCTGTATTTACTGTATTTCAAACACAGTGATCAAAATGTGCCCTCCATCATCAAATTAGCCAACAATTGTGATGAGTGGAAGGTATTCGATTAATTCTAAGCACTGGCAGTGCTCTGAGCAACTTTCCACAACACTGTTTTTTAGCCCACCTACAGTGTTGCAGTAGCAGACCAGCCATATGAGCATCAGATCGGTCTGGTACTGCCACCAATGAGAGCAGTCCACCCCGAATGGCTGGGCCATTTCCCCCATGCACGGGAACACAAGCAACCACGGCATGTGTTGGCCTTGTCCTCATCATCAGCTTTGTTCCTTAGGGCACAGTGGGCAAGCAATCCACGTCCAGGCTTTTCCTCCCTGAAGCCTAAATATGTCTCTGGTTGCTTGTGATCTTGTGCAGAAGGGATGTGACTAGCAGTTTGGACTGGACTGTCCAATGTGGGCTAGTACCAATCATGATTTTCATGTGATCTTTCCCCTTCTGTAATGTGTGGAGGGCTGAAAAACAATGGTCTAGTGCCTTGCCCAGAAATGCCCATGGTTATGAACAATCGCTTATGCTAAGTCACATACTCAGAATTTAAATCAAGTCTAGGCTCATTTTTATATGATATATGGTTTTTTACATATGTTGGAACTTTTTAGATTTTAACTTATGAATGAATTATATCTAATTGGTGTAGCTTCAGCTGCTTTTAACATTTTACGTAATAGAGCAAATTAGCACATGGAAATCATTAATGACCTCCTCAGCCAATCAGAATGTTCAGAGTGTAGTGAATTTCTACTGGTCTGGACTGCATTCTCAATATGTTGACTTCAAATGAAGACGGGGAAATAATAATGCAATTTCCAAGCAAGATGTCTTTCAACAAGACACTTCCTCTCTAAGAAAACAGTTGTTTTCACTGCACCATCCTATCTGAGAAAGCAAAAACATGGGAAAATGCTTTCAGTATTGCTTCTACCATTATATGCTAACAGCCTTATAGAGATCAGAAGGGATCATTTCTGCTTGGGATAATGACCCTTCTCCAACTTATAGTCATAGACTTCGCCTCGGCCATGAATTAGTTTCCTGTCATTAACCCGCAATAATGACCCCCTCCAAAGGTCTATAAGGCTATAATAAATGAATGATTCAATATGTTTCAGCCAACAATCTTCTATTTTTCCACCTTCACAAGATTGGCTTTTAAATAGCTGCACAGTAAACTGTTCTGCTCCACGACACATCGTTATCACCCATTATATGATACGATATGATATGGCATTTATAACGCGCCTATAGACAAGTGTTTCAAGGCACAACAAGGCAAGGGAGGGGAACAAAAGGAGGACGGACAACAATCCTACTAGGCCAGGTGTCATTCAGATTGCGCAAGTGCATGGGAAGGGGGAAGGGAAAGTGCAGTACATGGGAATAGATAATAACAATAAGTAAAATAACGGCCAGCATGTGGCAAGTGCATGGGTAAGTGCGGATCACAGCTATCAAGGGCTGGTAGGGGGACTGTAGAGATGCAGAACAGTCCCCAAGTGTGGAGGTTGCCAGTTGGCAGTGCAGGTGTGTGCACCATTAGAAGACTCCTTCCCATAAAGTAAGCACATTGAGAGAGCCATGGCAGTACCCTGGCAATACCCAAACATCTAGCATAGAAAAAAGCCTTTACCTTTAAGGGAACAATACTGAAACATTTCAAAACCCGTGACAAGGGGGGAAATACATGTTCTACTCCAGCACTGATGTCAGACAACCATTTGCACATGATGACTCACACATATGCAGCCCAAGAAGGCCATCCTGTACAATGTTCTGCTGAAAAAGGTGGTGACTCACATGGAATGTGCAAGCAAGGAAACACAACAATCCTGTTCTCCCAGCATCATATGGTATACAATCTTGCAATGTTCTTGTGACGAAAGAAGTATAAACATAACAGAAAGCTTCCCATGGTTACATTTTCGAGGAGAAGAGAGGGACTCCGACTCATGCAGGCAGTGACAACCGGGCTCCCATCAGGTAAGATGGAGACTACATACCTGCTCACGGTCCTTTTTAAATCCAAGATGGTGGCAGACAATCATGTAACCTAAGGCCAAGCCCCTTCCAAGTCACATGACCCCCAGTCCATGGCCCAAACCCCTAACATACAGTGCTCCGAATAGCATTTAGTACCACCCTGGGGTGGGGGGGAATAGACCATGTAACTAAGTACCGCCAGATCAGTCTGGAAATGTGCGAGTTTCAAGTAAGAGCTGGAGGAAGTAGTTTGGCTAAGAGTGGGACGAGTTCAAGTACCAAGAGAAGAAAAGGAGGCGAGCGCTGAAGGCTGTAGGGAGAATTTGAAGGAGGCTGTAGAACGAAATAGTTACTATCAGAAGCAGGAGAATTGATGGGGAATGGAAGAGGAAGATCATCAGAGAGACAGAGAGTTTTGGGAAGAGCTTGCATCAGGGGAAAGTTACCATCAAGAGGTGAAGACTTGTTGCGGAATAGAGGATGCAAACCATAAAAGAAAGAGAGAAAATTGGGAGGAGGTTGGAGGAAGTACATCAAGGAGGTTGGATGGAGAGGATTGCATCAAGAAGGAAGGCCTTTTTTATCAAGTGGGAAAGTGCAGTGGAGAGGCTGGAGGTGGATAGGTATCATCTAGGAAGAGAGTCTGTGGGATGGCTGAAGGAAAAGAACCACTGGAGGCACAACCGATTAGAACGAAGAAAGAGGTAAAGGCTTTTAGGTGAACTAAAGGTGGAGACACAATCACTATACATGAGGCGGTGCGAGGAGATCAGGTACCTCTTTTAGAGAAAAAACAAAAGTAGGTTCTGGCAGACCAGGTCAGTGCATGGCAGAATCTATAACTAGTAGGAGGAAGTACAATATGGTGGTCAGGGAGTGTCTTGTAGGAGGGGGGCGCAGATACAGTAACTCGGGATCAAGACCCCGTAACAATCTACTGGCGAGCAGATACGGAACATTCTGAAGTCAATTCTGAGACTGGCAACAATGAAACCTGATACAAAGGGATCCAACCATCGCCTATACTTTCTGGAGGAATTTATTCACAATCCCGGGATGTATTGGCCACAGAGGACCTAAATACTGTACTCAATCAAGCAGGGTTCAGGATCCCTAAAAATCCCACAATCCGAGACGATGTTCAGGGTTGTATATTGAAGCTTCAAACAGGACTAGACCATGAGCAACTTTCTGTGAAACTTTGTATTATATTATGACTTTCCCTGAGAGTCTGCCATGCATTGCCAGAAGGGCTCAGAGAGTTCACAATGAAGCAAGCGAAATTTGATTTTCCTTATTGCTGCTCATTTCACTTTTGAGTTATCCCATACACTTACCATTATTACCTGTACACAACGTACTAAACACATTACTTCACAAGTACCAAGTCTTGTTGTGTGTTACACACTTGGTGAACGCTGTGATAGGAGGTTTTACTGAATCCAGTTGCTATTATGCACATTTTTTCCTATATAGTTTGCAGTCAAATACCGCTTTCAGATTGACATCTTAATAATTATTGTTTCATTGCCAGGCACACAGAAATGGCCATTTAAAATATGCAAATCCACACTTTGCAAGAGACAAGAGGTCAGAGGGCACCATATGTCAATGTAGCACTGGGCACTTTGCATGAGGTTAACACATGACTCCATATACGAAAAAAGGCCACTTCAGTCAGTAGTAGAATGAAGTGCGAGAAAGACATCACAATATAGCGTGAAGAGATGGTGATAGTTCTAATACGCAATTTTTATAATTATAATTGTTCTTTTATAATGCGCTTAATACCAGAGATTTGTTTCTAAGCACAGAATAGGGATTCGAACCTGGCAATACCCAAACAAGACAAACGCTTTGCCCCTGAGCTATCCCTCCTCCCCAACATACATTTACATGTATATTAATGATAGGTATTATCAAAAATGGGGAGATTGGCCCGAATTGCCAGAGGTATTTGGGCTGCTATATGAACATCAGCAAGGGGTATACCTCTGCAAATACTTCTTTGGAATATTTATTTGAAAAACAAGCCTTTCAAAGTTGGACTTTTCTTTTCACTACCCTGGGTCATATCAGTATTAGATCCTGGGTGGGGATGCTTGTGTACACTCCACATATCCCGGTCATCACAGAAGATTTGTTGTAATAAGAGGTTCTGTGCGGTTCATAACATTCTAAATTTGTTAGATATATTGAATGGGGCAAAATGCTATGAGCAAATACGCAACCATATACAAGCAATGTTGCCGAAGTGTATAAGTCAATGAAATGACGTGTGTTATTTTGTCCAAGAACTCAAATTAGAGCAGTCTTGTACCAATTTTAATAATGATTTTCTGTTAAGGGAGTGTCCTAACAAACATCAAATGGTGACAATGACATAAAACAATAGTGTTAACGCAACACATAATAACCTAACATACATGGATTTGAAGAAATTACTATTAACTATGTATCTAAATTTAAGAGAATTGCTTAAAGTTCATGCACAGCAATATACACAGTACATAGAAACATAGATGTGAAGAAATAACTCCTGAGTATGCATCTAAACTCAAGAGAAATTACTTTAAATTGATACACAACTGTACATACAACACATAAAGAGGATAACAAGTAAAATACATTTGTTACAGAATTCAATTGTGGGGAGAGAAGGAGAAAAAACAAGAAAAAAAACGAACTGGAAGGGAAGATCAATTCTGATGGCAAACTATTCCCTTATAGCTAATCAAAAAATCATACTTTCAACGCATGTTCTTTTTCTCCTCTCTTCAATTATCCAGTGAGTAATTTCACCTGATTAGTTACCGACAGTGTCTATTTTACTAGCAGATCCATTTTCAAGGTCCTTTTTTGTGTGGGCCTTGAGTGGGGGGTGTCAGGATCTTTTTTTCTCTTCGGCCAATGATAGGTGGCACAGGTGTTTGTGCTTGCCGGTTAATAGTACTAGCCTACGGAAGAATTGCTTTCCTAACATAATGTACTGTTCGCAGGACTTGCTTCACACACACTTGCACATATACATGGGTGTTTAATAAAGAACATGACAGGATGCATTATGGGAAGCCAGCTTCCTGGATTATTCTAGAAAATCTATAGCTGAGGTAATCACTGAACAACATTCTGGAAGCATTGGAATACTAGTATTAACCAGCCTAAGTACTTATGTTCTTATTTAAGGCATGTCCACAGCATGTGCACTATAACTTTCTTTCTCTCATACCACAATAACTGAATAAGGCTGACCAATAACCAGTATTCCCTGATTGAGAACCTGAAATAAAAAATATGCTAGAAAGTAGTGGGGGCAGTATTTTACCAGATAGAACAATCCCCATTGCACCGAGAGTGCAAAAGATAGATGCAATGTAAACTAAGGTACACAGCATTAAACACCAGCATTGAATGAGGGTGAAGGGCGAGAGATACTTCTCCTGATTTTAGCTGAATGTCTGAAATTCAGGAAATCATTTATGGTTTCTTGTACTCATGAGACTGGCCTTCCAAGAACTACCATCCATTTCAAATACTATGGATATCCTTAGTTTTTCAGCTGGACCTCGCCAAGAGATAAACTTTATATAGTGTAATAGATCATACAGTTGAGTGAGTGACTAGTGCAGAGATCATTATGTAGAATAATGGGTATCCAGTGATTCTATCGAATACAAAGCATCGAATGTAACAGCATTGAATGCGAACGCATCAAAAAATGCATTTTTTTTTAAAGCTTAAGGTTTTATTTTTATTATAATGGTTTTTAAGGGGTAAAAAAACAGAGGTTGAAGGGGGAACAACCCTTTAAAAAAAAGAAAAAAAATGCATTTTCCTAGATGCATTTTTTTCAATGCTTTTGCATTCAATGCTTTTACATTCAATGCTATCACTATAAACCAGGATAATGTTTAAAGGTGGTTATCCTTCAAAAGCAGACCAAAAACAGGGCTAGATAGTTGCTACACTATACTAAGTATTTATATTATTTTCTTGGACTGGGGAGTAAATATGGGTCTAAGCATCAAAGTATGTTAGGTGGTATGATATGAGAGACTTTTCTGGAGGTGAGAGTAAAACAGATATCCTAGCACTGTATGTAAGACACAAAGCACCAAAAAAGGATCCATGGCAAAATAGTGCATTAGTTGCCATTATAAGCACCAGGTCTGTGAGCGGTCGCCTTTCTACCCGCCAGGTCTGACCTGGTGGGCTGAACGGCTCCAACTCGCAGACCTTGATGGTTGCACCAGCACCATTCATGAATGGTGCCGGTGCATCTGTCCTCCTCATTCCCATTTTGTCAAATGGGACTCGAATGGGAATGAGGAGTAATATTTTTTGGCACCCAGCAATGGGCAATTACCAGGACTGCCAGGGCCGTAATGCCCCGGTAAGTCCCGATTGCCGGGCACCGGAAAGAAATGACCATGCCTGTTTTTACCAGCACGGCTACCGCTGGACTCATAATGACCCCCAATGTGTGCATTGGACTAATGCAATGAGAACAAAAGAACCCCATCAATTGACTCACATTAATAATTAAACAAGGCCTCACAAAGAGCTTGTCTCATGTACTGAGCTCCAAGGGGAATTACATGGCAAGTTTAGGCATGTATATTCATCTTTATTTTAAAGCAGCACATGCATATCATTGACTTTGTATGCAGAAAGCGAATATTACTAATTACTTTTGAATGACAAGACCTTGGAACATGAACCCAAGTGAGTTTTAGAGAACAAACCTTGGATTCGGGCACTGGGAGCAGCTTCAGGAAAGAACACCACCTGTTCCTTTTGGATTGATTAAAGATAGAGCCCAGTTTAAGGGATGCAGAAGGGAAGGTCTCTGTTTCAGGGGATGACTCCTGTCCATTGAGAGACCTGTAGAAGGGAACATGCTTATGAATGAGAATTCTCTGGGAATACATGACCATTTCTCCTCGATTCAACACTAACCAAAAGTGAGTAGGAGGAAAATTAAGTGCCATGTTCATTCAATCCAACTTAAAATACCTTCATGAGTTGTGTGCATAATGGTTTCGATAGCACATCAGTGCAATCCGGCAGACCGCTTTTTAAAATCATTGGGCCTCATTATAAGGTTGCCGGTCCCGGACCAGCAAACTATGAGTTCTGCTCGCGGGTGCCATTACGGCCACCAGGTCCGTACCTATTCGGCAGCACTGGCACCGTTCCCATTAGCCCTATTGGGCTCAAATGGGAATGGGGAGTAATACATACCGACACCCGGCAATGAGCAATAACCGGGTCCAGCGGGGCGGGAATGCCCCGGTATTAGCCCATTGTCGGGTGCCGGTAAAATAATGACTCTGGCTGCAGCTGTGCCGGTAACTACCGGCACGACTACCGCCATAGTCGTAATGAGGCCCATAATCTCATTACATTTTATCCAAAGTGTTTTCACAGAAATAGTTACATATGGCTGTGATATGATCCATACCAGGATCAGTTTGATAATAGAGAAGATTTGAAGGAGTCATTTATATTTCCAAAAGATTAGTGTGAATGTAGCTCCCATACTACCCCTTATTCTGAAAGTACACAGTGAGATTCTTATGTGATATGAAAGGTAGGGGTATTTATAGGGGTATTTATATTTGTTCAATGCAATCGGAAAACCATTCTCTCAGGTTGGATAGGTCAAAATAATTTGTGCATTCTAAATTGAAGCAGATCTAAGTGATTGCAAATATAGTATACATTGCATAGACATGTTAGAAGCCTATAGCACCAGATGTATGTGAGAAGTAGGACACTTCAAACAGTTCTTTGGTTCAAGAATGTATTGGTGTCATTGTGGAAAGCAACATTTTTGATTCATTTGCAAATGTATAATGTATGTATAATGGGAATGTTTTAATTTGAAATCAAGGATTTTGATATACTGGCCAACAAGATGTATAATTATAATTAGAATGTTTAGTGTTATTTAGAACTTAATATTTGTATAGAATTGATTATAGAAATGAGTGATTGTATGTTTGAAATATTGAGATAAATACAGGTAGCTCATTTTTGTTTTTGTAGTTTTGTAGACTAGCTGTCTGTGATTGTGTAAAATTATTCTGACTTCCTCTACATAAAGCTGGAAACCACCTTTGCTATGAATTCACTTCTGATTTCTTTCTTTAAATTCATTTGAATTTTGAGCAAACCAACAAGAGGGGGTTTGAAATCCAGGAGTCCACCTAATGAACAACCCAGAAATTGACATATTGATTAAAATATTAATTATTCAGTAACATACACATTGTAGGCCCTATTTGACTATTTGATTTGAGTTATGATCAGAAGGCAGATGCAATTGTTAATTCTTCATTTTTCAGACTTCAGGTACTTCGTTAAGCCAACCCCTTCATTCCGAAAGATGATCATCATTTTGTATTTGTATTTGGTTAGTTATATTGCGCACCTTGCCCTGGGGCAGCTGGGCGCATATGTTTCAAGCAAATGGTTACAATGGATGCAGGTTACAGATTAGGATAGAAACACGAGGTTACAAGAATTAAACAATTTACATAGAGTTGCTTTCCACAGGAAAGGGTACATAGTAGGCAAACTGCCTGCATAAAACGAGAAGGATATGCATGAAGAGGTAGCACACAGACTACTTCCTGAGGTTAGTCCCCCTTACATTAGGCTGATGCAACATTAAGTTTATGGAGCCATAGTTTGATTTTGTTTTTGAAGGTCTGGGCAGATGGTTCTGTTCTAAGGGAGTTGGGAAGTGTGTTCCATAGATTGGCTGCAAGGACTGGGAAGCTCGAATTCCCCGCTGTCTGTAGCTTAAAGCGAGGGATGCTAACTGTGTGTACTTGGGCTGATCTCAAGGGTCTGGATGCGGTGTGGACCATGAAGCGGTTAGAAAGGTAGTCAGGAGCCAGGTTATGTAGGGCCATGTGTGTAAGGGATAGGGTTTTCAGAGATATTTGCTGTGAGACTGGGAGCCAGTGTAGATTACATCTCATGTCCAAAATGTGTGATCTAGGGACGTTAAGGGCGGCCCTGATGGCATTATTCTGGGAGACCTGTAGCTTGTCAATATTTCTATTGCTCGTTCCTAGGTATAGGGCATTGCAGTAGTCGATTTTCGACATGACGAGAGTTCTTGCGAGAATGATACAGTTGTCTGTTGTTAGGAATGGTCTGCAGGCTGTGATAAGTTTGCAGGTGTAAACTGATGCCGATACAACTGCATTGGTTTGTCTGTTAAGGGACAGTGTAGAGTCTAGGTAGATGCCAAGTGTTTTTGTGACTTTGGATACATTAATATTGTTGCCATCAATCATAAAGGATTTGTAATCCTGGTCAAGTTTGGTTAGTTTGGATGGGGAGCCTAAGATTAGTAACTCTGTTTTCTCATCACTGAGACAAAGTCCATGATGAGCCATCCATGCCTGGAAGATTGAGTAGACTGTGTTGAGTGCTTTGGCATCAGTGCCATAGTCACCCGTGATAGGGATGAGTACCTGGGTGTCGTCAGCATAGTTAGTGTAGGAGACACCCAGATAGTCAAATATATCGAAGAGAGGTTTGGTAAACACATTGTACAGCATGGGAGAGACACAAGAGCCTTGTTGGACTCCACACGGTACATGTGCAGGTTCAGCTGATGCAATGGGGGAGAAGACCCTCATGGTTCTGTTGGCGAGAAAGGATCTGATCCAGGAAGTGGCTGAGTCAGAAAAGTGGCCCGCTAATTTGAGGTGGTGACAGAGGATATGGTGGTCAACCAAGTCAAATGCAGCAGAAAGATCAAGGAGGAGCAGAATTTTAAAGAGTACCTTAGTGTTGGATTGAGCAAACAATATTTGCTTGTTGTACACATCTTTTTTGGCTTCAAGTATAGCATGTTTGTAGGTAGAGGATGCAGAGGTTAGGTCATTTTTATTGGCGAGTGAGGGTGAGCTTTTCCACTGCGCCTCCGCTTTTCTTTTCTCCTTACGCAAGTTACGGAGGTGGGGAGTAAACCACGTATTAAGGTGTAGTCGAGGCTTCTGTTTGCGCATCTTATGTGGAGCCATGATATTAATGGCTTTTGACATAGCTTAATTATACATTTCCACTAGGACTGTTGGGTCCGAGCATGTGGTTGAAGCCCTGTTAAGCAGTGGGAGTATATGCGGGAGAAGTTTCTCAACCGTGATGTCTTTCTTGTTGCACGTAAATGCAGGTGGGGCAAGGTTCTGTTTGGCTATTTGTGGGTTGGAATTGATGGTAAAGATAATTTTATGGTGATCAGACCAAAAACAAGGGGTAACCGATTTCAAATTGAGCAAGCAGTTCTGGTCAGATACCCAGTCAAGGGTGCGACCCTTGATGTGGGTAGGTACTGTAATGTGCTGGGTAAGACCAAAGTCAGTTAGTATGGTTGCGAGGTCCAAGGCTTTGGTGTCATTCTCATCCTGGTATCCTAGATTGAAATCTCTGAGCATTAGAATTTGAGAGTTAGGTTTGGTACTGGTGGCAAGGATGGAAGAAATGTCATCTGCGAACGATGCAATAGGCCCAGGGGGCCTATAGATAAGATGCACTGTGGCAGTGTGGTTAGGTGAGATCGTTAATTTGATGGACAGCAATTCAGCAGACGGGATTTGTAAATTGGGGATAGATCTGGGTTCAAGTGAGCTCTTGAATATGAATGCTAATCCTCCACCCATAGAGTGAATGGAGTTTCTATCACATCTAATGATAGAATAGTTTTTAGGGATGGCTAGTGTCAAGGCCGGGCCAGCGGCTGCATGCAGCCAAGTTTCGGTAACGGCCAAGAAGTCGAGATTTTCAGTTGTGATGAAGTCAGCAATGTCGAGAGCATGAGCAGGGAGGGAGCGAGCATTGATGAGCGCACCCTTGAGCTTGAAGTTTGTGGGATCACTATGCATCCTGGGCCCTAGGTCATTTTTGTTAGGAAGTTGTACCGTGTCTGTCACAGTATGGGGCTTAGGTAGTTTATGGTTATAGGTGAGGCTCTGGTGGTAGGACCAATAGAGGCATCTGGTAGCGAATCTTAAGTTTCTGGCTAGGATGCTGCATGGTGCTAGTGTAAGCAGGTGCACTATATATTTAATGATGGTTGATATGTGATATGCGGCAAGGGAGGGGTGTTAAGTATAAGATACCGTAGGTGTGTGTGGTCGGGCCTGGTGTCAGATTTAACAGAGTTAGTGGCTAACATGGCGTAGCTGCAGGATAGTGGTGATGTGCTGTGATGCCATTAGGGCAGGTTGAGGTGAACCAGGGAAAGGCGTGAGCCTAGCCTAACATTCCTCCTATAAGTACGGCAGGGTTGATTAGGGGTGGGTTTAGTTGCAAAATGTTTTATCCAGAGGACTGGAACGTTCAAGTAAGGATTGGGCAGTGTCATGTGGGCCGGTGTCATTGCGTGATGCAGATATGTTGAGTGTGGAATGGGTGGTTTGAGTGGTGGACAGGAGAGGTGGTAAAGTTCAAGGTATGTGAGGTGTGCTGAGTCAAGGTTATGACTCCCAGGGTAAGCGTGAGGTACGTTAGATATTGGAGTGTAGGTGAGTGTGGTAGCTTAAGTGTGGCATGGGCAAAGCTTGGACATATGGCTAGAGTACAATGCATTTTCAGTCTAGACAAGAGTTGCTCTAGTAAAAGACTGACTTGGTGCATATTTCCACACAGGGATATTCATTCGACTTGTTACAGTGAGGCCAGGGGCACGTGTTACAGGTTATGCTTTCAATGCAGTATATAGTTTTAAAATAGCAAGTGGTTGCGTCGAGGACATCCAGGTGCTGATCGGTACACACACATGTCCTGGCCGTGACTAGCAGGAGAGGCAAGCGCCGTAACAAGAGAGCAACATTCGGTCGTTAGGCAGACGGGGATAAGGAGTACATTGATGCAAACTATGGATCTTCCAAGTCAAATAAGTAGTTCAAATTAAAGGACTCAGGCCTCAAACATGAGTTGCGTATATATCAGGTAAACATACATAAAATAGTAACAGCAGATTATAGTGACTATAGTGACTATTGTGAAACACTGACAGCAAGACAGCAATACTGTTAATACATGATGATATCCATTGGTCAACAACAAGAGCTGGCACGCAGTAGCAGAGGCGCGATTAGGTCGGTGCCGTGTCGCTATGCGTGATCATGCACCCGCTCCAAGTGGGGTATACGTAGGACTGTAGATAAAAGTACCTTAACTGGTTAGGGTAGCCACGGCAAATGAGCAGGGTTCCTGGCTGAAGGCTGGGCATGCATGGACAGGCTAGAGACAGGAAGCAAGCCTTCTTACGTGGGCCTTCCTGGTAGTGGGCCGGCTTCGCCTGCCGGCTGAGGATTGGAGCAGAAATGAGCTCTGCTGCCCAATCAGATGCAGGTTTCCGGGGGAAAGCAGGAAGTCAGGCTGCAAACAGGCATCGGTTATGAGCAAGATACGGGGCGGCCATTGCAGGATGAGGGGGCTCCTCGTGTGGGGCAATGGCGGCAGGGGCACTGGGCACAGACTGCCACAGGCGTGTGCAGGCTGGGGCTGCCGGTGAAATGCCTTTCACATGTAGGCAGGCAGCTCTTGATGTGCGCGTAATGTCGCACGCAGCTGCAGTATAATCAGAGGCAGACACTGTACCTCTAAAATGTAGAGCACAATTGCAGGGCATGGTGGCACTGCTCCTGCAGTGTTCGGGAGCTCCAGCTCCACCCAGGCTGCGATGTGGATGCAAGTGCGTCCACATCGCAGCCTGGGTGTCCTTGTGTACTCTAATTTGGACTGTGGCAATGCTCCTCTGGCAGGGATTCCAGAAGGTCAACTTGTCCCATTACTGCTGGTTCAGAAAACAGCTGTCTGTCTTATTTTCCAGTTAGCCCATTGTGTCTCCCTTTCCTCGATTACGTTGAGTTCCGGTCAGGCAGAGAATTAATTTCCAGTAGATCAGCCTAATTTTTAAATGCCTGCATGGCCTTGCTCCCCATTGTCTTTTTCCAAAACCAATGTTTGTTGCATATTCCCAGTTCTTGTTATGAATGTAAAGATGATAGGTGGCTTTCAGTGTTCGGACCCTGCCTTTCAAATTCTCTCCAACCGCAGAAATATCACCTCACTGCCACTTTTTTGCAAAGCTCTATAAACTCAACGTTTTGCAAACATGGGACCATTTCATTATGGTTGACAGTACTTTACCTGACCTGTTTTACATCTGTGCCTGGATGTAGTCTTTTCTGCTCCGGTGTGACCTATCACAATACAAAATAATTAGAATTAAATCACGGGTGATCTGTATTTACTGTATTTCAAACACAGTGATCAAAATGTGCCCTCCATAATCAAATTAGCCAACAATTGTGATGAGTGGAAGGTATTCGATTAATTCTAAGCACTGGCAGTGCTCTGAGCAACTTTCCACAACACTGTTTTTTAGCCCACCTGCAGTGTTGCAGTAGCAGACCAGCCATATGAGCATCAGATCGGTCTGGTACTGCCACCAATGAGAGCAGTCCACCCCGAATGGCTGGGCCATTTCCCCCATGCACGGGAACACAAGCAACCACGGCATGTGTTGGCCTTGTCCTCATCATCAGCTTTGTTCCTTAGGGCACAGTGGGCAAGCAATCCACGTCCAGGCTTTTCCTCCCTGAAGCCTAAATATGTCTCTGGTTGCTTGTGATCTTGTGCTGAAGGGATGTGACTAGCAGTTTGGACTGGACTGTCCAATGTGGGCTAGTACCAATCATGATTTTCATGTGGTCTTTCCCCTTCTGTAATGTGTGGAGGGCTGAAAAACAATGGTCTAGTGCCTTGCCCAGAAATGCCCATGGTTATGAACAATCGCTTATGCTAAGTCACATACTCAGAATTTAAATCAAGTCTAGGCTCATTTTTATATGATATATGGTTTTTTACATATGTTGGAACTTTTTAGATTTTAACTTATGAATGAATTATATCTAATTGGTGTAGCTTCAGCTGCTTTTAACATTTGACGTAATAGAGCAAATTAGCACATGGAAATCATTAATGACCTCCTCAGCCAATCAGAATGTTCAGAGTGTAGTGAATTTCTACTGGTCTGGACTGCATTTTCAATATGTTGACTTCAAATGAAGACGGGGAAATAATAATGCAATTTCCAAGCAAGATGTCTTTCAACAAGACACTTCCTCTCTAAGAAAACAGTTGTTTTCACTGCACCATCCTATCTTGCACCTGAAAAAGCTAAAACATGGGAAAATGCTTTCAGTATTGCTTCTACCATTATATGCTAACAGCCTTATAGAGATCAGAAGGGATCATTTCTGCTTGGGATAATGACCCTTCTCCAACTTATGGTCATAGACTTCGCCTCGGCCATGAATTAGTTTCCTGTCATTAACCCGCAATAATGACCCCCTCCAAAGGTCTATAAGGCTATAATAAATGAATGATTCAAAATGTTTCAGCCAACAATCTTCTGTTTTTCCACCTTCACAAGATTGGCTTTTAAATAGCTGCACAGTAAACTGTTGTGCTCCACGACACATCGTTGTCACCCATGATATGATACAATATGATATGGCATTTATAACGCGCCTATACACAAGTGTTTCAAGGCACAACAAGGCAAGGGAGGGGAACAAAAGGAGGACGGACAACAATCCTACTAAGCCAGGTGTCATTCAGATTGCGCAAGTGCATGGGAAGGGGGAAGGGAAAGTGCAGTACATGGGAATAGATAATAACAATAAGTAAAATAACGGCCAGCATGTGGCAAGTGCATGGGTAAGTGCGGATCACAGCTATCAAGGGCTGGTAGGGGGACTGTAGAGATGCAGAACAGTCCCCAAGTGTGGAGGTTGCCAGTTGGCAGTGCAGGTGTGTGGTGCTGGCGGGGCAGGGACATGGGCCCGGGATCAAAGGGTGGCCAGGTAGCCAGTGCAGTAATGGTTACAGCCAGGAAGTCAGCAGAGGAGAGGAGGAGAGAAAGCAGAAGAAAAGAGAAAAGTTTTGAGGTGCTTTCGGAACCACAGATGGTTCTCCTCAAGTTTACGGGAAGCAAGGAGGCTGTTCCAGAAGGAGGTACCAGCTAGGAAAGAGATCCACAACCAACTCATTGCTTGGAGAAGCGACTGACCCTGAGGGAGTTGGAGGCGGATGAGCGAAGACCTCGAGAAGGAAGATATTTAGGAAGAGAGAGTTGAAGGTATTGAGGCCCCAGAACGCAGAAGGCCTTGTGGATGATGCAGAGGGTTTTGAATTTAACCCTCGCAGCCCCTGGGAGCCTGTGCAGAGATTTCAGTCCTGGAGAGATATGATCCCTGGGCTTGAGGCCAAGGACAATTTTCGCAGTCCTGTTCTGGATGAGTTGCAGAGGGCGGAGAGTAGAAGCAGGCAGATTTAGAAAGAGGACGTTGCAATACTCCATTGGCCAGCAAAGCTTTAAGAATGGTTGTTTTTTCCAGGAGGAGCAGAGCTGCTCCTCTCAAGGCCCCACTGTGGCTAAATCTATGAGTCACAGCTGCATGCCTCACTATCAGCACGTCTAACGCCAGGCCGGGCCGTTATCTTAATAGCAAAAGCCATTGTTGTACTTCATGTCCCCGAAATAGCAGCAGAGGTCCGCAGAGTACATCCCTCCACATAAACACGACTTGGTAAAACACCTGTTACATTTCTGCCTTTCAGAGCATGACTGCATTGTTTGCCAAATATAATGGCTGGAAATCCAATCTCGTTGAGCCTGATGTTTATGTAACATTGCAAAGGTCATCAGACTTGTACGGAGTACGGATTACTGTCGGGATATTTTCATTAAGTTTATAATCTCTATTATGTGTTTATGTGTATTGTAATGTACAAACTAAAAACGAATTCTTAAGTGTGTATGTTTCTATAGCCAAACAAACGGACTGATGCAAATACTGTGGGTTCATGTGGAAAAACATTTAAATTGTTACACACGGTGAATGCTTTATGGAAACACAGGGGCGATTGATTCGGTTCTTTGATTGCTTTTAGCAACGTGTGCCTTTGGCAAACAGAAAATGAAACCTTTACTGTGAGGATAATGAAACAGTGCAGCACACTGACATATTCGATGACTGAATCAAAAAGGGCAAATATTCGTGAGTTTGAACGAAATCATCAAAGCGTTGCTTTCACTGAATGGGAGAGGCGACGGCGGGTTCAACGCCCTGGGGAGGGGAGAGAGGCACACACGGGAAGCAGAGATTTACGAGCTCACAAAAAGGCATGCCAGATAAGGTGAGAGAAACAGTGCACGGAGAGGGAGTGAAATTACAAGGAGAAAGAAAGTAAAAGTGCCAGGAGAAAAAGAGAGTGAAAGCGCAAGAAAAAAAGAGTGAAAGTACATGGCGACAGAGAGGGAGACAGTTCACAGCGAGAGCGTGACAGAGTAAGGCGAGAGAGTCGCAGAGCACAGAGAGAGGAGAGAGAAAGTGTCGGTGCACTGAATGAGAGAGACTTACAGAACAGAGAGAGTGTGACAGTGCACAGAGAGAGAGTGTTGCAGCACAGAGAGAGAGTTGTGGCAAACTGCGACAGAGAGTGGGGTAGCACAGAGATGGAGAGAGAGTGGCAGCTCACAGCGAGCGAGAGAGTTTGTGGCAGTGCAGAGAGCGATTGTCTGACAGTGCGTAAAGTGTGTGAAAGTGCAGAGTGTGACAGTGCAGAGAGAGAGGCAGAGAGTATGACAGTGCACAGAGAGAGAGTCTGACAGCGCACAGAGAGAGTGTGAGAGTGCATGTAGAGAGTGTGGAAAAGTGTGACAGCACAGAGAGAGTGTGGGAGAGTTTGACAGCCAAAGAAGAAAGTGTGGGAAAATTTGACAGTGTGAGGAGAGAGTGTGGTAGAGTGTGACAGCGCAAGGAGAGAGTGAGAGCCAGTGCAAGGTGAGATTGTGTAAGGAATGAGAGAGACAGTGCGAAGACAGAGACAGTACAAGGAGAGACAGGTAGGGATAGAGTACAGGTAGCGAGCTATAAAGCTGAATCAGAGAAACAATCAGGCAGTGCAAGAAGTGAAAGATTCAGGATACAAGGAGCGAGAGTAAGTGTGCACAGAGAGTACAAGGAGAGAGAGTACCAGTGCAAAGAGAGAGGATGCGAGAGTGACAGTGCAAAGAGAGTGTGATGGTACACTAAGAAAGAGAGTGACAGTACACAGTGAGAGAGTGTGAAACAGTACAAGGAGAGAGAGAAACAGTACAAGAGAGAGAGTGGGAGAGTATGATACTGCACTGAAGGAGAGAAGAAGTGTGTGACAGTGCAAGGAGAGAGTGTGCAGAGTGTCACAGTCCAGGGAGCATGTAACTGCTGGGAAAGGAAGAGAGTGACAGTGCAAGCAGAGGTTGTGGGAAAGTGTGGCTTTGCAAGTAGAGAGTGTGACAGTGCAAGGAGCGAGTGTGGGAGAGTGTAACAGAGCAAGGAGAGAATGTGGGAGAGTGTAACAAGGCAAGGAGACTGTGTAACAGTGCAAGGAGAGAGTGATGGGCAGTTCAGATTCAGTTCAGTTCAGAGTGAGAGAGAGTGGGAGGAGAGAGGGAAAGTGCAAGCAGAGAGTGAGAGTACATTGAGAGTGAGATGGTAATGAAGTGCAAGGACAGAGAGATGGAGGGACAGTGAAAGGCGAGGGAGTGGGAGAGTGTGTTAGTGCAAAAAGGGTTTTTGACAGAGTGCAACAGTGCAGTGAGCATGTGAGTGCAGGGCAAGGGAGAGTGTGACAGCACAAGGAAAGAGTGTGGGAGTGTGTGTCAGTACATGGAGAGAGTGTGGCAGAGCATGACAGGGCAATAAGAGAGAAATAGAGAGAAAAAGGAAGAGAGAGAGAGACTTGTAGAGGAGCAGCTGTATATATCTGCAGGAGATCCCGTCCTGAAAATCCCCTGGATTGGAGACATGACGCCGTGCCTTGTTTGATACCAGCCGTCATACCGCAGCGAGTGTTTGGAAGAAGGTATCCATTGATATGATATGATCTGATATGATATGGCATTCATGACACACCTATACATAAGTGTTTCAAGGCGCAACGCGGCAAGGGAGGGGGAACAGAGGGAAGACAGAGACAGCGAACCTACTATGCCGAGTGTCATTCAGATTGCGCTAGTGCAGGGGAAGGGGTAGAGGAAAAGTGCACAGTGGTAGTTGGGAAGGGGACAGTGCAGTACAAGGGTTAGTAGAATAAATAGCAAGAGAAGTAGGGCCAGCTTGTGGAAAGTGCAAGGGTAAGTGCAGACATCTGGAGGTGTCAAGTACTGGCGGGGGACTGTAGGAATACAGAAAACAGTCCCCAAGGGAAGGGGTTGCCAGGGAGGCAGTGCAAGTGTGTAACCGGCAGGGGAGGGGACCTGGGCCCGAGATCAGAGGGTGGCCCAGTAACCAGTACAGTTTCAGCCAGAAATTCAGCAAGGGAGAGGAGGAGAGAAAGCAGAAGCAAAGAGGAAGGTTTTGAGGTGCTTCCGAAACCGGAGATGGTTCTCCTCAAGTTTCAGGGAGACAGGGAGGCTGTTCCAGAGGGAGGCGCCAGCTGAGGAAAGAGATCTACCACCAAATTGTTGCTTGAAGAAGCAACTGACCCTGAGGGAGTTGGAGGTGGTTGAGCGAAGAACAAGATATTTAGGAAGAGAGAGTTGAAGGTATTGAGGCCCCAGGCCCCAGAAGGCCTTGTGGACAATGCATAGGGTTTTGAACTTAATCCTCGCAGCCACTGGGAGCCAGTGCAGAGATTTCAGTCCTGGAGAGATACAATCCCTGGGCTTGAGGCGAAGGACAAGTCTTGCAGTCCTGTTCTGGATGAGTTGCAGAGGGCGGAGAGTAGAAGCAGGCAGATTTAGAAGGAGGCTGTTGCAGTAGTCCAGCCCAGAGAGAGCCAGGGCTCTGGAGACAGTGAGCTTCTGGGGAAGGAGAGGAAAGGAAGAATAACTCTAAGGAGGTGCAGCTGGTATTGAGACTTCATAGAGACATCAGCGATATGAGGAGAGAAGGAGAGTGACCCCAAGGTTTTTTGCCTCACAAGTGGGAGCAGGAGGAGGACCAAGAGAGGTCGGCCAGAGAGGGACAGGAAAGGAGGGAGCAGGTGTGCTGATGAGGAGAATCTCAGTCTACTGGCATTAAGGCAGAGATCATTGGTGTCACACCACTCCTGGATAGCACACAGACAGTCTGAGATGAGAGTCAAAGAAGAGGTGGACGAAGGTAGCCTGAAAATGAGCTGCGTGTCATCCTCATAGCACTGGAAGTTGGGGCAGAGAGCAGCAATGCGGTGGGCAAGAAGTGCCAGGTATTGGTTGAACAGCCAGGGACAGAGGTTAGACCACTGAGGGACACCACAGGTAGAGATAAAGATAGAGGAGAGCAAGGACCCAAGTTGGACCTGAGAGGGTCGATCGGAGAGGAAAGAAGTCACCCACGCCAGGGCCTGACCAGTGATACCCAAGTTATCATGCAGACGGTTGAGCAGGATGGCATGGTTGAACATGTCAAAGGCAGAAGAGAGATCAAGCAGGATGAGGACACAGGGGGTGTTGGAATCAAGGTTTGTGAGCAGGTCTTCACGGATGTTCAGGAGTGCAGTTTCCGTAATTCTGACAGCTCTGAAGCCAGACTGATGGTCATGAAGACAACCAACAGACTCAGGGCCTGATCATGACTTCGGCGGTACCCTTAAATCCGGCGGTAGCGCTAATACCGCCGGATTTAAGGGTCTGCCGAATCAGGGCTTCGGCGGATTTCGCCCCAGCTCTGAACTGGGGGGAAATGCGCCGAAAATTCGGGCTATTACCGCCGGCGGGAAATCCGCCGGAGGTAAGAGCGCGAAAATTCCCCATTGAGCCCAATGGGGAATGGGGCATTACCGAATGGGCTCAATGGGGAATTACTTTACAGCCGAACTCGTGATCCGACGCTATTAGCGCTGAGGAGTTCGGCGGTAGGGCTAAGTCGTGATCAGGCCCTCAGTGTGAAGATTAAGCTGGGAGATGGCCAGCTTTTCCAAGAGTTTGCCCAAGAAGGGAGTGATGGAGATTGGGTGATAGTTAGCCGGACAGGTCGGGTCAGCAGAGGGTTTCTTAAGAAGAGGGTGCATAAGGGAGTGCTTCAGAGGGGATGGGAAGACTCCAGTGGCGATGGAGCGGTTGCAGAAGTCGGCCAGAGCAGGAGCCAGGGAATCAATGTGGTCCTTGATGGTTTTGGAGGAACAGGAATGAACCAGTTTTGATGAGTCTTTCATCGATCGGACTTGTCTAGACACCTCGTCTGGGGAGAACAGGGGAAAGGCATAGAAGGAGGGAGGGGAGGTGGCTGAAGAGGGGTCAGAGGAAGAGCAGGGGGTAGATGGGAGTGGGGGAGAGGAAGAGAGAGAGGACAGGATGTCCTGCATTTTAGGCCAGAGCTGTGCAGAGGCCCTGGGAGGGGACAGGAGAGGTAGAGACTGCAGCAGTATTGGCCAGTTCCTTGCACATTTTAAAGTGTTCGGCCGAGTTGTTAGATGCCGCAGAGATGCGGGCTTGGATGTGAACTCTCTCCTTGGTGTGTACATAGAGCCGGTTATTGCCTTTAGTTTGTCAGAGGATGTACCGGAAGCATGCCATTTCTGCTCAGCAACCCTGCACTTGCATTTGAGGGTGACAAGGTCTGAGCCATGCCAGGAATTACACTTGGCTTTGGGCTTCAAGCGGATCCTCATGACAAGGGCAAGAACATCGAGGGTATCTGATAGAGCAGAGTGTAGCATGGAAAGGGCAGCGTCAGGGTGTGAGTCAGCCAGAGGGGTAGGCAGGGTTGACAAAGTGGCAGCGAAAGCCTCAACTGACACACGCATCATGGGTCGGATAACCGAGAAGGTAGGTGGCAGTGCTGGAGCTGGCTTAACCTGGGGGAAGGGAGGGTGAGATGGGAAGAAAGGAGAAAGTGATCACTCCAGGAGAGAGGAGTGGTGAGAGGGATAGAAAGGGGAAGGTCTGAGGAGATCAGAACATCCAGAGTGTGCCCTGCAGAGTGAGTCGAGCCAAAAGAGAGAGTAGAGAGTGAGAGAGAGTCGCAGAGGTCGTGGAATTGTCCAGAGGATGGACAGGGAGCATCCAGGTGGATGTTAAAGTCCCCACGAAGGAGGAGTTCAGTGGTCGAGACTAGGAGGGAAGATGAGAGGTCCGTCCATTCAGAGAGGAAGGAGGAGATCTGACCAGGTTGCCAATAGATAGTACCCACAGTAAGGGAATGGGTAGGAGAGAGAGTGAGCCCGCAGACGAGGCATTCAAAAGAGGAGTAGGCCTGCGTGGGAATTACAGAGGCAGGAATCCACTTAGGGAAGATTAGGGCTACACCCCCTCCAGAGCGGTTGGACCTGGGTACGGAGAGGATCCGTCAGGGAGGAGAGTGTCAAAGCTTGTGACGGAGCGGCCGTGAACTAAGTCTCAGTGAGACCGAGGACATTGAGGTAAAGTTCCTCCAGGAGGCGGATGATGTCAGAGGAGTGTTTGACAGCTGAGCGAGAGTTGAGAGTGGCAATATGGAGAAGGTTGCCATCCTTGAAAGACTTCCGGGGAGGGTTACAAATTAGAGGCATGCCATGCGGAGGTGTAGAAGAGGAGGGAGGAGAGGGTAAGGTAGCCAAGGAGGAGACAGCCGGGGAAGGCGAGGAAGCTGTGGAGGGAAGAGAGGGGACAGCAGGAGAGGGATGGAAATTGATGAGGCGCAGGAAGCGTCTATCAAAGAGGAGAAGATTGGACTAAGGGTCTTGGACCAAGATGGTACCATTCAATTAAACATTAATGATGATCTTAGAGGAGTCGAAGGAGGCCAAGAGGGCCTCCCACGGTGTGCCGCCATTGATGGGAGAAGAAGAGAAAAGAGAAAGCACATTGACCATATGAAGGGTCCATAGGTCCGGTGAGGGAACGGTAAAGAGGATGTCGGTACAGGTTTGCCTTGAGGCAGCGCTGGTATAGGTGTCAGAGATAGGGAGGCCTGGGTTGGAGACGAGGATATCCTTTTTAAACTTCTTCCTACCAGATTTAGTGAGGAGAGCAGGATAGTCAATAGAAAAGCAGTTAGAAAAGATGGGAGAGAACCATAGAGTAGGTGAGGAGAGAAGAGGAAGGGAGGGGCAGGGGAGGAAACTAGGGAAGGAACGTAGGGCGGTGTGCAAGCAGACGAGACAGAGAGAGAAAAGACAAGTTTGGACAATACGACAGGCACTCAGACAATGTTGGACAGTTGCTAGGTGAATGCTTAGCTAAGAAGTTGACCAAGAATGGCAATCCTATCACAGTGATATATAGATACTGGAGAAGCGCACCCTAGTCTGAGAGTCCTGTAAGGAGGGTAAAGGCCTAGGTTTACAATGCAATTTTTTTAAAATACTTCCACAATGCAATTATTTAGTTTGAACACACCTAGAAAAACACACCCAAGTCTGGGAGCCCTGCAAGGAGGGGAAAAGGCCTAGGTTTACAATGCAATTTTTAAATACTTCTACAATGCAAGTTTAATAAACAGGAGAAACAAACTCCTATATTAGAAAGTCAGCTATGTGGACAGGGGTATGCAGGGTAGCGTAGGGTCTGAGCCTGGTTGACGGCTGTCAACTGGCTTCCCCTGCTGACACCTACAGACACTGGGTGGAGCCACTTCTGTAAGGAGCCACCCTTGGCCTAGGGGCTCTTAGCCAACGGGGCTGCCGGGCAGGAGGCTGACCAGGGGGCTCGTTAAGAGGACCCACGGGCCAATGGGAAGGAGCTGGGTGGGATGGGAGGCGGGTAGAAGTGTGAAAACAAAGCAGGGATTGGAGGGAAAGCAAAACACAGTCACAGAAGGGGAGGCAATGAGCACATAATCACGGAAGCGGGAAGGGGGAGGGAAAAGGGCTAGGACACGGCCACTGGTTGCGAGGGGCTTTGCAGGCACCAGGAAATCAAAGCAAGGCACCACACTTATCAGCAATAAAGGGACCACGCCGGGGAAGGGAGCAGCAGCAATCAGGGTCACAGGCCCTTGCAGATGGGATATCTGGGCGCACGGGCCAATGGGAAGGAGCTGGTCGGGATGCAAGGCTGGTGAAAGGGTGTAAACAAAGTGGGGATTGGAGGGAGAGCAAAACACGGTCAAAGAAAGGGAGGCAATGCACACACAATCACGGAAGCGGGAGGGGCAAGGGAAAAGGGCTAGGACACGGCCACTTGGTGTCGAGGGGCTGTACAGGCACCAGGAGATTAAGAGAACCTTATCGAATGGAAGGGAGGAGGAATTCCCTAAAGGAATATGAGAAAGAGCAAAAGAGGAGCTAGTGACGTCATATGAAAGTATGCATGACACTTGAGATACTAGCTGAAGATGCTATATAGATCCTGAACACCAATGATGAAGTAAGGTTCGAATGAACTCTCAAGCGTAAAAGAAGAACGTTACACGTGCATAAAGTACTGCAGAAAACAAAGGTTCAATAAATGTAAAGACGCTGAAATGTAAGGTAGAGTAAGTCATCATAGAGGCTAGCTATGAATAGTGAATAGAATGCAGGCGAAGCTGCCATTGTACAGTAACTGGACATTTGTATCTTGAATTAAGTAAGCAAGAAACCATGAAGCAGGAATGGAAAAGTTGTGTCGCAACAGAATAGCAGGGTCATGGAGCTGCCTGGCCTAAAGTCAACATTCTAGAAATCGAGGTCAGCTACTACTACTGAAGAAGAATGAGTGTGCGGAGGATGAACCTTCTCATGTTAAGGAGCAAGAAAAAACACAAAACATGCCAAGTTTTAATTAATTTAGAGCATTTAAAATCTGCAAAATGGACCAGATTGTAGTCTCTTGTCATGTGAGCCAAGGATGGAAATGGAGTTTGAACTTGGAGTTCCAGATCCGATAGCGAGTGCCCTCACTGCCATACATTCTCAAAGACAAGGATACTCTGCAAGGCCAAGTATAAAGTCAATTTCATGGCAGACGGCATGGGTGATGAAAGATTCTGGGCTATTTGGGTGGTGAGGTAGCTTCAGGTCCTATCTCCCTGCATCTGAGTCTGGGCTTGCGTGCTGCTAAATGAAACGAATGTTCCAGACATGGCACACGCATGCCGACTAATTGTATTAGTCCATATAACAAATGACCTTATATCTTGAAGACCAATGAGAAACTGTGTACCTAATATTTCTGAAATGATATGTTTTTAGAGGTAGGCATAAGTTGTCCACCTGATAACGGGCAGCCAGTAACAATCCTAGCTCCTATAGAAATGTATACTTAGATGTTTCCCCTTAACCAATCCTGAGTCTTGATAGGTTGTTCACTATTGCCACATAGTATAATGCCACTCTGATGCATTATTTAGTATAAGGACTGTAATTTGTGTGGCGATCTTTTAGAGACGTCTGTTGTAACCTCCCTGTTTTAGATACTTGTTAATAAATCAGAACATGCCATATTCTTGAGTTTGTCCGGTAATTTGGACTGAATTATTCTGGTGTAATCCCATCTGTTGCAATATGCACATTCCAAAAGGCCATAAGCTCACGTGGTAACAGTGCGGATGGTTTCAGGTCCAAACAAGTTCAAGTGTATTTGGACGATCGGGTATCCTCTGCCATTAGCTGGAAGATTGTGGAGCTTCCTGTGGAGAGCAGGTGATAAAAATACACTTTGAAGAAATCCCTGCTCGGTTTCCACGGGCGCTCTGTGGATGGAAGGCGAAGTGGCCAGATTGGAGGAGGAGTTAATACCAAAGGTTTCGAGTTGATTAATGGATGTAAGTAGACTAAGGGAAATGGTAATATAAGGGGGTGGGATTGTGATATATTGAGTAACGGAAATTTTGTGTAGATAAAGGAACGCCTAAGTAATCCTATTTCAAGGGAGATAGAAGAAGACATCTCAAACTCCAACTGGAGTATTAAGAAAGGAAATACACATAGTCAGGATTATGAAAGGTTATGTCTTAAACTCTGTATAGTGTAAAATAAGCCGTAGCGTGAGAAGTATAGCACTTATTATAAATGATCATAAACAAGGGAGGGTGATCACGGGGGTTATTAATGTGTATCGTGTTACTGTTTTGAGTATTATTTGTTGTGTGAAGCTGTAAAAGTCAGAAGTGACATTGTTTGAAGTAAAGTGTAGTTGGCGCCAATCAAAAGACAGATAGGTTGGTGAAACAAAAGAGGATTGTTTGTCGATTGATGGTGCTTGCTCATATTTGTTGTTTTTAAGATTAAAAGTGGTGGGTGATTAGTTAATGTTAATGTTAAATATTAATGTTAAAGGTATTTGTACCACGCACCATCTCCAACAGAGTTGATCCCCAGGCGCTCAGGCGGATCTGCAGACAAGAAAGCGGGTGGGTTAGTAGGTGAAGAGGGAATAGGATAGTGAGAGAAGTAGTGTCCTGCGAGTTTTGGATCGATGTCAGTCCTTGTGTGCTGTTGGTGCGGCTTATGTGTTGTTTGTTTTATGTTGCAGTGTGGTGAAGTGCGTGCGGCTTGCTGTGCGAGAGGTGGTTGTGTGAGTTTTTGTGTGAGTTAAGTATGCTGAAATGTTGAGCTTTTCGGTTAGTGGGTTATATGACTCGCTGCTAACCTTCACAATATGGCTAAATGCCTAGATTTGAGAATCATGTATGGTGGGGCAGAGGCCCAAGTCTCACAGTACACTACGTTTCACCATACAATAGACAAGGATGTAGGCCACACTTAGATTGAGTGTCCTGCAAAGTGGTGGAGAGGCCTAGGTTTCATAATATATTATGTTTCACCACATAGTAGACAAGGATGGAGGCTATATTTAGATGTGAGAGTCCTGTGTAGGGGCAGGAAGGCCTATGTTCCACTGTAAGTGGGTTTCAACACATAATAGACAAATATGGAGGCTACACCTAGCTTTGAGAGTCCTGTGGAGTTGGTGCAAAGCAGGCTAACGTTCACCATTCTATCTAAGTGTGGCACTTGCTAACATTCACAGTTCTGTCTGGATGCAACACAGGCTAATGTTCAGAATTCTATCTAAGTGTGGCACTTGCTAACATTCACAATTCTGTCTAAGTGTGGCACTTGCTAACATTCACACTTCTGTCTGGATGCAACACAGGCCAATGTTCACAATTCTATCCAAGTGTGGCACTTGCCAACATTCACAATTCTATCCAAGTGTGGCACTTGCTAACATTCACAATTCTAAGTGTGGCACCTGCTAACATTCACAATTCTAAGTGTGGCACTTGATAAGATTTGCAATTCTATCTAAGTGTGGCACTTGCCAACATTCAGAACTCCATCCAGTGTGGCACTTGCCAAAATTCACAATTCCAAGTGTGGCACTTGCCAACATTCACAACTCTATCTAAGTGTGGCACTTGCCAACATTCACAACTCCATCCAAGTGTGGCACCCGCCAACATTCACAACTCAATCCAAGTGCAGCACTTGCCAACATTTACAACTCTAAGGGCCTCATTACGACTCTGGCGCTAATGGGTTAACGGCGCCGTAAAAGGCTGCGGCGCCATTAACCCATTAGCGCCTTACTACGAGGTCCCTTTGCGGGACCCGACCTGAACGGCTGGTCTAGACCAGCCTTAAAGTAGGGACCCGCAAAGGGACCTTGGTGCCAAGTACGGTACCGCAATTTGCAGTACCATACGTAGTGCCTTCCCCATTCCCATGGAGCCCTATGGGGCGAAAATGGGAATGAGGGAAGGGCCATGGTTTAATGGGGAATTACCCCCCCACCAACCTTGGAATAGGGTGGTAATTCCCCATTGCACCATGGCGGACCCGTTACAGCACCGGCACCAACCATGGTGCTAATAGCGCCATGATTTAGCGCCGGTGTTGTAATGAGGGCTTAAGTGTGGCACTTGCCAACATTCACAATTCTATCCAAGTGTGGCACTTGCTAACAATCACAATTCTATCCAAGTGTGGCATTTGCCAGCATTCACAATTCCATCCAAGTGCGGCACCCGCCAACATTCACAACTCCATCCAAGTGCAGCACTTGCCAACATTCACAACTCTATCCAAGTGTGGCACCTGTCAACATTCACAACTCTATCCAAGTGTGGCACTTGCCAACACTCACAATTCTATCCAAGTGTGGCACCTGACACAATTCTCTCTGGATGTGAAGCAGGCCAGGCTAATGGTTAATGGTATATTAACCATATATAAAGATGGAGGCTATGCAAAGATTTGAGAGTCCTGTATAGTGGAAGAAAGGCTTTAGTCTCATGATGTAGCAGGTTTCAGAATATGATACAGTCGGTTTAGTTTATAACAGACACAGATGGTTTTATATATCTATACTTGAGAGTAAATTTATAATGGGTGATTGCTAGTGTTGGGTGTTCGGTAAGAGACATATGCAAGTGGTATTCGCCTGGTGAGCTAGGGTATTAGGTAAGGAAATGTAGAGTGCCAGGGCTTTCTGGAGTACACTTATTGCTCTACTCCCTACCCATGGCACACTTACTTTGGTCGTTGCTGCTGGTTGACGGCTGGCCCTGGCTTCCCCTGCTGACACCTGCAGACACTTTCTGGAGCCAATGTAGGAGCCGCCCTTTGCCTTGAGGCCCTTAGCCGCAGGGGCTGCCATGCAGAGGGCTGCCCTAGGCTGTCTTTGCTGATGGTGTAGCGGACCAATCAGGTCGGGTGGCATGGCAGGGTGACGGGATAATCATTACCAGGAAGCGGGAAGGGCAGAGGGGGACGCAGGCACATACCGCGCTCCAAGTGCTTTTTAAAGCACAAAATGCTATTTATAAGGTGTGGCTATGGGGATGGGACCTGAAAACATTTACCTTGCCATGGATGGAATCGGCAATGGCGCAGATGCAATGCCGGCAACCAGGTCTTTAGGCCTGACAGACAGGAACATATATACAGAGAAGAACAAGAAAAGGATGAAAAAAGCAGACAGAGGAATAAAGGAAGTACGACAATAGACAAAGAGAAATAGAAGAAAGAGATAGGAGAGAAAGAAAGAGAGCTGAAGAAGAATTACAAAGGGTGAAGGACCAAAGAAACACCTAGCACTAGAAGAAGAAAGATATGATGCAGAAAATATTGGAGAAAGGATCGATGAAGTTCTATCAGCAATTAAGGCAGAATTGCAAGTAAGGGACTGAGAGGAGTGGTAACCGATCCCCGGTACCTAAACCACGAGATGAGGCGTAAAATATGTTTAGTGATGAGTGCCGAGCACTGTCTTTGAGCAGATTAAATTTAGATAGGGAAGAGGAAGATGATCGTCACACTAGTTGGGGTCTAGCAATGTCAGATGAGGAAAGAGAGTCAGGTCGTGAAGATGTGGGAGAGGGTGCGTGTGTCACTCTAGGAATTCAACAGATGGATAAAGAGGTAGCATGATCAGATTTGGAAAACCCTAAGGAGAAAACACCAGATCCTGTACCATATCTTGAGCTTCCCCGAAGACGATCGTGTCGAGAGAGAGGAGAATCTCCACCTTATGTGAGTAGGTTACGGTCATTACCAGCGTGAAGACAGATATGTACGATCACCCCTGCATTAGGTAAATGAATAGCGGGATCTAACTACGGGATGGGGTTCGCACAGTTCCCTCTGCTAGAGAAGGGGGCGCAAGGTGTCAGAAGTAGGGGTTTGGGCAAAAGGAGGCACGTGAACTTGTAAAATACTGCTCTGAACTATAATTCCCAGCAGGCTGTGGGACATTGGGTAGTTCAGAGTCTTCGCACGGCAGACCAGCTGATTGCAATCAGGTGGCTTCATAACCATCAACCGTCCATGCTCTGGTGTTGATAATTGATGATGAACAGCACGGGCGGCGGCAGTCTTTCGTATTGGTGAGGGGATCTGGAGGCTAATGGCATGCCGGAGGAACACTGTAGGAAATCAGGCTGGCATTCTGTGTACGAGCACCTGAGGTGATTTAAGTATCATGGAGCCCGGGCTGCGGCGGTGAACAAAAGCGGACCCAACGGTATCCCGCGTCATTCTTCCGGGTCCGGGTGTCCTTGTAGGGTCCAGTTAAGTGTCTTGGTCTTATTCCTTTGGGAAAAGTGTGTTCGCTCCCTCTTACTTAAGGGGAGAAATATGCTCGTGCCGAGCGTACACTTTTTGATATTCCATAGGGAGACAAAGGGGGAAGGGTTAAAGCCATGCTTCTCTTCTTAACAGTGCATATGCCTTTGGGGTTTTAAGAGCCTGAAATACGTTACATTGGAACATTACAAGTTATATATATAGGGGTGATTTCTCCTGACCTACGAAGTAGAGCACAGCTAAATGTAATGTTTTACAATATTTGTGTGTTGCTTATGCTTGCCCAGTGGGCCATGTGTCTTTGTTTTTTCATAGGAGGGTAATTCCATTTTGTTTATGCCATACTGCTTGCGCTAAAACCAGGTCCTGTATATTAACACCCTAAGTTTGTGGTGTTATGCTTTTTCAGTTATGTTTGTGGCATCTAACTCACTTATTTTATGTGCATTCATGTCTAGGCTTTATGCTGCACAAGTGAAATGTTAAGATACAAGGAATATGCTTGGTGTCAGGAATAGGTTGCAGTAGGATTATACAGGGTTTAGGAGGTCATGTTAGGATTACAGGTTTAAGAGTACAAGTTGTCTTTAGAGCTGTATTGTTAGATAGGTATATATTTGGTTGTTTTCTCTTCCCCATCTTTCCTTTATCAGTCCACACCCTTTCCCTAACTCTGTCTTCCCGGATTGGCTGCCACATGGTTACCTGTGTTAGTAGTATCCAGGTGCCCGTGCTAACCACCGTGGGAGGGTCGATCTATTTGGCTTCTGTGGTTCAGGAGAGGGGTTCGATACCCTTTCATCCCTTTAAGAATGTTGACAGAATTATCCGCCCCCGATTTTGGGGTAATTGAACCACCCAGGTCGAATGGAAGCAAATCCTTTGTCTTTAGCTATGTGCTAAATGCTTTGCAGGAGATTCAAATTGAATTAGCACATGCCAGACAGGAATCGGGTACTCTTAAGGCTCAGGTGCAGGGTTTGATAGCACAACGTACCCCTTTGGAGGGGGCTCGGTCATCTACAGGGATCCCGGCAGGTAGGCCTTCCACAGTGATTGTGCAACCCCCGAGTAGTGTACCATTGGTGGCACCGGAGTGATTTTTGGGGGATCCTAAGAAATATATGATGTTTTTGACATGGTGTAGATTGTTTTTTTTGTGCAAACCCAATGCTTTTGAGACTACACAGGCCATGACCGCATTTGTAATTTCATAATTAATTGGGGATGCTGCAGCTTGGGCGATGCCTTTGGTGCAGAAGGATCATCCGTTATTATACAATTGGTATGGTTTCCTGGTGGAATTTTGAAGATTTTTTGATCGCAGAGAAGTCTTGGTAGCCCAGGATAAAGAATTACTGGCATTAAGGCAAGGTACATGCGATGTGGTTTCATATGTGACCCAGTTAAATAGACTGGTCATTGAAACAGATTGGCTAGAAAATAAACAGGCTGTTTTGTTCTATCAAGGGTTAAGAGAGGAGTTAAAGGATGCTATGGCTCAAGTAGAACTGCAACCTAGTACTTGTACGGCCATGATTGATTTAGCCTTGAGATTGGACCATCGCATGAATGAACGCAAGGGAGATAAGAAGAGACCCGAGGTAGTGCCTTTTGCATGATTGGATAGGGGTAAGAAGGCAGGAGTGGAGAAGAAGTGCCTATGCAGATTGGGGGTGTGAGCGGTCCTTTACCCGCAATGGAGAAGGAGCAAAATAAAGCTAATAACCTGTTTTTGTATTGATGGAAACCAGGACATTATATTCAGACATGCCCAAACACTCCGTAGAAGGGAGCATGTGTGAATAGAAGCAAGGGGGAGGTGGGAAAAGGGCTGGGCCGGCCTTAGGGGGAAGTCAGGCCCAGCTGAAGGTAGGTTCCCCAGTTGGGTAGCAAATACAGCAGGAAAGGGAAATTCCCATTTGTACATTTTGGTGATATTATTATTTGCTTGTACCAAACAGATAGTGGGCCTCATCACAAGTCTGGTGGTAACCCTTAAATGCGGCGGTAGCGCTATCACCGCCGCATTTAAGGGTCTGCCAGATCATGGCTTTGGCGGATTTGCTGTTTTTTGGCGTGATTACCACCGGCGGGAAATCCGCCGGCGGTAATAGCGCAAATTTTCCCCATTGGGCCCAATGGGGAATGAGGAATTTCTGAATGGGCCCAATGGGGAATGGGCAATAACCCTTCCGCCAAACCCGTGATCCGGCGCTAAAAGCGCCGGGGGGGTTTGGCGGTAGGGCTATTAGCGCCGGCACTAATAGCGCCAGCGTTACCGCCCAACTCATGATGAGGCCCAGTGTCAGCTATGGTAGACTCAGGGGACACAGGAATTTTCATTGATATTAGTTTAGCCAAAAGGTTGTGTTTACCATTGAGGGAGAAAAGTTGGTGGAAGGGGTGCAGTCGGTAGATGGGTCATCCTTAAAGGGATGGTCTAGTAAACATTTTTATTTAAAAAATAGATGGCAACATAAAAAAAAAATACTAGCATTCTCCGTTTTGAAACTTCCTATGTAAAATTTTGAGCTATTCAAGCTCAAAATTCGCAAAAGCAAGCACATGGGCGCATCCATTTTGTGAAATGGAGCCCCTCCTGTGTTGGCTTTTGCTTTTGCGGCACTAATGAAGGAAAAGCCAGCCAGCTGTAGTAAACAAAGGCTACCGGTGGGTGGCTTTCCCTTCATTAGTGCTGTAGGCAGAGGACGGGGACCGGAGACCAGAGCAGGAAAGCTGCAGCTGAATCTCAGTAAGTGCTATTGATTTAAAAATAAGCACTAGCTGTGGTTGAGCCTCTCTCACGGGGAGCCCGAGAGCCCCAAATGGGAAATCAGCTGCAGGTAGAAACACTACGCGGCATGTAAACATAACCGCGTGTGTTTTTGCCTGCTGTGGCTATCACTTTGGGTCTCCGGTGCTCCCATGGGAGCACCGGAGACCCAAAGTGATAGCCACAGCAGGCAGAAACACACACGGTTGTGTTGGAAAACGCTCCGGTTTTCTTTCCAAGTTTCTCAGGCTCCTCCGAGCCGGAGGAGCCTGAGAAACTTGGAAAGAAAAACTGCAGCGTTTTCCAACACAACGTTGTATTTATGTTTGCGGGCGCTTCAAAAGCGACCGCACACATAAATACAACGTTTTTAAAGCTGCGGTTTTATTTCTAAGTTTTCCGGGCTCCTCCAGCTCGGAAAACTTAGAAAAAAAAACGCAGATAGTGCTTATAAATAGCACTTACCGAGATTCAGCTGCAGCTTTCCTGCTCTGGTCTCCGGTCCCCGTCCTCCGCCTACAGCACTAATGAAGTGGAATGACAGGGCATATTGCGTGCGTATGTAGGAGCTGAGCGAACACACAACAAAACGGACAACCTTCAAGAGTGGGGATAGCTTACCCATCACCATACAGCACACAGACATGAGGGGGGCTTGCCTAGGATCACACACCCTATCAGGCACAGGCACTGCAAGTACAGCAAGCACAAAAGCAGGGACCGGTGCAAATGCACCCACCACAAACGCAGTCACAACAAGCACCTATGCAAACAAAACAAAATGTGGATACAGGGCACATACTGATACCTAGGATAGGGGGTGTCACTGTGGTAGGAGGGAATCCTTTGACAGGGATGGGGATGAGTTTATACTCTCAGTAGGACTGCTCAAAGGGTGACTTGATGTGTTCAATACTATCTGTGACACCAGACCTCAAGAAGAACCAAGGGTCAATGTGACGATAGGAGACACATCCTTTTCTTTTCTTGTAGACACTGGGACAACTCGCTCTTGTATATGGGAGGGAAAAAATCCAATGTCAGGTATTGCCATGAATGCTCAAGGGTTCTAAGGAGCTACACATGTACTTCCTTTTACTGATAAATTGCCTGTTTCTATAGGGGAATGTAACATGTCGGTGCCCTTGTTATATTCATGACAGATGCCAGTTGATATCTTAGGAAGAGATTTAATGACACAACTCAACATGACAATTTCATTTACTGATCAGGGAATAGTGTGCTGCACTCCAGAAATATACTATTTAAACGTAGGAGAATTCATACTGGCATTCACTGGGCAAGTGGCTCTACTAGGAGTCCCGGTAGATCCAGAAGTCTTCCTGTATGGGGTGAGCATTTTATTGACATGGCTATCTGAGCTAGTAGGGAAGAGTGAGAGGATACCTGATGAGTTCTTATTTAGACCACAAATCCCTATGGATGGGGAAAGTGGACAGACTATTCCTATAGAATTGGAAGCAGCTATAGTACAATGAGAAATAGCAATGCTTGAAGCAGTGGATGATGAAGGTAGATCATGGAGGCTGGTGATAGCTCTTAAAGAGGGATACATGTTGACTGAGTTTTTTTATGAGCATTGCATACTGGATAAAGATTGATAAAAGAGAAATCCCACAATGAATGAATATTACAGCAACAACCTGCATTATTTCAGGAAGACCTAGAAAAAGTGCCAGGTGTCCTTTGTAATATGGGCCCTTTTAATGTAGGCCTATTGAAGGGATTAGGAGAGGTTAAAATAAAACCCAATCCAGGAGAAATTTTACCCCGAGCGAAACAGTACCCTATGTCCCAGAAGCTGATGAAGGCATATTCCAGACTATTTCAACACTGATGAACCAGGGAATTCTAGTACCATCGGAATCCCTGTGCAATACTGCTGTGTATCTGATGAAAACATCTAAAGGGGGGTTGTGGAGATTTATCTAGGACTTGCATCCTCTTGATCAGATTGTAGAAGCAGAGTTTCCATTAGTTCCTAATCCTGCGACAATACTGTGTAGTATCCCAGTTGAAGCTAAGTATTTCACATTGATCGATTTGAAAAATGCATTTTTCTTGATCCCATTGCATAAGGACCCACAAGACCCGACTTCCTTTACGTTTAGACAAAAGAGACTAAAACATATTTGTTTACCTCAAGGGTATTGTGAGTCCCAATCGATCTTTAACAGGGTCCTAAAGATGGCTCTCGGTAACATTGAACTGAAGAGCATGGTTATTCAATACAAAGAGGGCATACCAGTCTGTAGTGAAACAGAGCATGAGTGTAGACAAGACTCTATTCAGTCAATTACTATATTGGCAGACAAAGGATACAAGGTAGACAAGGAGAAATTACAATATTGTCAGGAAGAAGTATTGTACATAGGTCAGTTAATTTCACATGAAGAAAGGAAGGTGACACCTCAAAGAGCTGAGGCTTTCATGAAAATACCAAAGCCAAACACAGCGACAAATGCAGCGGTTTTTGGGCTAATGCAATTATTGCATGGCCTGGGTGTTCAATTACAGCACGTATTCTAAACCACTTTTGCAAGCACTAAAGAAAGCTCAGGTTGGTAAAGAAAAAATAGAATAGACTGAAGAAATGGATGAAGGATTTGAGTGGGAAGAGCAATTTGTACAGTTCTAGTTTTAGGGATTTCCAACTATAGCCAGGCATTTCATTTGTTTTCACACACAAATGGGTCAGTAATGACAGCAGTGCTCACACAAAGAACAACATTGGGTTATAAATCTTTGGCATAATACAGTGGGATTTTAGACCCTGTTATGAGAGGACATTTTCAATGCGAGCAATCTTTGGCAGCTGCCATATTTGCAATTGCGAAGTCCACAAGTATTGTCATGGGCTGTTCCATGTATCTTTACGTGGAGCATGCCTTAATTGCCATTTTAGAGAAACCCAAGGGTTCATTGGCGTCACAAAGAGGTTCAGTTTATTAAGTAATGATTTCTAATCCACTGATTAAAATAATGAGGTACAAAATAGTGAACCCAACTATGGTTGTAGCTACACCTGTAGAAGAAGGTGATCATGTGCATTACTGTGCAAACTATGTTGAATTTTATGATGATATACCCTGTGTGAAAGAAAATGCTTTGGCGGGAGGGGAAATTCTCTTTATTGATGGTGCTTCAAAAATTGACTAGACTAGTGGGGAGAGGCATTCAGACTCTGCAGTTGTAAGACACAGATTAAATGGTGAATCTGAAGTAGTGGCAAGGGCAAGATACCATTTCCAGTGCATGCAGCATAATAAGTATTGCTTATTGTCGCACTCGAGAAACATGAAGGGCCGGAAGTGACGGTGTACAGTGACTCCGCCTATGTGATGTCAACCGTACATGCAGGACTGTCACGTTGAAAAAGGAGGGGCTATCTCTGCATAGACAGCTATCCAGTGCAACATGCGTCCTTATTGGACAGGCTCATTAAGGTACTACAACTCCCAGTGGCCATAGTGGTCCTAAAATGCACAGCAAATACTAAACTAACAAACTCTGTTCCTGATTCACAGAAGCGTTTTATAATGGCGCAATCCCATAGAAAAACGTTTTGTCAATCAAGTCCTTTATTTCTTGCAGAAACGAAACTGCAGATGTAGAAGCTAAAAGGGTTGCATAGTCTCCAGGCATTTAGAGTTTTGACACTGAAGATACTAAAGAAGTATTAATTAGAAGCATGCACAAAGGGTTTAATATGCTGTCAATTACGCAAGCAAGAGGAACAAGAAATATGGAAACGTAGGGGGTGTTCCTCTTTCCCCCACAGAAACATTATGGCGACAGGAAAGCACTGGAAAGTTAGTAATGCCAGCAGCATTATTGAAATTCGTACTTGAGCAAGTGCATAATCCCGCACATATAACCAGAGAAAGTCTTGCCACCACAATTGTAGAAGACTGGTTTGTCCCCAATTTACTGGAACACGTTGCACAGTTAATGGGGAATTGCATAGTGTGTCTAAAGTTTACTGCTGGGCATACACTGAGAAACAATCAGATGAGTAATTCTTCGACCGAATGGGCCATTTCAACATTTACCTATCATCTACATTGATATGCTGCAAACATGTAATGGATACAGATATCTATTAGTGGTGGTGTGTCCCTTTTCTAGGTGGATTGTAGCCGGTTCTTATACACACCCTGATGCCACTTGCGATGCAAAATTGCTAGCGCGTGAAGTATTTCCCAAGATGGGGTGTGTGCGAAGTACTAAGATCCGATTATAGGCCACATTTTGTTAATGAGCTATTTGAGCAAATAGGGCTTCTATTGAACATAAAGCATATGTTTCTTTCTGCTTATCACCCATAGGCAAATGGGATATGTGAGAGGCTCAATGGCCTCCTCAAAGAGAGGATTGCCAAGATCAAATTGACTTTGAAGAAGGGATGGCTACATTGCCTACCCTTAGCCTTACATGCCCTTCAGAATCAGCCAGGTTCTGACCACCCCTTCACGAATTAGTGACAGGGCCTCGCATGAGAACACCTCTTGCACCTCCATCTAGATTCAGGAGGGGTGCCCAGAGTCTAGCGAAGGCTCTAGGTTATGAAATGCATGATTATTTGACATGTATGACCACCAGTGTTTCTTTCATTTCAGATCAAGTACAGCATCGGAGGGAGGGGTCAAGGAACACAGAAGAGAACAGTTCTGTGACAAATTCAAGTGAACTATTGACTCTGCCAAAGTTACATGTTGGTGATATAATTCTTATTAAAATTGTACTAAAAAATGGCACAAACCTCGATTTAATGGCCCCTTTAGTGTGGAGAAATTCTCCCCTTCTGAAGTTAAGGCATCGGGACGACAAGCTTGGCTGCACTTAGGCGATGTAAAAATCTACGAAGACAAGACCCTCCCTCCAGCGGTTGCTGACAAGAAACAAGACAAGAAGAATTTCTGCCTGTGCCTCTGCAGACATTTTATCAGGAAGTGCATAGACTTGCAGAGAAATTCGAGAGGCTGAAACAAACTTTTAGAAATTCTTTGAAGGAATGAATATTGCATCAGTATCATGCCTAAACGTCAGTTCCTGATTAGAAATTGGAAGAGAGATCAATGCCCATATTCATTTCATGGAGAATATCTGTTTTAATGATAAATACATGATACCTGTCGACAGTCAAACACATCGGCTTGTAGTTGCTGTCTTTGTGTGTATACTTCAGTCTTACCCTGCTCTTGTCGGAAGAGACGTCAATATTAATACCGTTTTACAGGATCCCAAAAATGGTCCAGTGATAAGAAGACTCCTAATCACTATAATTGAGCAGATTGTGCAGTTGCAAATGTAAAAGAATTGAATATTTGTATTAAAACGTGATTCATGAGGAGGATAATGTGATAATAGAGAGAGCACAAGATGAACAAGTGTTTGGATGGCACACCAAACGTTTTTCCAGACTCTTATGCTTGAAATACATATGCATGTGTATTCTCTTTATCTTTTTATATCTTACATTTTGAGGTCTCTTCTATCCGAATGGTGCCATTGAAGAAAGAGCTCCTATGATTTTTCCTATTATGAGTACAAATTATGACAATTTCTTTGATCTCTATGGGCATGCCAGACAACATAGGAGGGATTGTAAGAATCTATGGCAGTAATTTTAAAAGCAGCCAGCAAAATGAGTGCAGTTGACAGTGATTTCAATAAAAGCAGCCAGTTAAATGGGTGCAGGACAGCACTTTCAGTGGGGTTAGTGTAAATGCAGAAAAGAGACAGTAAATTATGTAAAGCAGGTAGAATGCCAAATTGAGTCATTATAACAGTGAACTAGGCCTTCAATGGCAAATAGAATGGTTGCAAAAAATAGCAGATTCAAAGTGCATGGTGCACATATAAAGTTATGGGAATTTCCATCTGTGTAAGCTTGCATTGGTGAAAAGGACTCAGATTAACTGATAAGACACAGACACGTCAAACTCTCATGTAAGTGACTGTGAAATTGAGGAGAGCGTTGAATGAAAGTAAATCATCTCTCTGACTGTTTAGACAAGAATAGGTTATTACTTTCAACTGTCATTGTTGTTTTATTTTGCACACTGTGAACTAACAAAAAGAAAATATTCTGCAATGCATGTTTATATTTTGCCTTTTAGATAACCGCGGCAGGGTAGATGCTTTGGTAAGAGCCCACAAATCATGAAATGTAATGTTTGTGTTTCCTTTTTATAAGTGGCTGGGTCACAAATAATAATTGCAGCAGCAAAAGCAAAGTTGGTGTCACCATTTATTTTCCTCTTCATGTGTCTCATGATCATTCTTTAGCTGGGTAAGGTAATTAGGAGGCACGCTGCTAACGTAAGAAACAAAAAGGGAAAAAATATAGGCAAGCTAGAAAGCTGGTGTGTTGTGTGAGTGTGTTCAGCCATGCATGCTGGGGCTGAATGGGGCCCTTCAAGGGCATAAGCTAATGTTGTAGATAAGTCATTAGCACAGTTTATGCACAATCTATACACCATTTATAGCAATACTTGGTTCCTTCTAAATGTGCAAAGGCTGGGTGTATGCCTACAGCCAACTCTAGAATAGGGCATAGTTATAATAAGGGCAAGGTTTGTCTTATCATATAGGGCAGTTTTATGAATATGCTCACCACTAATTTACCACCATGACAAGATAGTGCCAATTTACTGCCAATATACCACGATACTGAAATACCATCAAGTTAGGTAATAGCCTAAAGACAAAACCTCTCACATATTTTGGTGCGTTGGCCCTGTGGGAACAGACTGTAAAGCAGGAAATGGAGGTGGCAGTTGTGTTCTTCATGGCCATACGTGCATTTAAAGGGAAATCATTCTGTGAGATTAGTGTACTGCTGCACACTGTATCGTTATGTCTCAAATTGAAGCCACAGTTCCTGAACTGGTGAAATACCTAAAGGCAAAGTTATATGCACATGGGGTGTGCTCATCAGACAATGCCACACTGTGGTGTGACCGCATTTGTGGAGAAGTGCGGAAAAAAATTGATTGAATAACATTTGTGAGGAGGGCAGTGTAATTCAGCTATGTCATTTGAGATTGTTTAGAGCTACAGACAAAAATGCTGAAAAAGACTGCTTAATAAGGCTCTGTGCCAAAACCTGGTTCATTTTAAATCGATCATTACGAATGCAGGAAAATGATGCTGAGATATTTAGCAGACTACAAATAAAATTAGATGAAGCTGATGAGCAGGAGAACAATCTAAAATAGGAATTAGATTTATGTCAGAAAGAAATGCAATCTAAATGCAAGGAATTAGAAAAACAACTGTCTCAGAAAAAGAAACAATTTGAAGATAGCGAACAAGAGCTAAAACATCTGAAGGCGGTGGTAAGCGACTTCAGGCAAGACAAAGAGGATGCTATCTTAGAGGTGCAGATTCTCTAAAGTGACAACATGGAGAAGCAAAGTGAATTCCAGCCTATTGAACAAGAGATGGCTAAAATGTTCCAAGAAAAGGACCGAAAGGACAGAGAATTTAATCAATGCAAATGAAAATAAGTGAAATGCAGGATGTTATTAATAAACTGGGCAATGAAAATACTTACCTCTGTCAGGAGGCAGACGGGCTCCATAAAAAGTGCAAAGATTTGGAACAGCAAATATGTAATTTTAAATCTCAGGAAAAGCAACAAGGCACCACATTCAATGGGTTTGAGGTTAGCCCCATTTTTACATGAGTGAATAATGTCCCTGTGGCTACACCGGTGGCTGGACCTGGTTGTAACACGTTTTGGGAGGGTTGACTCACCCACTGGTGGTTGCCACCAGTCCCATACACCTGAGAAAAGGAGTGAACAACAGAACAATTTAACTCCAAATATGGCACCAAGTAGCCCTATCAGAATAATGAAAAAAATCAAGGCCTTGATTAAGCCATTCAAAAAGGGAGGTGAGTGTCATAGAGGACCACTTGGAAACAGTGCATGATATATTTAAAGCCCTACAAAAAATATCCACAGAACAATATAGGCAGTACTTTCATTTAACTCTTGTTGCTGCTACTGCGAGCATTATCAGGGGTTTGAATGAACAAGAAAGTATGTCATGGGCAGAATTTGAAAAAGAGGTTAGACATAATTTTTCAACATATCAGTAATTGCAGGAATGTGAAAAAGGCAACATACACCATGACAGCGAAGCCAATTGTGTCACCTCACCAGTTTCTCCAAGAATTAAAAAGAGCATTCTCTTGCTTTGATATATCTTTTAGTCGTAATTCGACTGATTTTAAGAATGCCTACTTTTATGGCTTACAAAAAGACATTATATAACAGTTAATTTGCGAGTTTGATCGTGAGAAGTCACTGGAATGGATTGTAGAACAGGCACTAAACTATATGAATTCATATACTGTCAGAGTGGAGAGGGAGATAGGGTTAAAGAGACAAAATCAAAATCTAAAGACTCCTCACTAACGGTAATGGAGATAAGATCTGTAAAAATGCCACTTGAATCAGCCCAAACTCAGGTTAGAAATAATATGACAATAAAAAAAACATTCTGTATTATTTGAATTGGCGCCTTTTATTTGTCATTCACAAATTCAGTCACTGTGAAATATTTTGTATAGTTGGTTTGTGTAATGATTTTTCTTGTTGTTTTGTGTTGGTCTTTCACTTGAATGTCCTGCGTTCACGTACCAAATGTTGTTTATAAAGATTCCTCAGTTTTGCATTTAGCTTTTTAGGTTCCTCGACACGTGTTTCTCCGTCTTAGTATTTGACGGTTCCTCAGGAGGTTCCTATATAGTATTCACCTTTTTGTATTTCTTTTTCTCTTTTTTTGATTCTATTAGAGGTCACAAAAATCCTTTTTTGGCATTCGATTCTGTTATATGTCACAGAATTTATATTGTTCCTTTTTTCCTTTGTTGGATTCTGTTAGAAATCACAAAAGTCCTTTTCTTGGCATTTTCAAAGGTTAATTTTAATTTCGATTCTGTTTAAATAGTTAAAGTTAAAGTAGTCCCTGCACTATCCTATGGCATGGGCGCCACCATTAACATACCTAGTTCAATATGGCCTAAGCTGGAAGGCTACATCTGGAAGACAACTTTGGGTCTTCCGAACTCCTTCCCGATCGCAGCCATCAGAAGAGACCTGGGCCTACTCTCGTTGGGTGCAACGGTCAGCCTTGCCTCCATGGCTATCTTCAGAAAGACCCTTATTCAAGATGGTCTTCCAATCTTTAACATTATCAACATTATCAACAAAGAGCTGGAATCAACTAAATGCTCGGAGATCAAGAAGTGGATCGCCTGCCAAGCAAACAATCTGGAACAAGTGGCATGTTCTACAGAGGACCTGAAAACCAACCCACAAAGAGTCTCTCAAAACTTGAAAAATCAAGATTGGATCACCAAAGCCGACCAAACCAGAGCGATCAAATTCTTAAAGCATCTTCCACCGACATTCAACCGGCTCAACTGCCCACTGGCCTACTGTGTAAAATTTCCAAACAGAAATCTTCGAGCATACTTCCTAAGAGCAAGGCTTAACTTGCTCCATACCAGAGAAATCATGGCGATAAGAAGCTTGGCCGCGGCAACCACATGCAGATTATGTCAATCCGACGACGCAATCGAGACAATTCGCCATCTTCTGCTAAACTGCCACACTCTCAACGCAGAACGTGTAGCCTATTGGAACCCTTATGGGTCAATTCAGTGTTGATGGAGGAAGACACGTGGTGGTGCCGCCTCATCTCGGGTGAAAAAACACGCTGGGCTGTAGCGGCATGCAAACTACTGGAAGTCGCCTTCACAAAAATAAAGGCCATAGAATCTTCTCACTAGGCAGGCGAAAACATGGCCTCTCACTGAGACAGACAGCACCACCTCTGGTGTAGCAAGGTCTGGCCTTCAGACCCACAGTCACACTCAGACCTTCTGGGCCTGACCAGCCCGGTCAACTCGCAAAGGACCCTAACTTCTTGCAACGGAATGTGTGAGCTGGTGTACTCATACGAGGGCAGAAGCACACGCGGCTAGCCCGGATTCTGATCATCCTTGTAAAAATCATTGTCTCTTATGATTATACACAAGTAAATAAAAAAAAAAAAATAGTTTGTTTCCTTTGTATCTTGGATTGTAGAAAATTTCTGGAAAAGAAACCCACATGTATATTTGTAATGGTTGCTAATTCCAATATATTCTAACTTTTCAGTTGATAATGTAGTGGTCCATAGTGAACAAATATCACAAAAGTTCATTTTTTTTAAATGGGAAACTCAATGTGAAATAAGTAAATGGATTGGTATTTCAACAAGTTAAGCATCCCTTTATGGGGACATTACTGTTTCAAACCTTTCTTATTTAGTTGAAAATACCTTTTGTTCCTGGTTTTCGAATGTTCATTCGGGAGAACCCCATCTTTCCCAGGTAGTATTCAGGTTGCCTGCATGAGAAAGGCGAATGTTTGTTACCAATGTTTTTGGTTTAAACAAGATCGCCGGTTTACATTGAGGTGTTGGAAAGAAACGTGTGTCGTGCAACTCGCTTTAGCGAAAGTATGTGTAAACTGAAACTTGTTTGGCCTCATAATCAAATTCTTGCAATCGTTTGTTACAAATGCCTTCGGTTTTTATGGAGTTATTTTTTTGCTTTTAAATCTTAGTAAATGTGTTTATCATATCTTTTTGAGTCGCCTTTGCAAAGTTGCATCTATTTATTTGCTAAATTTACCTCATAGTCTTCTTTTCTCCAGGGTCACTTTGTTTCACACTGTTCGCCGGTCTGTGTCGTTGTTTCCTTCATGATTTCAAGCTCCGGTCACATGATAATATTATCGTACATGCGATGACGTGTTGCGAGGTACTGGGTTTCATAGCGTCATTTTGGTTTGGGAGCATTGTTGTTTGTAAATAAGCATAACTTTATATTCGTATATTTTTTTATTGTTTATTGCACATTTTAAGTGTTGCTATAGTTTGTGTTGGAAACCCTTGTTATGGTGATAAATTAGCGTACACATTGGCACGATTCATGTTAAATGAATTTTGTACGTGACAGCAATTTCTAATGACGATTGTTTTTTTGTACATTGATTTATTATTTATGATTGTTATATCGTGTTGCCATTGAATTGAAAGATGTTACTTTTTGCATTGATGTTTGAATGACCGATTTCTTAATGATAGAACGTGTTGATGCGTAACATGTATATTTCTTTTCCTGAAGATTTAGATTACAAATCATCATTCTAGAACCAGACCGAATTGCTTGTTTGTATTTACGAGCTCAGCACCTTGTCTAATTAGTAAAACTGCTCAATGATGGTGTTTAGAAAGTTTCTTTTTACAGGAAATGGTGCATCTCCTGATCCTTGTTAAGTCCAGTATAGCAAGTGTCCAAATGACAAATCCAAAATGCTTCTTTTTTTCTCAAAATGTTCTCTATGTTACCTCCTCTTGGTGGGGGTTTGGTTTTGTCAATTCCAAAAAATCTTAATTTACCAATATATTTTTGTAGATGGTTGGTCTGATAGTGATAAGCCAGTGGTTTTTGTGGTACTTGATTTTGAATGGATCTGATATGTTCACCAATTCTTGTTTTCAGATTGCGTATGGTACTCCCAATGTACAATTTTAAGCAGATGCATTGTATTGCGTAAACTACATGTTTGCTATTGCAATTGATGAAGTGTTGGATTTTTTGATGCGTCCGTTGGGCAGTGTGATAATGGTTCTTGCATTATCTGAAATTTACATTGGCTGCAGGATCCATATTTGTAGTTTAATATTGTCGGTGATTTGAGCCACATCGTTTGCGATGCAATATTGTTTTTTTTCTCACAAACAAAGTGAGATGGGCTCAGTATGTTTTTGAAATATTTGGCTCTCTGGAATGTTAAATTTGGATTTGGATCTTATAGTTACTCCAAGTCACTATCTGTTTTGAGTATGTTCCAATTCTTTTTGAGAATATTGGTAAATATTTTATTGTTGCTGTTATATGTTGTGATGAATTGTGTTTTATCCTCTGTTGATGGTCTATTGGTTTTGTTCATAAGAAGATCTGTTCTTGTTCTTTGGTTTGTTTTAAGATAGCTTTTTTGTAAAAGTTTGCGGTTGTAGCCTCTCTTTTGAAATTTGCTGATACTTTCCATTGCATGTTTTTCGAAATCTTGAGTTTTTGTGCAGTTACGTTTAATCCTTAGTAATTCTCCATATGGTATGTTTCTGCAAATATGATGAGGATGCAGCTGAATGTACCTCTGATGAAATAGAAATGGAGCCCGGTCTGAATGAATTCGAACAATCACTACACAAAGATTTTAATGAAAATGTGTGCAAGGATTTGCCAAAAGTGTATGTAGATGGATGTGCGCATCATGTAGAAAATGATACTGAAAAGCAACTGGTGGCAGGTATAGGAAATATCTGGATAAGCTGTGAAGACATTCCTAGTATAGGGATGAGAACTGGAGCCAGGTGTAGGCAAATAACAGAGTTAGCTGCCATTTATAAGGCGATTGTTACCACATTTGAAAATAAATTCAAAGAAATGATCATATTAACTGATTCTGATTATGCATAAAATAGTTTCATGGAGCATTTACCTGGCTGGAAGGCGAAGGGTATGCTCACATATAAAAAAAAGCCCCTCAAACATGGGAAAATGATCCAAGCTATAGGTAAATTAGTGTCAGAGAACGGTTTAATAATACACTGGAGGAATATTTGTGGACATTTAAAGACACCAGGAGAGGCTAAGGAGGGAAATGACAAAGCAGATCAATTTGCCAAGATTGGGGCTGTGATGAGAGAATTATTTCCAATTGAACACCTAATTGTTGAAATACGGGTGGATGCAGTTACACGCTCAAAATCTCCAAAAGAGGTTGAACAGCCTGTGGAACAATGGAGCTATGATACGCCAGATCTGGACCTGATTGAAGCACAAAAAGAAGATCTAGTGTTAGGTATATTTTACAATCATTTGGTAGATCCAGAACAAAATCCTCTATCTGAAAATGATTGCAAATGAAAGGAAGAGCTGAGAGTGTTGTAAAAGAACACAAAGAGAATTAAGCTACAGGATGGTTTGATGATTAGGGAATCTGTAACAGGTCAGATACAGTGGGTGGTGTCACTTTCATTCAGAGGGCTGATATGTTACACCACGTGCATGACACAATAACTGCAGGGCACAGGGGTTCACAAAAAGCTTTAGAAATATTGAAGGACTTTGCTTACTGGCCGCATATGTCCCAAGAGGTGCAACTGTACACTAGGGGGTATCTGCTATGTGCACAATTTAAACCTGCTTCACCAATGCATAGAGCTCCTTACATGGTCAGATTTCCAAATCTACTATGTTGGGTCTGTAAAAAGATCAGCCAGAGGAAATAAGTATTTGGTAACAGTGGTATATCTAATGTCAAAGTGGGTAGAGTGCATTCATGCACCTGACTGTAATGTGCAAACAGCAGCCACATTATTGGTAAATCACATATTTTCAAGGTTCGGGTTACCCCAAAGGATAGAATCAGACAGAGGAAGTCATCTCACTAGTGACTTGATGAGCAAGGTGTGGCAGATATTCGGGGTAAAGAGGAGATTGCACATATCCTATAGGCCGTCTTCCTCAGGGAATGTTGAGAGAAGCGATAGATCTATAGTAGAGATACTAAAGAAGTGTGTAGCTGACGCAGGTTCCAGTTGGGATCGACGGTTACCTTTAGTATTAATGGCCATTAGGTCGACTCCTGCTAAAGCAACAGGCATCAACCCTCATGAAATATTGACAGGAAGAAAAATGCTACTGCCCAACATTTATTGCACAGGACACACGAGCAAACACTTGTGAGTGCCTCCATAGTTCACGAATATGTGGAGGAATTGAGGAAGCACTTGCAACATGCATTTGCATTTGTACAGAGGAATCTGGAGAGATCTGCTGAAAGTGCAAAGACCTATTATGATAAAAAGAAATGTGTAAAGGAATACAAAATAGGTGATCAGGTGTACAAATACCACTTTGGGAAGAACAGGCACACAAATTCTAAATTTCTCGCGGTGTGGCAACGGCCGTTTGAGATGGTAGATAAAATATCCCCTGTTGTATATAAAATAATCAGGACGGAGGGTGGGATGGTGACAGAGCAATTTGTTCACGTCAACCAAATTAAGTCCTGCCACCCAAAGCATGAGGTGAGAAGGCTTGAGCGAGTTGAGCCTAATTGAATATATTGAATGCATTGAAAATCAAGCTAGCAGTGCAATTAAGGTAAGAATCATAAAAGCTCAGTAAGTTTGTCTATTGACAGATACATTGAACAGAGAGTGATTCATAATGCATGTAACCTGATAACATGAAAGCATGTGTGAGGTAGTATTCACTTCACTCCATGAGTATTCAAAAATATGGTCTGATGAGCAAGCAGAAGCAAACAGAAGCGCCACATGTAACCTTTAAAACTGGTGCATTATTTTCATGAAGAGGCGCTGAATCAGACTGAGCTATCATAATGTTGTGTAGTAAGATTTTTCTGCATGGGTCTCAAAGAAGCAAAGAGGTATGAAAAAGGAAAATGGAGATGTAACATGTTATAGGGGGGCGTACATGTTATAGAGGGGCGTGTATTTGGTTGGGAATTATTGTGATGCTTGATGTAAGATGTTGTTTTGTTTTTTCTATGACATGCGTTTAATTGCAGGTATCCAAAGTGGCAAATCCAGGGAACCATGGTGTTTTGAGAATCCAGAATCTTTTTCTGGGCTTTGTAGTAAAAAAAAGGGATAGAAAATTGTTTTATGCTATGTACTTACCCTGTTTCTTTTCTATTCACTTCAGATACTATTAATCTATTGCCTCGGCAAGGCCAGTGCCTTGAGACGATGGACCATTGGAGGCCACGGGATCGGAGGCCATGGAAGGAGGCCCCGGGAAAGCCACGAGATCCAAAGAATGGGGGTGAAGACAAAGTCTACAGAAAAGAAGGCAATGATGATCAGACCTGAGAACTGGATACTTGACATGGTACTCATAGTGGGTGTATCTGGAATTAGATTTGCAGGAGCACAAGTCGTCATTGAACCCAGACCAGCATCTGGAATTGCAGTGTAAGAAGCACCTGGATATATCCTGGAAAACAGAAGGCGTGTATACCAGAACATGTATATAAATATAAACCCTGATAATATGGTTGAAAGATTTATGAATAAATCTGTGATTGCATCCGACCAGATAAGAGAATGGTTGGAGCTGCGAAAAGAGGATTCCCAGCAATCGGTCAGAGATATTGCCATGCAGTTTGAAAAAACTTTTTTGAATTCATCAGATGTAAAAAAAGGAGGGGGAAGCGGGTGGCAGTATTGCTTGTGGCCTCTGTGGTTATGACTATTATTGGGGCTGTAGTAGGCACAACAATGCCTACGCCCAGCACAATTTCAGTGGGGACATTAAGTGACAAGCACAACAAATGACTTATGATTTAGATATAATTCAAAGAACTTTAGATGAAATTAGAGGCAGACTGAATGAACAGGTGAAGTTTGTGAATGAGACTGCTATCATATTGAATGAGCAAGCTGAAATAATGCAACACAGCTCAAATGTTGTGCTTAAACATGACCGGATGCTTAGTGATATCATGAATATAGTCCATCATGTTGAAAGGTTAATGGAAAAGTATATGGGAGAGGTTCAAAATGCAATTTCACAATTAATACAGGGGCACATACCATTGTACTTTGCATCATCTGAGATCATCCGTCAAATGATGGCGATGATCATGCAAAGAGAAGTGGAAATGATACAAATCAAGATTGTGTTGAGATGGGTAAATAGTCTCTGTGACTGTTTATACAAGAATAGGTCATTACTTTCAACTGAGTCATTGTTGTTTTATTTCGCACACTGTGACTTATGATTTAGATATAATTCAAAGAACTTTAGATGAAATTAGAGGCAGACTGAATGAACAGGTGAAGTTTGTGAATGAGACTGCTATCATATTGAATGAGCAAGCTGAAATAATGCAACACAGCTCAAATGTTGTGCTTAAACATGACCGGATGCTTAGTGATATCATGAATATAGTCCATCATGTTGAAAGGTTAATGGAAAAGTATATGGGAGAGGTTCAAAATGCAATTTCACAATTAATATAGGGGCACATACCATTGTACTTTGCATCATCTGAGATCATCCGTCAAATGATGGCGATGATCATTCAAAGAGAAGTGGAAATGATACAAATCAAGATTGTGTTGAGATGGGTAAATAGTCTTTGTGACTGTTTATACAAGAATAGGTCATTACTTTCAACTGAGTCATTGTTGTTTTATTTCGCACACTGTGAACTAACAAAAAGAAAATATTCTGCAATACATGTTTATATTTTGCCTTTTAGATAACCGCGGCAGGGTAGATGCTTTGGTAAGAGCCCACAACTGTATTATCATGAAATGTAATGTTTGTGTTTCCTTTTTATAAGTGGCTGGGTCACAAATAATAATTGCAGTAACAAAAGCAAAGTAGGTGTCACCATTTTGTTTCCTCTTCATGTGTCTGATGATCATCCTTTAGCTGGGGAAGGTAATTAGGAGGCACTTTAGTGCTTGCACCACGGTGGTAAAGTAAACAACAAAAGGGGAAAAAATATAGGCAAGCTAGAAAGCTGATGTGTTGTGTGGGTGTGTTCAGCCATGCATGCTGAGGCAGAATGTGGCCCTTCAAGGGCATAAGCTAATGTCGTGGATAAGTCATTAGCACAATTTATGCACCATTTACAGCAATACTTGGTTCCTTCTAAATATGGTAAGCCTGGGTGTATGCCTACAGTCAACTCTAGAACAGGGCATAGTTATAAAAAGGGGAAGGTTTGTCTTATCATATAGGGCAGTGTTATGAATATGATCACCACTAATTTACCACCATGATAAGATAGTTCCAATTTACTGACAATATAACACGATACTGAAATACTGCCAAGTTAGGTAATAGCCCAAAGACAAAACCTCCTACAGGATGCAGAGGAAGAAAACCAGGGGATAAATACCTATCTTGATATTCAGCTCATCTAGGGAAAAATATGTGATATCAACACATGAAAAAGGTGGGGGGGGGCATCTGATGAGAATTGCTATGTCTCATCCCCTATGCCATGAATACAGTAAAGATTTCATTTCAAAGGCGTTATCAGCATCCAATGTGAAATGCCTCAGTCATCTTGCAGCATGTACTACTCGGGGACTATTCCAAGGGAGTTGGGCAACCTTGCGATGGAGAACAGGACAGTTGTTCCCATACCAGGATGACTATATGTCAGACTACTCAGATGGAGAAGGAGCCTGGATGGACAGACAAGATGCTTGTGTATCCTGCTGCAGGACAGGATAAGGCGATCATTGAAGAAATGACAAGGATGAACTGTTCTGATATAATGGAAAAAGCTTGGATGCCTGGATGCTGGGAACAATCACAGCTGCTTATTTATGGACGAGTTATCACAAGTAAAGGATTGGAAGATGGAATGATGTCCTGTGCAGCCCATCTGCTGAGGAAGGAAGCAATACAAGGAATACAGAAAGTGAATGATGAGTGTCTGAAGTCTTGGGACAAGTACTCCAAACTACTGACATGGGTAGAAGATGAATCAGGCCCACTGGACATAGTGCCATTAGTTAATGCAACAATGTGTTTCCAGAGTCATGGAAAGAATCACGTTGAACACAATAAAGCGTTCAAAACCATTAACTGATGTTCCAGGAATGAGAAAATGGACAGCTGTCCTAATGGATTGATATTGGGCTGTGCATCTAGAGCATATATGAAATTGCCCAGGAATTGGGGTGGGGTGGAGTGTGGTCCTTGGTTGTCTTCCATGTTCCAGCATTGGTGATTCCTCAGAGCGATCTAAACATTGATGAATTCCCAAAGGTGGATGACCATTTGAGAAAAAGAAGATTGCTTGAACTCCGATGGATGAAAAGCGAGAATTATTTCTCATCAAAATCAATAAAGGCTTATGTTGCACATTCATACTTTCTCACAACGGTGAGAATGGGACCTTGACGTTGTGCTGATACCGCAGCAAGTGTTTAGAAGAAGATACCCGTTAAGGGCACCTTATCAAATGTACCCCCGAAGTAATGATAACTTACAGGTGGAACTCCTTGAAGGAATATGAGAAATAGCAAAGAAAAGGAGTTAGTGACATCATATGAAAGTGTGCATGACATCTTGAGATACTAGCTGAAGATGCTGTTTAGATCCTAAACACCAATGACGAAGTAAGGATCGAGTGAACTCTCAAGTGTAAAAGAAGATTACACATGCACATAGTACTGCAGAAAACAAACTTTCAATAAATGTACAGATGCTGAAATGCAAGATAGATTAAATCATCATAGGAGCTAGTTATGTGTAGTGCATAGAATGCAGGTGAAGCTGCCATTGTACAGAAACTGGACATTAGTTTCATGAATTAACAAAGCCAGAAACCATGAAGCAGGAATGGAAAAGTTGTGTTGCAGCAGAATAGCAGGCTCATGGGGCTGCGTGGCGAGGCTGCCTGGCCTAAAGTCAAGATTCTAGAAATCAAGTTCAGTTATCTACTTTGAAGAAGAACAAGTGTGCATAGGATGAACCTTCTCACGTTAAGGTGTAAGAAAGAACACAAAGGATGCCAATTTTTAATTCATTTAGAGCATTTAAAAGCAGCAAAATGGACCAGAACGTGGTCCCCTGTCATGTGAGCCAAGAATGGATATAGAGTTTGAACTTGGAGTTCCAGACACAATAGTGAGTGCCCCCACTCCGGTGCATTCTGAAAGACAAGGATACTCTGCAAGGCCAAGTACAAACACAATTTCATGGCAGAAAGCATGGGTGATGAGAGATGATGGGCTAATTGGATGGTGAGGTAGCTTCATTTCCAGCCTGCACCTGGGTCTGGGCTTAAGTGCTCCTAAATGAACTGAATGTTCCAGACATGGCACAAGCATGCCAACCAATTGTATTAGTCCATATAACGTAGGACCTTTTAGCTTGAAGAGGAATGAGAAACTGTGTATCTAATGTTTCTGAAATGACATGCTTTTAGAGGTAGGCATAAATTGTCCATCTGATAACGGGAAGCCAATAACAATCCTAGCTCTTATAGAAATGATAGGTTTTTCACTATTGCCACGTACTATGATTTCACTCTGACATATTATTTAGTATAAGCACCATATTTTGTGTGGAGATCATTCAGAGACTGAGCGTACATCCGTTGATGTTCATTGTAACCTCCCTGTTTAAGATACTTGTTAATAAAACAGAACTTGCCATATTCTTGAGTTTGTCTGGTTATTTGGACTCTGAATTATTCTGGTGCAATCCCATCCATTACCAAATGTACGTTCCAAAGGCCCATAAGCTCAGACTCACTCACACCTACACACATATACAAACACACAGAGCCTCACACAGAGACTCACTCACGCATACACACACAGATTGAAATACATTCTAGCATGCATACCGATACATACATGCTTTTATTTTACTTTATAAGATGATGCTGCCTTAACAACCAGTCAGACTCACATACAGATGTCACTCACACCTACACATCCCCATACATACACATATCTGAACATACAGTCAGTCGCACACACAGAGATTCAATCACATATACAAAAATTGCTTGAATTACACTGTATCAAGCATGCATACACATACACTTATTTTACTTACAACATGCATACGTACAGCACTTGTATTGTCTTCTCACAGTCCTTGTTTCAAATAGTAACCCCCTATAACCATTGTTGTTGGTTTGTACATGTTTGTGGGCCTCTTTCTAAGGGAATTCAGGCTTACTTCCAAATCCGAAGGCCTTTGCTAGTGGGCTCCATTAAGAAACCGGTTGGTGCAAGATGTACAGTGGCCACGGCCAAAACAGAATGCCCCTTCCCTGTACTGCTCAGGAGAGGAGATGCACCAAACATCTGAAAAAAGGATACCAATTGTTTCCCTGTCTCTGCAGGCTCCAAGCCCCCAGAACATTTCACAATCAAACTCACGACTAGAACTCAGGCATAATAAGCTCAAACAAGAACTTGGTGCTTCTCCAAAGGGGACAAGAGAACACACCCTAAACCAGATTACCTGTCCACAACCTAGCCACACAGTGGCACAAAACCACCAAGGTAAAACACCCCACTGGCCCAAAAACCACCACAAAACCACCATGGCAAAACACCTCGCTGGCCCAAAATGCATGGTGTCAAACACCCCAACAACCAAATGGTTGTCCAACACTCCTAATCACAACTCCTAGGTGTCCAACACTCCACCTACCTCTGGAGGGAACGGCCTATACTCCCAATACTCGAATGGCACTGCTGTCCAACACTTTGAGGCAGCATGTAATTAGGCCATAGCTCAAAATAGCTGGCACTACACCACAACAGAACACACTTCAACACTGGCCTCCTTAATTTAATTCATGGTTTGCTAGTCCACATGCTCAGTTTACAAAACAAGACAGAACAACCTGCATCCACAAGAACACGGCACACAGTAAATGAGCAACACAGAAACACAGTAAATTAAGAAATCCCAGTCCTTGATAAGTCTGTGACCAAGCTTAAAGTTGGCATAATGCTATTTGTTTCTGTGGTGGTAAAAGTTAAACAAAAACATAAAATATAACATTCTCAAATCCCTTCTCCTACTACAGAGGCCACGTTATTCACAAAGCACCACTGGTACAGAATCTGCACTCAGTCCACAATAATCAACCAAGTGACATAAGAGCAGTTCCAAGGTAATACAGAACAGGCCTCACATCACATATACATGCACTATGCTTCTCTGGACCTAATAGATATCTCCTTAAAAATGCAAACAGGTCTGTGTCCAGTTCCTGTAACAACAACAGATAGCTATTGCAAGGATTATTTAACATGACCCCACAACTATTGCAGAACCCCATTGTCCCAGACTCGCCGGGAGGGTCTGTGACAGTACCGGTCACATTGCAATACTCCCCACAGTCTCCACAGACTTTATTCTCAACACAGTACCTCTTTGGCAGCAGGGCCACAATTGGAAACCTCACCTACAGCACTGCGCTTCGACAACTCCAACGGCTGCCTCATGCAGTCACTGACACGCTTTCCGTTCTGACTGCACCTCACAGCCACCGCCAGCCTGCCCCTTGCAGGAATGACTCCGCCTGCCCCTTGCAGAAATGACTTGGCTGCCCCTCGCAGAGCCTGTTCATCATGGATTACTGAGATATAAACGAATCCGATATTTTCGAAGGAGAAAAAGCCAAACGTTATTTTCACAAATAACTTTTGGTTTTCTCTCCCCCAAACATTTCGGACTATCATCTTTCCCTCCACCCCCTTACTTACCGGTGGGTGGCACGCCTCCTTGTGTGCTGCCGTCTCAAGAATCCCTCTGTGACGCTGGTTCCCTTCACTTGTGTGTATGGAATCTGGTGCCACAGGGACCACTTTTCTTTTTTTGTGAAACTTCATTGAGATGGGAGCAGGGGACACCTCCGCAACCCTTGCTCACATTACAGTGAACCAGGGTTATGGGAGACAACGCCACAGCCCCGCTGTCCTTGTTCACTGTAATGCAAAGGAATGGCAGACTTGGACGAAATTTTCAGCCGTGTGTAATTTTCATACGGCTGAAATTTGCGTTTTTGGGGGATTATATGTACGTTCACCGCCTCTTGCGGCAGTCACTTGTCTTGCTTGGGTGGACAAGTGTGGTACCTCAGGCGGCCCTTTGCAAACATCAGCAGGCACTCCCTGGCCCAATAGTCCCTCACTGGCCCTTTGCCCAGCCTTCCACTTCATTGGAGAGAGGGTCTTCTACTCCTTTGGTGCAGGGTGCAGGTGGATGCCTCCTCTTATATGTCATTTTGTCCCATCGTTCCAACTGACCCGCCTGAACAGCCACTCTCAGGTTCTTCAACAAGCTCGTCCTCCTGGTACAATTGACACTGGAGTCTCAGGTAAGTGAATAATTATTTTACTTAGTTCCAAGTCCGGAGTAGCTAATTACAGGTACTTATAGGAATTACAGGTAAGTTACAAGGGAGACATCCACCGTCACCCTCTCTTTCAGTCAGGCCTTCTTCAACTGCCACACTAGGAACACTCTGCACACAGCATTCAACATTCTGGCAACCATAATATTCTAAAGTACATAGCAAAAAGAGGGAAGGCAATTCCAAGTCACAACACGTAACACCCTAAACCTGCAGGATAACTTATGATTTTGAGTAGGTGTTTATATGTAAACCAGCTTCTGTTTTGGCACACTGTGTTGACAGTGTGCCAAAGCTAATTCCTCCCAAATTTAACTCTGATTCTTCCCTTCATGATGTGACTTGGTCCCCTGGTGTGCTTTTATAGGTAGGGTATGGGTACCTCAGAGTGTACACTGGGCTCTATGACTATGCATTTTCTCTGCTTTCACCTCTCTATGCGGTCATCTGTGGAGGAAAAGTAATTGTCTCGGGCCTACTCTGTCTTCATTTATTTTATCAGGCAGCAGAGTACATGCTTCCTTTTCAGGAATGCTATGGGTGATTTCATTTTTTGTGACTTCTGCATCCTCGAGGACCTTTCTTGTGTTTCACCTTCGGGAGGGACAGATTGATACTGTAGTGCATAAAATTAATGTGGAGCATACAATTCTTTAGTTAACTCATCTTGATATGGTTTTTATTGGGGCTCTGATATGGGTCTGTTAGGTTAAGACATATTATCTAAGCTTTCAGGTGAGTACGTGACATTATTTCTATTTCAATCATCAGCTTTCTTCTGGTGGTGGTTTTCAGCATACTCCTCAATTTCCACATAGTCGATTCCCGGAATCTGTTATACTGCACACTATTGCACTTTGAATGATCTCCAGGTGCTCTGGTGGTGTGTAAAGGGATGGGGGGTAGGTTCCCTCAGTGTAGTGAGCATAGCTGTGTTGGGACAGATGTGTCTTGAGTTCTGTGTGCAGGTCTCAGATGTCTATCTGAGTAACTCCCAAAGGCCTCAAACCTATCTTCCACAGCATGCACGGCCACAGGCCAAACACAAATTACCACAAACCTGGTGTTAAGGCAGCACCATAATTTCAATTTAAGAATGATGCTGACCCCATCCAGGGGCATCTGCACAGGAATGTTGATGAGATGAGAACCTGGTATGGCAAAGATGTAGTGTGGATTACTCCTCTGCCCTATGAAATTGAGTGTCCCATCCCTTTATCTGAATGAGGTGCCACCATCAACGCAGCAACAGCCACAAGTGAAACACATTTGTTTCACAATCAAACTCAACATGTCACACAGCTCGTGTGGCATGCCCATATCACCGAAACCGGTAAACATCAGTACCCCAGGAAACATACACTATACACTCCATGGCCGCACTACAAACATGCACCCACACTGCATCCCCCACTGTAACGCTCACCTGATTCCCGTAGAGGCGCCGGTCTTGACTGGGCGTATACCGTATCTTCAAAGGTGATGTGTAACACACGGCTGGCTCTTTGGGCTGGACCTCTGTGCACTGTATGTCTGACTCGAAGGGTAAGATGTCTGCAGATAGAAAATATGGGATTAATGAACTGGGTTATTGAATGTCTCTCTCTTCTTCCCTTTCTCTTCTCCTGTAGAACCCCAAAGGTTAACGCTCTCACCTTAGGTAAGTGAACGCCGTGCTCTCCATCTGCCTCGAGGCAGGGTGCTGTAACCAGTTTCTTCACTGGATAAGGGGAGCAGGCCTCTTGACTTCAGAGGACTGCTGTCCGTCGTTTACTGCACAAACGGTAAGTTTCGAGTAATTCTAATGTCTTTAAAGTCTTTAGTAATGATGTCTCTTGTTTTGCAGGGTTCCGGCGATGGCGGATGACGGGCTGAAGTGAGTTGAAGATGTCGCGCACCCGTGAAAGCCCCGTAGAAGTCCCGCTTTGCTTTGCCGGGAGACGCTTTTCGCTACTTTGGATTTCCAGATTTGTGGCTGTGGACTGCATTAACCAGCAGGTGAAGAACCATTTTGAAGCAGACACAAGACGATCTTAAGACATTTGTTACATTTTATATATACCTCGTATATTCATTATTTTTTGTTTTTATTAATTTAGACTTCACTTCTTTTTGGAGGCGGGCTATATAAACAGGCACGCGCGCGCACCGCGCGCGCGCACCCGTGAAAGCCCCGTAGAAGTCCCGCTTTGCCGCTTCGCCGCTTTTGTCGCGGCAAGCGGCGGTTTTGTTCCTTATTTGTTTTATTTTATTATTCATTGTCTATTGGTCACCTAGTCACAGTTGAGTTTTATTAATAGTGATTGAACGTAGGCCTCAGAAAATGAAACGTGGTTTCTCAACCCTGAGAGCAGGAATGCCCGAAACTGCTCTAGGTGTCTATGATAATGATGAAAAAGCCCCCGTAAAGGGAAAACTTCGGCGGAGCTCGACACCTCGAGCAAGCGGCGCAAGTATACACTTGGACAATAAGAAAAAGTTTAATTTGCCTTTGGGAATGGACATTCGCTCTTTCTGCAAAAATCAAAGCGTGCCTCAAATGATGGGGAATGAGCCAGGAAATATAACTCATCAAACAAGTCATCCTAACACAAGTGTTGACACTTCACGTAAAGTAATACAAAACAGACGATCTGATAGAAGCATTGTGTTGGATGGAAAAAGCAACATCTTACCAAAATCAAAATCAGTGGATCCAGATGTTATTTCCTTTGCTGAGGAACAGGTCTCACTAACTGATAGCATTTTGTTGAACAATGTCTTAACTGGTGTTGCCATTTCTGATTCAGTACCTATAGTCAAATATACAACTTCAAGTAGCCTTTTACAATTAAACATTGCTGGCCCTGGTGACATGCCGATAATAGATTTGGATCCAAATGATACAGCCTTTTCTTCGCATACTTTATCTGATAACTTGTCTAAATCCCCTATTTTATTTACCAACAATAGCTTTGCTGATTCTGTAGCAAATCCATCCTTTAGTGCTCCAACTCCGCGAAAAATAAAGGCCCTTGGCACGGGTGATTTTGGTCAAAGAGCATCTCAAGAAGCTCAAATAGGAATAACTCTTACATCCATGAATACAGCCATTCTGGCCCAAGCCAAATTGTTTGAAGTCCTAAGTAAAAAAGCGGACTTACATTCTACTCAACTAAATAAAGTTTTGGCAGAACATCTCATTTTCACAACCAGCTTAAAAAAGCTTAATTCTTTGTGTCATCCAGTCAGCAATAAGAAAACGACTGGTTCGCAGACTCTTACCTTGGTGTCCACTAACACAAAAGAATTTCAGCAGCTTCCATGTTTCTTAAATCCAATCACAGATTCTATGAATGGTGCACAGGTGTCGTTCATAGATCAACCAAAACAGACATTAATACCAACCTATCCTTTATTTGATGCTAAATCACATCTCAGCGACATAGGTAAAAAAGCCTCGAAAAAAGCTCCAACGACAAAAAAATCTAAAAACATCAAAACTGTCACCAAACATGACAATCAAGCTAAAGCTTTTGTGAAAAGACTATCTATTCCTGCTGCCACCACGATTGCAGCTGCGAAACAAGTTGCAAAAAAATATTCTATGCAGTCTTTAAACCGCAAAGAAAAGCCTCGGCCTGAGCCGATAGAACACAGTCCTTTAAACAATCTAATTAATATGGCAACTAGTATATCTAAAAATCCCACTACATCTCAAACGGCAGATGCCTCTCTTATTCAAATAGACAGTTCACAACATCAATATGAGAAAGACATGCGCTTAAAGGATTTAAGACAGGCTATTGATGACTATATGTCAGCAAAGTCGTCTTCGAAAAAACTAGTTTTTCCTCCTTTGCAGCCTTTGTCTCCTCCAGAATCTTCCATTGCTTTGTTACAGTATCCCCAGTTAGCCTCACAAACAACTGAAAAGTCCTCTGTCCCGCAGATCATACCTCAGATAGGCCCAATACACTCTCAACAAGAGGCTTGCCAAAGAGACAACCTTGCTCCAACAACTCAAAGCAGCTCTTCATCATCTGCTCAGTTTGTAGTAAATACTGATGAGAGCAAGCGCGAACTTACTAAGCATATTGAAGAAATAGTTCACAGCTCCTTGAATAAGATGTATCAAAATGATGATTTTGCAAGACATAACTCTGTTAGTGCCACAGTGCAAACCGCTAAACTTGGTTTGCATGTTCACAAAGACAAACTCAAGACAGTACAAAACCGAGTCAAACGTCCGGCGTTACATGCTCTAATGCTCACCTGCAAGCCTTCTCCAGCCAAACAGTATATTTTAAATCGAGCATCTATCTTGGCTATTTTTAGCGAAATTCCTGAATTAGATGACATTGGCTCCATAGATATTGAGCTTGTTGAGTTTACCGATCAGAAAAATGTTTCATCTGTAAATCTGTGGATAAACTCACGTATTGTGATGAACTTAATAATGGCTGTTAAACAACAATTATCAGACTTGGGTTTTGTACTGCACTCCATGGTTGAGTCATCGAATATGACTGAGGTTTCTACTGGTCTGCAAATAGCAAACAAAACCCAGTCTGCTATTTCTCAAAAATGCACATGTAACTTCACTATCTCTTATTAGCTGGAATACAAGAGGTCATGTACATCTGTTAAATAATAATAATGCTCAATTATTGGGTCGTGATGTCATAATGCTCCAAGAAACGTGGCTTACAAAAATCCCCTCCTGGAATAATTATGATGTCCTATTAAATCCGGCAAAAAAGAGCTGTACTGGGCGCCCCACATCTGGACTCCTCACTGCAGTAAAGCAATCGTCAATGCTGGAACTTGAACCATGGTTTACACCAAACATATTTTTACAAATGTCAAAAATTTCAACTTCTAAATTTTCCTGTGCCTTGATTAATGTATATTGGAATCCTTTAGGAATCTCCGAAAATGATTTTCTCTGCTCTGTTACTAAGGCTTTAGATATAGTTTTGCTTGAAGGTATGACCAATTATGTTCTATTGGCTGGTGACTTAAACTTGCATTGCTTGGGACCTCAACGTAACTCTGAAAGCTGTCGCTTACAAAAATGGAAGAGTTTGACTCAATCTCGTAATTTGTTTATGTTAAATGGTTCTTTCTCACAAGATATACCTCCTCAAACAACTTGGCATCGTGGTCAAAGCAATGGTATAATTGACTTCATTTATGTAAATGCATGCTTTCTAACTAAGATAACAGCTTTTGAAGTAATTGACACTAAAGCCAGCGATCATAATATTTTAAGTATGTTTTGGATTTTATATACCCTTAGGAAATACCCACAATCTGCAAACCCTATAGGTGTTTTAAATGTAAATTCAGCCAGAAACAGAATGATATGGTCACAAAAATCCCTCTCAGCCTTTAAAGATCATCTGCAGGCAAATTTGGAAAAACAAAAAGGGAGACCCATGCTGGATGACCTAGCTTACCATGACTTAATGCAAGTGTTTCAACACAACTCAGTTTCTCATACTCAGAAACAAAAACCCCATCTCCATTTGCCAAATCTTGAAATCAGAGCCAAAAAGGCCTCCATGCGGGCAGAAAAGAAAGCGGCCAACAAACTACCATTGGTTGTATGCACCACTATCCTCAAACAAATTAGAACTAGGTATAGAAATTGGATTAGGGGTGCAAAGGCGAAACTATATCAATTTGATGGCTACTCAATGTTAAAAGCTCTAGCTGGTAAAAATGTAGCTCAATCCTGGAACATCATTAATCATGTGACAGCGGGGCAACAGGTGGCTGTGCAAGCAAATGATGTAACAGAAACCATCTGGATCAATCATTTCTCAACGCTATTTACTGATACCTCTTCTGTCTCAAGATCAAATCATTTAAAATTTTTGCCGAAATTTCATCTAGTCTTTGACAGAGAGGATATATCATATTATATCAAACAAGCAAGTAATTCCAGAGCCCCTGGCCCTGATGGCCTTGCAAACATGCATCTTAAACAGTATCCGGAAATCTGGACAGACATTCTTTTTCTCTTGTTTGAGCATATCAATGTCTCCCAGACTATTCCCTCTTCTTGGAAGCAAGCAATCATCATTCCTATTCACAAAAAGGGAAGTCGAGCAAATCCCTCTAGCTATCGGCCCATTTCACTTTTGGATGTTCCAGGAAAAATTTTCTCACGTTTAATATTGCGAGACCTGAAAATTTGGTCTTCAACCTGCGCTAAAATGGACCCCTTTCAATCAGGCTTTGTTCCAGGTCTGGGCACCTTGCCAAACATGATCTCGCTGAATATGTTGAAAGCACAATATGCAGCTCGTAACCAATGTTTATATTTTGCTTTTATTGATTTTCGTCATGCTTTTGATTCAATTAATCGTAATTTATTATTTAACAAGTTATATGCACTTGGTTGTCCCTCAACTTTATTGTCTTTAATCATTCTTTTACATTCCAGAACCACCATGCGAGTCAGACTTTCGATTGAAGGTGCTTTGTCTGCATCTTTTGCTACAACCTTGGGTTTGAAACAGGGCTGCATTTTGGCCTCCTTCTTGTTCAATCTGTTTATTTTTGACCTGGGTAGCGTGTTTCTTCAAACATTATCTGATGCCCCGGAATTAAGCCATCAGCGTGTACCATGGTTGCTATACGCCGATGACCTAGTTCTAATATCACAATCTCCGATAGGCCTTCAAAACATGTTATCAGCCCTTGCACATTATGCCGCAAAAAACATCTTAGCGATAAATCTAGAAAAATCACAAGTCATGATATGCACTCCGAAGGGAAAAGCCTCGGGTCGAAATTTTGCCTGGAAACTGTATCACGAATCGCTGTATATAGTTTCGGAGTACAAATATTTGGGTGTGTTCATTCAGAACACCATTAGAGATCCCAAATATATGATAATACTACAGACTAAATTAATGTCTCTTTTGTCGCAAGCAAAAATTCTAGTCTATAGATATGGTAAATTCACCTTGAAACACATCTTTATGTTCTATGAACAGAAAGTGATTCCGAGTCTGTTATATGGTATTGAGTCAAAGCTCTATTCGAATGATCTAGCATGGGACAAGTTAGAAGCTGTTTTCTGGAAAGGAGTTTTACACTTACCAAACTGTGTACCAATGCCAATTCTACGCTATGAGCTGGGTTTTAATTCTCTGGCAAGCAGAGTGAAGTGGAAAATGTGTGCCTTTTTCCGTAAATGTCTCTTAGGCCTTACAAATAATAATATTTTGAACACAGTAGCCCATTATTTGATCATGGCTGAGCAGACTTTCCCGAATTCTTGGCGCAGTTTTGTTTACACACTTCTTGCAGAGGCTAGTATTCCTCTACAGATGTTATTGGATACTCCAATGAGCGCTAAAAGGAAATTTTATCAATGGGCCTGGATTCAGAATTATGAAGTATGTACAAAATATAATGACTTTGATACTAGAATTCACTGTTTTAAGAAATTGGGTCAAGTTGCAAATTATCTAGTAAAATGTCCATCACCAAGAATTAGGCAACAATTTTTACGTATAAGATTAAACCTATGGCCCTCTAGAGACCAACTACATAGGCGAAAAAATCCCTTTTGTAAAACATATAAATGTCGTTATTGTGAAAATTTTATGAGTAGAGAAACTTTGCAGCATGTAGTAGTAACATGTCCTAACTTGAAAGATGCTAGACATATCTTTTTTTCAAATCTACTAAATTTGTACACAGAAAAAAATGAAATGGAAATCTGGAGTATTCTAATAAATAGTCCCAGATTTGCCGTCATAAAAGCTGTAGTACAATATTTAGAAAAAATGTTACCATCTGAAATAGTATGTTCACCAGTCTGAGGCTTTTGCGTCTTTTTATCATTCTGTTTTGTTATTACCCTTATGTTGCCTCACGTCATGTTATGCTGACAAAGTTTATTACAAATTTCAATGTATCATTTTAATTTTCAATGTTTTATCACCATTATGAACTTCTGTGTTTTCTTTTTTTGAAAAGTTGATTGATTTCAGCTAAATCAAAAATAAAAAAATAAAAATGGAGCCCGTGTGATGAATAGAAGTGCCTGGAAGCACGTAAGTAAGCGCTTGTTGCCTGCTTCACGATGCGCTCTAACTGTCTTTTTATTTTGCAGGTACAAGTTCGGAGCGGCTGCAGGGTGCCGGAATACCCACTGGGTTAGAGTGGAAAGGAGTAATGGCACGTGAGTATTAAAGTTCCCCAATGTCTTTAAACGCACCTTGTTTTGTCTTTCAGATGCGGGATGCAGCGCCAAAGGCCTCCGGAGCGTGCAAAGAGTTGGTAAGCTTTTGTCTTTCAGATGCCGGAATGCAGTGTGAAGACCTCCGGAGCGCACGAAGAGTAGGTAAGCCTTTGTCTTTCAGATGCCGGAATGCAGCGCGAGGCGTTGGTGACAGCCGATGGACCAGGTAAGTGAAGAGCTGTCACTGAAGACCGTAATGCTAACCTGTTCTTTCTTGTCTTTATAGGTGTTGCTGAAGACTGGATTCAGGATGGTAAGCCTTTTTCCTTAGGCCCAGGATCAGATGCAGAAGACATGATGAGCGTTCTGCTGCTGAGGATGCAGAATAACGCAAAGCAAGATTCATCCATCGGGTGTGGTTTAAATAGCCTCCTGTAGTGCTTAGGTGTCTCCTTCCACGGCCACGCCTAGGTAAGAAAAGAGTTCCTGCTTTCCAGAAGAGTTCCAGTGTTCTGAATCTAGGGAGTGGCTCCTGCCCCACCCAACAGGAAAAGTAGTTCCAAACAGAAGAAGATCAGAGGCTCAACTGGCAGGCAAGTAAGCAGCATGGTCTGCTGCAGGTAAGTCCACCCAAGCATTGTGAGCCCGGCGCTTCCAGCGCTGGGACTGGGCATATTTATGAGCCTGGTGCCACTGGCGCCATGACTGGGTCCAAAAGGTCCCAATTGGGACTGGTTGGCACTCGGAACCTGGGTTATGGATCTGCTTCCAAGGGAGTTGGGAAAACCCTGACCTTTTGGAAGCAGAGATCATGACAGTACCCCCCCTCAAGGCCCCTCCCAAACCGGGCTTCTCCGGGGGTTTTGGCTTGTCAGGAAATGTTCGGTGAAATCTTTTGATTAGGCGAGGAGCGTGGACATATTCAGCAGGTTCCCAGGATCTCTCTTGGGGGCTGTAGCCTTTCCAGTCAATTAGGTAAAATAGTTTAGATTTGGAGATCTTGGAGTCCAGAATGCTTTTGACTTCAAACTCGATTTCTCCATCAACTAGGATAGGTTTTGGAGATTTGGTTAGTCGGGTTTGAGGTTGCATGGGTTTTAATAGAGAGACGTGGAAGACCGGATGTATCTTCATGTGCGGGGGCAAGTCCAACTTGACCGCTACTGGGTTTACTATGGTAGTGATGGAATAGGGACCAAGGTATCTTGGGTTGAATGTGCGTGGCCCTTTTAGAGGTAGATATTTGGTGGATAACCAGACTTGATCCCCTACTTGATATTGAGGGGCTTCCTTCCGATGTTGATCTGCTCCTTTCTTGTATTGTTCTTTAGCCCTTTGAAGGTGAGAAACAGCTTCCTTAAAGGCTTGGGTGATTGTAGAATGCAGGTAGTCTACTGCTGGTGTTTCAAGATCTTGGAGGGGATCCAACTCCGAGGTTCGAGGGTGACTGCCGTACAAAAGAAAAAACGGGGTTTTCCCAGTTCCCGAATGGACAGAGTTATTGTAGGCATATTCGGCTATCCAAAGGATGTCTTTCCAAGTTTTTTCAGTTTGTTGCAGCATGCAGCGTAAATACTGTTCCAGAGTTTGATTGGTCCTCTCGGTTTGTCCGTCGGTCTGAGGGTGGTGACTGGTCGATAGTCTCACATCAATTTGAGCCGACCGACAGCAACTTCGCCAAAAACGAGAAATAAATTGACTACCTCGATCCGAAATTAGAACCGAAGGAAAACCGTGCAGTCGGACGATATTTTCGAGAAATTCTCGGGCCAGAGTTGCTGCTGTTGGCAAGCCTTTGAGCGGAATGAAATGCGCCATCTTGGAGAATAAGTCCACGATTACTAGAATCGTATTGTATCCGGAGCATGGAGGTAGATCGGTGATGAAGTCCATAGAAAGCGTATGCCAAGGGCGAGGTGGGATGTCAATAGGGCGTAAGGGGCCTGCTGGTCTTTCCTTTTGACTCTTGTTTTGGGCGCATACTCCACAGGACATTATAAAGTCTCTGATATCTTTTTTCCAAGACGGCCACCAGAAGTAGTGCTTGATCTTTTCTGAGGTCTTGGCCATACCGGGATGTCCTTCCATTAAAGAATCGTGATAACAAGAGATTACTTTTTTCTGTAAATCTGTGCTGGGTAGGTATAATCGTTCTTGGAAATACAATAAGTTGTCCTTTACTGCAAAGTCCTTTCCCTGCAGATGCCAATTCTGTATGTCTGCTGGAGTTACAAGTTGCCTGGCTTTATCCTTAACTTCCTCTATGGATTCTGTGGTGATTACACCCAGAATTCTTTGTTCGGGAATGATTGGTACAGGTTTAGGGTTGATCAAGTGTTCTTCCACTCCCATCCGAGAAAGGGCATCAGCTTTACCGTTTTTTGTACCAGGTCGATAGGTAATTATGAAGTCAAACTCGGCAAAGAATAATGCCCAACTGAGTTGTCTAGAGGATTGGGCTTTTGCGGTTTTCATATATTGCAGGTTTCGGTGATCATAATCACAGTAACGGTGTGTCGGGCCCCCAGCAGATAATGCCGCCAAGCCTTAAAGGCAGACTTGATAGCCAGAAGTTCCTTGTCAGTAATCGTGTAATTGATTTCAGGAGGCGAGAATTTGCGGGACCAAAATGCCACGGGGTGCAACTGATTGGTTACCGGGTCCTTTTGTGATAGAACTGCCCCCATGGCAAGGCTTGAAGCATCAGTTTCCACGATGTAGGGGAGTTCGGGGCGAGGGTGTTTTAAGATTGGTGCAGAGATAAATTTAGTCTTCAAATCCTGGAAAGCTTGTTCCGCCTCGGCAGACCATTCAAAACGTTTGTTTTTCTTTAACAAGGCAGTGATGGGCTGGACTATTCGAGATAATTCGGGGATAAACCTGCGGTAAAAGTTAGCGAAGCCTAACATGCTTTGCACACGTTTTACGGAGGATGGTGATGGCCATTTGAGAACTGCATCGACCTTCTTTGAATCCATACGCACTCCGCCAGGTGATAATATGAATCCCAAGAATTCAACTTCAGTCACGTTGAAAACACATTTTTCCAATTTAGCGAAAAGTTTGTGTTGACGCAATCTTTCGAGGACCATTTTCACGTGTTTCCGATGTTCAGATTCCGATGAAGAATAAACGAGGATGTCGTCAATGTAAACAACAACACACACATCTATGAGCTCTCTGAGGACATCGTTCATAAAATATTGAAAGGCGGCCGGGGCATTGCAAAGTCCGAAGGGCATGACCTGATATTCAAATAGCCCATACTTGGTGCGGAAGGCCGTCTTCCATTCATCGCCCTCTTTTACTCGTACCAAGTGGTAAGCTCCTCTAAGATCCAGCTTTGTATATATGCATGCTTTTCTGACTTGGTCCAGGAGTTCAGGGATCAAAGGTAACGGATATCTATTCTTAACGGTGATCTGGTTCAGGGAGCGATAATCTATACAAGTTCTAAGGTCTCCTTCCTTTTTTGGAACGAAGAACAAAGCTGAAGAAGTAGGGGACCTGGAAGGACGAATAAACCCATTTGCCAGGTATTGATCCAGGTATTGTCGAAGGTGAAGGTTCTCAGGCTCGGTGAGGGCATAAATTCTACTACAAGGAGGAGTAGATCCAGGTATCAGGTCTATCTGTAAAGTAATCACTGTGTATTTATATGTGTCCGGGTGTGGAATTGAATTTGAGCGCATTTATTGCTGAGAAAAAGCCTTACCAATATCTATGTTCAGTCCCATCACTCCATCTATAACCCTCTAAGTTGAAGAAGCAACAATATCGTGTTAACAAGAGTTCATCTGGCAATGTCAAACAACTGTATATGTATCTAATCATTTGGAACCTCGCTACCCACACAGCACGGGTGCTATCCATGCCTCTAAGCACCACCCCAGAGGAGTGGCATTTAGACTTTAAAAGCCAGTCAACACACCCAAGTGGCATGTGGTATTTGAGAAGGAGAAGGAGGATGGTGTAGGGAGGAAGATGTGAGTGACAGTTCTTATGGTAGAAGAATTAGAAAAGAGAGTTGGAGGTTAGAGGGAGAGAATTGAAGGTGGAAGTGATCATGTCTGCAGTGGAGAATTGGGGATGAGAACTGAGAAGAGGGAAGGAGGTAACAGCATCTGGAAAAGAGAGTTAGAGGTTGGAAGGAGATATTGAGGAGGTTTGAGAAGTGCCACATATTGTGAAGGAGGCTAGAGGGGGATATAACCCAACTGAACCTAAGGAGGTGGGAGGAGGACAGGGGGCCCAAACATCCTTCAAGAACAAGGAGGCTCCATGCACCAGCTCAATCAAGGACAGACATCATGGCCAGTATGGGGAGGTGCAATCTCACTAAGGGTCAAGGAGTTTATGGTAGGGACAATCTGAAGGGGAATGCCCCAAAGACCACGAACCTAGAACATTGAGGCAGTCACTCATGTTGCCTGTGACATCCGCCAGCCCTCCTCCATTTCCCAATTACCCTACTCAGTTCCAACTTTGTCCTCTAAACCTGTACTCTACCTGTAACCCCCTATCTGCTTCTTTTATGTATAGTGCATTATTGCTTCTCAGCTCACGATGTATAGATAGCACACATACATGTCAATCCTGACCAGCACCAGGCTCCCCAGTGAGAAGGAGGGAAAGTGTAACAAGTGAGAGAGAGCGAGAGAGAGAGAGAGAGAGAGATAGAGAGAGAGAGAGAGAGAGAAAGAGAAACAGAGAGCGACATATGGGCATATGCAAGGGAAAATGAAGACAAGACTGAGGCACAGACTCTGACTAAGACAGAAACTGGGACTGTGAGGTTAGGGCTTGGGCAAGAGACTATGGACCTCATTATGAGTATGCCGGTCCAGTAACAACGTTGCCGGTAAGCTACCGGCACCGTTGTTACCGGACCGGCACACTCGGAGTTCTGTATGCAGGTGACTTTCAGCCCGCCAGTTCTGACTTGGTGGGCGGAAAGGCACCCGCTCCCAGACTTTGACAGATGCACCGGCACTGTTGCACTCAGTGCCAGTGCATCCGTCCTCCCCATTTCCATTGAGTCCTATGAGTTACGGAAAAGAAGCATAACTCTGGCAGCAGCCTGCCGTTTCTACCGGCACGGCTACCGCCGGAGTTCTAATGACCCCCGATGCTCGGACAAGAGAGGACTAGGATTAGGAACTATGATAAGGCACAGTGGCAACCAAACAGGTCAACAAATGGCAGTGTCTCCAATTGTCGCCATTCCAATCCCAAATAAATAAAAGCAGCATGTCCAGAATGATGAAGAGGGACTAGGATGAGGATGAGGGAAGAGTGATTAGGGCAAGGTATAGACAGAGGAGAAATGAGGAAATAGGAAAGTAGGAATAGTGACAAGGACTAGAATGAGGATGAGGGAGAGGTATGAGGGAGATGGGTGAGGAAAAGGGAGATGAAATATGGATTAGACAATGGACTAGACTGACGAACAAGGGCTAGGAAGAGGGCCTAGGAGGACGAAGAGGGATTACAACTAGATTGATATGATATGACATGTTAGGTTATTTATAGCGCGCTTAATACCCAGAGGTTTCGGACCCGTGATCAAACCTGTGTTGCTCCGCATCGTCTTGCTTCCAAGGTGATCACGTTGCAGCTGAGCTAGCTTCCCTAGAAGGAGATAGAGTTGGACAAGATAAGAGAAGTGGGACTAGGATAAAGAAGAGGGATCAGGAAGAGTAACAAAGACTATGATGAGAAAATAGGACAGGGATGTGGAAGAGGGACTACAAAGTAGAAGAGATACTAGGACAAGGAAGTGGAGAAAAAGGGACAATGATGTGCCAGAGGGACTGGGGTGAGTAAGGGGAGGAGGGACTAGGATGAGAAAGAGGCACGAAGGAGAGAGTCAGAGACAAGATAGTGGAAGATGGACTAGGATGAGGAAGGGGGACTTGAAGGTTGAAACTAGCTTCCATTTTTCTTTTTTGGCGCGTGCCTTGGTTTATACATACTGACAAAAGAAAAAATGGTTAGCGGGAGGCCACAAAAAAGGAATCCTCTCAGCAGTGAAATCATGCCAATAGCAATGCCAGTTGACATGCCAACCACACAATCAGCTGCTCAATACCCTTTGCCTCACGTTCCTGTTTCTTTCATTGTTTAGGCCATCATGAGGTGGCACTAAAATACCATTAGATGTGCAAAATCCAAAAAAGGTCAATCAGAAGATAAAATAAGCATGAACATGTTGCATCTGTATATTTACACACCACATACATTATATTTTTGACACTTTTCACATATGTGGATTTATAAGTGAGATTATGTTTTTACTGCAATCAGTATTATTAAGGCTGGCATTTGGCCACCTTTTACAACAGGACAGCGCTATTTTATAGTGAGGCAACACTGATAGGACATTGACTTAATTGCACCATATAAAAAGAACACCTGTCTAGAAGCAATTAGTTTCTTTGTCATGATGAACAGGTTTGAGTGCAAAATGATCCATAGAGGAAGCGTGGATTATAGTTGGCGAAAAAGGAATTGGGGTTTGAACATTAACCTTGCAGCAGGTTTTAATAGAAAGACCTGAAGCATGAAAATGTTATGGTAATGATGTTTTGAAAGCGCGTAGTTTACGTTAATGGCTGTTACACAAAAATACTCATTGGCCAAACATAAAATTATTTTAAAATAGTATTTAAAACATCATTATTATGATATATAGCTTATGTATTTCATCCTTCTCTGCTGATTCAAGTTCATGCTCTAATTATTTCATTCTTAAATTATATTTAGATTTTGCATTTCTAAAAGCCAATTTGCCTAGTTTGTAAGTAGCCCCCATCTGGTGGCCATAATTCTTATGTTAGCATACATTGTAGTAACATATTAACCGTTTCCTGCTGCAGCCCTTCAAAATACTTATCAGGTATAATTAATATGAATGGAAAGTTTAAGATGGGACAGCATTTCAGTGTGAAAGAGCTCTTATCACAAAGTTGAAAGTTTTTATTTGTATGCATTATTTTAAATGTCTTTCCTGTGCTGGCTCTACCCAGAGGGTCTCAGATCGCCTTACAAGGTTCAAATGTTCAGAAGCTGGGACAGATGTTACAACATTTAGCAAGATAGGAGAGGAAGAAAGGCTAGACAGGCGATAGCAGGGGGTGGGTTGGATTAGGTTGCAGAAGCGAGGTATGTTTTGAGGCTTTTTCAGAAAGTGGTGATGGTGGGTGTGGTGCAGATGTGGAGTGGTAGGGTGCTCCAGGGTCTTGGTGCTCACTGTTGTAAAGCTTGCTATTGTGTGCATGTTGGTTTGTAGAGCGTAATGAGTAGGTGATGCTATTTACCTTGTCTGGTGTTTGTGCCGGTGAAGGGTATCAGTATGATGGAGAGGTAAGATGGGGTTTTGAGGTGGATGGCTTTCTATACATACACAATGCACAATACTCTGAAGGATATTTTCTAGGGTATGGGGAGTTGGGAAAGAGCTGTGGCATGTGTGATTGTTTGGTTAGGTGCAGGATTAGTCCCGTCAATTCTGTAGGGCTTGCAGGGGGCAGAGGGTGCTGTTGGCTGGTCCAGTGAGGAGAGCATCCCCATAGTACTGCTTGGCTAGAACCAGTGCTTGGACTGCAGTGATGAAGTTGTGAGGGAGAACAAAGTGTTTAATCTTGCATAAGAGGTGCAGTTGAAGGCTGCATGTTTTGTTGATGGCAGCTAGGCGGTGTGCGAAGGTTAAGTGGGGTCGGTGGTAAAGCCTAGGGATTTGAAAGGTTTGGATAGGGATATCAGGTGTGAGTTCAAATGTGTACTTAGGAGGCAGATGAGAAGATTTTCTGTTTCAGAGGGGTTGAGTTTGAGGAGGTGGGTGGCCATCCAGGTGGTGACAGTGGAGATACAACATTTGAGGCTGTGGAGTTGTAAGGGGGATGAGATATGGAAGTAAATGTGCACATTTAGGGGTGGAAAAGGACATTGGGCCCCATCACAAATTGGACGGTAAGCCCTAAAAGTGGCAGTAACGGAATTAGAACCGCCAATACTGCTCACAAACTGGTGCAAATACCACCAACTGTAAAATCAGCCAGCGCTATTACAGCCGGGGCTATTACAACCGGTGGTATTTGCGCCGGCAACACAAAGCGCAATACAGCCAGATCACAAGTACGGTGTTATTAGCGCTGAAAACCAGTGCAAATACCACCAGAAACATGGCGCAAGGTTTCAGAAATGAAGCCACAGGTGATCCCAATCCACTCCAGAGGGCTACATAAGGCACACACCTACCCCAAACACTGTTTCCACCACCATTCTGCCACTAGCCACTGTGAGCTGGGACAGACAGCTGCCACGCTACCCCGGAAGTAAAGAGCCAGGACAACCGGGTCAGGGCACAAGGACGACAGGAGGGGGACGAGGGGGCAAGATCCCCAGGTTCAGGCCCTCACCCTGGTGCCTCACTGACAGCCAGATGGTTACCCTGTACCACCTCAACATAACCGAGCTGGTCACCACAATACAGGATGACATAGGGTGCAGGATCAATAAACTGCTGAAGCTCATGTCTGTCCTACAATTCCTTGGAACTAGCGCCTACCAGCACTCCATGGCCATGATGCACAGCATGGCACAGCCCACATTCTGTGCAGTGTTGGCCCAGGTGAATCAAGTCCTCCTGTGGCAAGTAAAGCACCACATCTCACTGCCTACCACCCCAGCCCAGGTCTGCCGTTGCCCAAATGCCAAATGTGATATCCCTGGACTGTATCCATGTTGCGTTGGTGGCCTCCACAAAGCAGTGTACCATAACGGAAAGCACTACCACTCCATGAATGTGCAGGTGACCTGCAACCCCAACCTGTACATCACCCACTGCTGTGCCCACTACCCTGGTTCCATTCACGATTCCATGGTCCTACGGAACAGCACACTGTCCGGATACATGGAGAGGCACAGAGGACAACAGACGTGGATAGTGGGCGAGTATAATTCCCTGCACGCATTTGCAACAAAGCACCTGGACATATGGTGGGAGGGGTGCCAATGACTACACAAAGCATGGCATGGCATGTTATGTTATGGTATTGTATTTTATTGTACTGTATGGTATGGTATTGTTTATTTATATAGCGCCTATGCACAGGCAAGTGTTTCAAAGCGCTCAAGGGGGTGGGAACATGGGGAAAAAACAAGAGTCGCTCAGAGCCCTTGAATTTCTGAGACGATAATAGTGTGCACAGGCAGGGAAAGTGCGTACGAAATACATTTAATAGTTGGTGATACAGCAAATAGGCCTGACAGCGATTCTGCAGTTTCAACAGTGCAATTAAGGGGAAAAGACAAGGGAGCACAGACCAGATGATTTTAGGAGCAGTGCGTATGGATCGAGCGGGTGCACAGAGGGTCACAGGTAGGGGGAGGACCATGTGCACCCAGTCGGTTGAGACTGGGTTAAGTGCAGAGAGAGCCACTCTCTTGAGTTAATTTCTCAAGTGCAATGTGTGTGGGGTGTAGGGCCCTGAGGCAAGTGCGAAAGAGGACTGGTGGGGGTGCCGGGGACCAGTGAGACTCTGAGGTACACCAGGCGGCCAGTCAGTATGCTGTAGGGAAGAGGAGGGAGAGAGGGAAGAACAGAGAACTATCAGGGTACAGAGAGAGAGAAGGAAGAGGAGAAGAGGAAGGACTTGAGGAGTTTCCAGAATTTAAGGAGATCTGACTCAAGACAGAGGGTGGCAGGGAGGCTATTTCAGAGGGAGGCAGCTGCTGAGTATAAGGATCTTCCTCCAAATCTCTTCTTGAAGAACAGGCTCACTCACATGAAGTTGGAGGTAGATGAGCGGAGGGCTCAAGAGAGACATTATTTGGGTAGGCAGCGTTGCAGGTAGGGAGGTCCCAGGCCCCAAAAGCCTTGTGAACAATGCAAAGAGACTTGAATTTGATCCTTGCATCCACAGGAAGCCAGTGAAGGGATTTCAGCGCCAGAGAGATAAGGTCCCTGGGCTTGAGGCCAAGGATAAGTCTTGCGGTTATGTTCTGGATGATTTGCCGATTGTGTAGGACAGAAGAAGGGAGGTTGAGGAAGAGGCTGTTGCATTAATTCAGTCTTGAGAGAACCAGGGCTCCGGAGACAGTGAGCCTCTGGGGGAAAGTGAGAAGAGGCATGTGTTTTGGCCCCACTGCTCTTTAAACTCCATATACATTTCTTGCCAAACGTCTTAGCTGATTTGGTGAGTGATGCCCCGAGGATAGTTAACCAAAAGGCACATGCATTTTTGTATGCGGATGATGCCGTCTTGATGGCTAGGACAAAACATGCCCTCCCAAGATTGGTAAATGGTTTGCATAAGTATGTATGTATGTCAGCTTGTATAGCGCCAGCAGCCCACGGGCATCAGGGCGCTTATGGCAGACAACGCATACTATGCCAAAAGAGTGCGGACACGTTTGTTGTCCCGAATATTACGGCTAGAAGACATTACACCATTCACCTAAAGAGGTGTGTCTTCAGACTCTTCCTAAAAAGAAGATGATTGTCTCCCAATCTCAGCTCAAGCGGGAGGTTATTCCACTGCTGCGCAGCCAACACTTTTCCTGCGGAGCGTGGCTGTCTCTGTGGGATGTGAGCCACAAATTGATTCTTGAGATATAGGGGAGCATCTCCAAACAGGCACTTATGAATAAGTGTCATAGCTTTATGACACTTATAGTCAAGTTCACCCTCTCCTCCCCTCTAAGCCAATGCAGAGATCTTATTGCCATTGTTATGTGGCCTCTGCTCTTTAATTTCTTCACAATCCTCACTGCATCATTCTCTATGACTTGGCATCTCTACAAGTCTTTTTTTGTTGCTCCTATTAAAAGTGGATTACCATAATCTAATCTGGACAGTACAATTGCCCTTGCAATTGTTGCTGTGTTCGCTTCATTTAAGTAAGGTCTAATAGCCCTCATAAGGTGCAGGTAATATGCTGTATTTTTGTGCAAATAGTTCACCTGCACTATTGACTGAGGCATTAACCATCATCCCCAGCGTATTAACCTGATTCGAAACTTGAATTTTCGCTTTATTTATAGAGAACGTCTCATACTCTTCTCCTAGCTTGGCTATTGTCCAACTAGATCCAAATATCATGAGCTCTATTTTCGTGTCATTAAGACACATCCAATTTTGCTGCATCCATGCTTCAATTTTACTGTGCACATTTGCTATCTTATCACTATCCTTAGTATACTTTCCCTCTATTTCAATGATAAACTGCGTATCGTTGGCGTAATTAGTAAAAAACATGGCAACTTCGTCTAATACATCACACAAGCTCCTCATATACATATTAAATAGCATTGTTGAGAGACTGGCTCCCTGAGGGACTCCGACTATTATTGAGATAGCCTCCGTGAATGTATCCCCCCAGTGTACTCTGGCGTGGTGCTCGGTCAGAAATGATACTAGCCAATCCAACGCTGGCCTGGAACATCCCACTGTGCATGTCAGCGCATTTACAAGTAGTTGGTGATCTACCAGGTCAAAAGCTGCTCTGAGATCCAGTAATATTAGCATCCCTGCTTTCCCTTTATCAACTAATTCCAACGTATGACTTTGAAGGTCTAACATAGCTGTTTCTGTGCTATGAACAGCTCTGAAACCTGATTGTTGCTGGTGTAGAGATGTCTGTTTTTCTATGTGTTTCTGTAGTTGGATGGTTGCGATTGTATCTAATATTTTGAGGATAAAATTAGAGTTCGTAATTGGGCGAAGATTGCCAGGATCCTTCGGATCCAAACCTGCCATTTTAACCAGGGGCGTGATAGTTACCTTTTTTATTTATTTCGGCACTAATCCCTCTTTAAAAGAAGCATTGACTATTTTCACCAAAACTGGGGCAAACAATTCTTTATTTTGCAGTATGATTTTAGATGGCAACACGTGGGTTTCATGTGATTTAAAACATCAAGCATTTCTGCTTCAGAGATAGAAGTGAAATTAAAAGTGTCTATCCCACCCTGTTTATCACTGTCCTTCCTCGGTATTGCTTTACCTGAAAGTTCTCTGGCATTAATTATATTTTGTCAAGCTTTCAATATTTTGGCTGCAAAGGCATTCTGCACTATATCACAGTCTTCTTTGGTCGGTAAAAATTGCAGTGTAAGAGTTGGGCTTCTCAACACTTTTTAAAATTTCAAATATCTTGCTTGTAGTATTAGATGCTGCTTCAATTTCCTTGTTGTAAAAATTAGCTTTAGCTATTCTTATGTTGTCTCTATACTTTTTATTTTCTAGCTTCCAGTTATCTTTGTTTTCCTTAGATTGGTAGTGATGCCACTTTCTTTCAAGTGCTCTTTTTTCCATTTTAAGTTTGTCCAGCTCTGTGCTGAACCATTTTTGGTGCTTACTATCATTCCAGGCTATTTTAGTTTTCAGAGTTGCTACTTGTTCCACCAAATCTTGGATTTGTGTTAAATATTTACTTAGCATTGTTTCACAGCTATTATGATCCTGCAATGGCCGTAGAATTTTATCTAAGCAGGGTTGAAATTGTTCAGCATTCAGATATTTGACATTTCTACTCACTACTTTAATGTGAGGATTATGTTATTGTTTTCGGAGTTTCCAACGTTAATTCAAAAGAAACTAAGAAATGGTCGCTCCAGATACAAGGTTCTGTGGAAATCAATTGAGTTTGAAGGTTTTGTGTTAGAACCCATTCCAGTTGGTTTCCTTCAGGTGTTGTGGGCTCGTTGTTGATTACACAGAAATCTAAGGTTTTTAATATATTTTCCAATGCTATGGCTCCTTTATCCTTCCCATTCCCTCTCCAATAGTTGAAATCACCAACTACTAATGTAAATGCGTTTGGTGATTTCAGATTTATTAATTGGGAACACAACACGTTTGCGAAATCCTATGCCAATGATGGCGGTCTGTAAATCACTACAATATTTAGGCAGTTGTTTGGGGTAAATACAAGTTTCAGCTGTAAGGATTCACATCCACTACAGCTGAAATTGACTTTGAACAATTTCATGGAATCTCTAGCTATAATAATATAATGGCTACTCCCCCTGACCCCCGCCCACTTTCTCTATTCATGTTATATACTGCGTAACCCTCAGGGCCCGCTAAATCACATGTGGGTCCAATAGGGTCTTTCAGCCAGGTTTCAGTAACACATAATATATCTACTTGTTTCTCCCTGATCAGCTCATTTATATTTGTCGCATGTTTACTCATAGAACGAGTATTGAGTAGCCCCACCTTGAGCACTTGATGCAGCTGTGGTGGCTTAGTGTGTTTCATTTTCTCTTCTCCCCCTAGGTGTATATGAAAGAGATAAGCCTGGCAATTAATTCCGGGAAAATCAAAGGTAATTTGTCTTGGTAATAGCAAACCGAGAGGGAATGCCATATCAGTAGTGGAGAAAAATCTTGAATGGGTTAAATCATTTTGTTACATTGGGGTGAGACTTTCTAGTGATCTGGTCTGGGCTGGTCTTCCCATGTAAAGCAGCAAGTTGTGAAGGTATCTGAAATAAACGACTCAATCTTGAGATTAGGGGTCAAATTGGGTGGTTTGCTCAAAGATCATACCCTTTGAATTTATGTGTCAAAATCAGTACTTTTGCTGAGTTATGGCGCGGCTGCCTAAGGTCTTTGTCAAACAAAAAAAACAAATAGACAAAAATGAGTTTCTGAAAATAATGATGGCTTTGCTGCAGGCCTTCCCAGGGTATTTGTTACATAGAGAACTAAAATTGACTTTTGTGGAGGATCTCATAGCCATGCAACCTTTAATTTATTGTTTACGCCTATGGGAGAGGCCCCAATTGTCAGTAACTAGGGCCTTGGTGAAGGACCTAATGACCTTGACATTGTGTGCTGCTTCCCCTTGGTTAAAATATATCAAATTATCTCTTCACGGGTTTGGCTTCGGGCATTTGTTCAGTGGTGAGCTTTGGCAGGTAACGACGTCAGGGGGGAGTTAATAGATGTCTTTTCTTCTCACAGACCAAGAATCTGGAGTGAGAGTGAATTGCAGAAGCAAAGTGTGCAATTCTACCATTGTAACCTTGCTCCCAAAACCAACAGGCCAGGTTATGTCCAATGGTTTGTCACCCCAAGGAAAAGTGCAGTTATTATTTTTTTTTTTTAGAGCAAATCTTCTGTTTGCTTGGGGAATGGCATTTTCTTCATTAGTAAATTGTACTGAGAAGAGGAGCTGCCCTTGTTGTGAAAGTGATAGGAATGTTTTGCTGCATTTGATACACCCAACCAGCATTAAGGTTTTTACTGACAGTTCTGTCCCACTGACAGCTAATAATGTATATTTATATATTTAACCATTTAACAGGCTCTTATCCTGCGTAAACAGTTTTTATGTTCTGGTTAATGCCTCTATTTCACATTTTACTTTTGTGGATTGCAGGATTTATACTGTATTTATACTGTATTTTAATGATTGTTATTGCTGTACTGTATCGCCAAGTGTGTTCTTTGATGGGAATTTACATTTACGAAAAAATATTTTATCTCTCTCTCTCTCCTTAGGAATCAAGGCGTTTGTATATTCTATGTGGACCCCTTGCTCAATATTCTTAGAGAGGCACAGCTCCACCCTACTGATGAGGTACAACCATTCCGAAACATGTGTTTGGGTTTTCTGTTGGTACTCTTGTTCAGATGAGAATTGCCTAGCATTTCAGTGCTGGACTGCCCCAGGGCTGGGATCAAGTGGCACAGCGAGTAGAGCGCTCACTTTGACATCTGTGCAGAGCCTGCGGACGCAGGTTCGCATCCCGGCATGGCCAAACTCAGCCTTTCATCCCTCCAAGGTCAATAAATGAACACCACACCCCGTACATAATAATAATAAGCAGTGCTCAGATACCTGAAGGTTCGTAGCGCTATATAACTGCAAAATTATTATTATGTGTTTTGAATATTTATCCTCTGCGAAAGATAGTGAGCTAAAGAATCTGGGAAAGGCTCTCGTAACCCGGGACTAATGTCCGGCAGAGGGATTCCCAGGACCCCCTTTGTTTTTTGCATAATTTAAGTAACTTTAGGTCTCACCCTAAGTTACTAGGGGAATCCAGACGTGGACCCGTTTCTCACTATTCTTAGATAGGCATAGCTCAACCCAACTGAATAGGTCTAACCAGATCGAAACACTTGTCTGGGGTTGTTGTTGGTACCCTTGCTCAGAGGAGAATTGCCTAGCATTTCGGTGCTGGATTGCCCCAGGGCAGAGAAAAGACTGATGTATTTTGCATATTTATCCTCTGTGAAAGATAGTGAGCTAATGAATCTGGGTAAGGCTCTCATAACCTGGGACTAATGTCCGGCAGAGGGACTCTCAGCACCCCCATTGATTTTTGTAAATTCTATTGCCAGAGTGTAAATGAAGCAAAAAGAGGAACTGGCCTAAACCCACATTGCCAAAGAGTGAGAGGAAACCATTATCAGCATTTGGATAAGACAGGAGTGGGGAAACAAGAGTGGCAGAAGAGCTGCCCCTCTGACAGGATATTCAGGGGAGAGGAGCATAACCTGCATTGCGTGTGGCAATCACAAGTGTGAAACAAACAGCACTAATGTGTTTCTTGTCTTCACAAAAGAAGTAGTTAAACTTGATGTTGTGGAAAAGCAAAAGACTTTGCTAATTTGTGGGAAGCCAACCTTTACCACAAACATACTTGTAGCAGTTAGTAGTTTCATTCGTCCTGGCAGGAGAGTACACCAGGAAAAGAGACCTTGTAGGAGTAGACCTGGCAGGTGAGTGGACCAAGTGGAAATCATGGAAGTACAGTAGTGTGGTTTAAAGTATTAAAGAAAAAGTGGCAGAACCACTAATGTATTTTGGGAACTGTTGCAGAATCATCCTGAAAAATTGATATTTCTGAAAGTATTTTGGGAACTGTTGTAGAATCATTGTGGCAAAGACATTTTTGTTGATCCTAAGGATCTATGGAAGTATTCTGGGTTTATGAGAAGAAGTTGCTTTGAACTCTTTATCACAAGTGGAAAGGTGAAAACTTGTTGAACATTTTGAACTGTTGGTTGAGTTCAAGTTGGAACAAAAAGAATGTTATTGGAACTGTGTGGCAAGACAGGATTTCCTTATCCTTTTGGAACTGTTGATTGAGATCCTGTTTGAATCTGGTGAAGTGGAACTCACCCAGGTTATAAGGAGAAACAGTTAACAGGTTTTTAACAAAACTGTTATTTCTGTTATATTTGAACTGTCACATACCTTGTTAAGTTGTTGTATGTACAAGTGTGAGGGACAGAAATCGTTTCTTAGAGTGGTTCCTTTAGTGTATTTTGATAGGCAGGGAAATCCTCATCATCAGGGTAGGTATAATGAGGTGGATATCCAACCTTTTGATATAATAAAATGGAATATTTTGAAAATCCTTCACAAAGTTGTCAGCCTCAAAGTTCTGACCCCTCACAGTAGTCAGCTCCTTGGAACTGAAAACTATCACTGGCTCTACTTGTATATACATTGTACAAGTTTTTATAGCAGTAACCCCATAGAATTAACATGTCAGATAAAAACATTCCCACGTTCCCCATTGGACAAAACCCTATACAACCCTAAGCATTCACATATATGTTTCTACCCCCATTGGATACACATCATCTAAACCCCCCCCAAATATGATCTAATTGTACAGTCCTCATAGAAAGGTACAACATAATTGATTGCTACTAATCAGATATTCTGTTACACTGATGGATCGTCTTTGTAAGTTGAGAACTTTGATCAACTTGAGATGTGTATACCACTGGAACACCCCTTCTAAGATACAACGGTCTTGTCATATGATCAATCACCTTGGCAATCCCAGATAGCTCGGTCAACCCTGCAATTTATGCACTTGGCTTGCATCTTACTACTCACATCTTGAAAGACACCCCCTGCCTAATACATGTTTCCTCCTTATCACTCTGGGAACGCAGATGTGCTTACAAAAATACAACCATAACCACTCTTGTGTTTATGTGCCTCTTTTAACTGGTGCCATGTCTGACATGCATGCTTTGTTCCCACAAGATTTGTCTTTCTGGTTGCAATATAGACTTACTCCACATCCCTTTTGCATATCCTGCAGCTGGGCCTGTAAACACTATAGCTATTTCCTGATTTTTTCATTAAGAGGAAGTAGGATTATCAGCAGCAACCTCCCAGCTCTCCCAGCAGCCAAATGACCAATCGTGGACCACGTAACCTGTCTCTCATTACATACCACCCAGAGGTTCCAGGTTCCATGTGAGGGGTCTCAGTGTAGTAGTGTCTTACCCAATGTACCATGTGCTTGTGTGGGAACAAAAACATTATTTACATTATATACATGCTGTGCAGAGCTCCCATTGTAGTATTATTGAGTGTTGTGCACTCCTAACACCTCCCTTCCTTCCATTAACCAACATCAACAGTCCTTTTTTGCGTGGCAGCCACTCTCTACTTATTCCAAACTCCTCCACCTTTGATGAGAACTTACACTCCTAAATCTTTGACCACTTCCATGCGTTCTGAGAATCTAGAATTACTCTTTCTCACCTTGACCGGTAGCCTTATACCAACAGTTCTTGTCATCAAATCTTTTCTTTGCTCTATACCCGCTTACCACCATTATCTCCCTTACACTCTTTACATCCACCTCCCCACACCTTGACCTGCTCATCCAACCTGTGCACAAATGGGTTTTGGGTTTTCTACCCTGCAATAATTCAAAAGGTGCAACTCCCGTCACTGCATGTGGGGCCAACCTGTATTGAAACATTCTCTCCATGACAGCTCTCATCCAGTCCCCACCCATGGCAACAGCAATCCTAATGATGTCCATCAAAGTTTGATTACCTCTCTGCACACAACCATTGCCCTGGGGGTGGTACAGAGTTGTCATCACCTGTTCAATGCCATTCTCCTCCAAAAGCAACCTACATTTTTTTATACCAACTGAGTTCCGTTGTCTGACAAACATTGGCAGGGAAAACCCTGCCGCCAAGACAGTGGTTCTAGGAATCTGAATACTGCTGGATGTAACCTCATTTAATACACAGACTTCTTGCCATGTTAATAGTAAATCCATAACAACCAGTAAGTATGTGTCCTTGGACCCCTTAATATTGAATGGACCTAGTACATCTAAGGAAATCTCCTCCCATCATACTTTGGGACTATCTCTCACCTTCATGGGCGGTTTGTATAACCTGAGACCTTTGTCACCATCCACACAATTGGAAACAATCCTTAACCATTTCCTCCACCTCTTTATCCACACCCGATCACCAAAAATCTGCTCTTATCAGAGCCTTGTTTCTTGCCAAACCTAAATGGCCTCTATGGCCCAACTCCATTACTGCCTTCCGCATGTTTACAGGAACCACTAATGTGTGCCCCCTAACAAAAGTATGCATTTATCACACATAGTTTGTCTCTCACCCTCCTGTATTTTTTTTATTTTCCCATTACCACTGTTAAGGGAGTTCTTCCGTACCAAGTCTAAAACCAACCGGTAATCGTCATTGTTGATGCATGCTGCATTCCTATCCTTTTGTTTAATACACTCCTGTACCTGAAATATCTCGGCTACCTCATCGTCGCCATTGTCAGCACATTCATCTGCTGATTATGGACCTAGCACAGGCCTGGAGAGTGCTTCCATGACATTATTCTTCCCTTGAACATGCTCCAATCGATATTGTAAACCTTGTAAACTGCTGACCCATTTCATTATCCTTCTGGACACCCCTTCCAGGACACCTTTATTGAAGATGATAATGAGGGGTTTGTGATCTGTTTTTATTATGAGCTCACGGCCCCACACATACATCTTGAACTTGTTGACCGCCCACATGCATGCCGGGCTCTCTCTCTCTCCACCACTGAATACCTAACTTTTGCCTCCTTCAGTGTCCATGAGGTGAATGCTATGGTCAACAATTCCTCTCCACTCTCTTGCATCAATATGGCCCCTAAGCCAATATCACTTGCATCTTCATAAATCACCGTTTTCGGATCCTCTACGTAACCAGATAACACATGGGCATTAGTTATACACTGTTTGACTCTCAAATTCTTTGGAACACTCCTCATCCCAGCATAATGCCACCACTTTTTTCATAAGTCTCCTCATGTTATCTGTTTTATCTGCCAGATTATCTGCCTTTATAAACTTGCTATAAAACTCTGCTATACTCAAGAATTATGCCACATCGTTTGTCAGATCTGGGCCTGTTCCCAGGGCAGTTGGGCAGGTAGCTGCCATTATGGGAGCTGCAGGAGGGGTTAAAGCAGTCTTGGGGCATCCTACTTGGTACTCTGGGTGTGTTCTCCATCCCTTTTGCAGGAAGAAGGCTCAGGGATGGAGAACAGCCCAAAGACTACACTACCTAGCAGTCCGTGTTGTACACGGGCATGCCGGTAGAGAGAATGCCACGCCTGCACCACCGCGCATGTGCAAGCCGCACCCTGGGGACAGCGCTCGCAAATCCAGACACTGGAGGGAGAGGACGTGTTCCACGGAGCTCTGGCAGGCACGCTTACGCGGGGCACAAGCTCCTGCCTGAACACCCCAGGCCCTGCGTACATCACTGAGATAGGTCATAGTTAATATACCTGCAAGGGAGCGCACTTGGGAAACGTAAGGTCCTCCACCAGCTGAACACGTGGCTGGGTCCGCCGGCGAAGCAGAGACTTCCGAACTGGGGGCAGATTGCACAAAAACGCTATGCATGATCCCCGCATGACTTGCATGTTTAATTAGCCCTCATATGTAACTTTAGGTGCTTTTGCTTATGCACGAGGTGACAGTAACCATGAGGAACGATTACTGCACTGACTCGTGTGATCAGGTGAACTAGGTGCATTGAGAGAAGCTGAACGCAACAACCACACATACTTATATTTGCTTTGGTATCTTTCAGCAGTAAATTAAAGCGTTGCCACAGCAGCATTGGCCAAGCAACACAAACAGGCCAGGAGAACGTGGGACACAAGAAAGACACTGAAGTTAAGTGTTTTGCTTTATTTGTTCTTCTTGTTGAGAAGTCTTGTGTAACCCTTGCATGATGTAAATGCAGGGGAGGTCAATTCTGCTTCGGGGTTGATGTGGGGAGAGGATTCTGCATGAGTAAATGCAGAGAGTGCTGTAGCTCAGTTGGGCATTGCTATAGTATAAAGGTACGGCGACTACAGTATTCTGAAGCTGCTGGTAGATACAGGCAGTAACGCATCAACGGGCCTATGGTCCACCGTGTTCTGGTTTAGGAGCTCCAGTAGAAAGGCTCCACACTCTTCTGGCACATGGTATGAACGTGATGCACATGAGAGCAAGGGCAGAGTAAACTCAAGCTGGAACCGAAATAGTAGTCGAGGAGCATGTTACCCTAAATCCCCCTTCCCATGCATTACCACTCCCTAACCCTCTTACTGGTTTTCCTGAATCCCTCTACCTATCCAACCAATGGACCCCAACCCTCTTTCCCCGGCGGGTTGCGGTGGCCTGTGGTTATAGTACTCCCAGGTGACAAGACCTAACAGGGAGGTAGATGTTTGTGCTGCCTCTGTGCCAGTCAAGATTGGGACAGGAAGTCTGACAGAGTTCTTATTCTTTGGACGTGCCATTCTTCTGATCGCCTCTACCGTATCATGCTTGGGTCTTACCACCTGCCCTGATGTTTCATGACCCAAATAGGTCAATTTGTTCACCCTGAATGTACACTTCTCTCTGGCAATTGTTAAGCCTTCCTCTTTCAGAATCTCTAGCACTCTTCGCAAATGCTCATCATGCTCTTCCAAATTCCCACCACAGACCAACACACCGTCCTGATAGAACAATACCCCTTTCTCAATTCCTAACAATCTCTGCATTACATTCTCGAACACACTCGCCACCGAGACTAATCCAAATGGCATTCTACGGCATCTAAACAATCCAATGGGGGTTATAAAGACCATTAGGTCCATTGAGTCCTCAAGAAGTTCGACCTGGTGGTATGCGGCTCTCAGATCCAGAATTGAAAATACTTGAGCGCCAGCAATACCTGCCAGATGGTCATCGATCCTTGGAAATGGAAACCTTTCTGCCACCACATTGCTGTTTAGATTTCTTAAGTCAATACACTGTCTCACTGACCCATTGGATTTCTTTACTTAGAAGTTTTGACTTTCTCCACAATTCCATTGCTTGCTTTCCATCCTTGTAATCTCTTCTTGAACTTCCCTATGTAAGGCTAAAGGTAGCATCCGCAACTTGGACGATATTCAAACAGCCCCTTGTTTGCGCCTAATGCAATGCACAAAGCCCTTGAGACATCGTAGCCTTTTTTCAAACACCTCTAGGTACCATTATTTAACCTCCATCACTTTGTTGCACCCTTCAGTTCCTTGGACTGAAAGTTATTGTTCAGGATGGCGTGCATCTAATCGGATGGCCAATTCTACCGGATCATCCCATGACAATAATTCTCCTCTTCTTGCCCCATACACTATGCTCAAAGCTCTCCTCCCTTTAAAGTTCAATTCTGCACTGAACTGACCCACAATGTCAATGGGAATATCAGCATACACATTCGCTTTGTCTCTGGTTCTTGTAGTGTACAGCAATCAAATGTACTCATCAGGGTTTAGTCTGCCCCACTGTCTGTCAACATGTTATTTTATGTTATGTTATTGAAACTTGTAAAGCGCGCAGTCACCTGAGAGTATCATTGCGCTAGAGAAGGAGATCGGAAGAATAAGAACAGCTAACTCAGATATCTTAAACAAATAAGTCTTTAGAGCCTTTCTAAATGCTAAATGATTAGACAGGTTTTTTAAGGTCAATGAGAGGTCGTTCCATAATTGTGCTGCGGACACCAAAAAAACATGGATATTTTTTCTCCATTTATAGTGACCATGGCATAGGGTTTGTTTCTTTTCACTTTTTCCTGAAACCGCCTGCATAGAATTGATCACTTCTTTTCCCATGTTCTCGTATTCGTCTCCTTCATCGTCATCATAAACCTCTCTCACTTGACAAAATGGAGCACCGAGCCAGATGTCCATTACATGCAGACTCTTGGCACATTATGTGGATTGCTATGCATTCTTTATCATTAGCCAGATGGGAGCCATTACCACATCTGTAAAATCTCCTGTTGCGTGAATCTAGATTCTTTAGGCGGACCCCATGCACGTGCTGGATTTTTGTTGTTGCACACTGGGTTTCCCTTCCTTTCTTGTCACATTTCTTTCCAGGTGCTGACCATTGTTTCTGAGACACTTTCGAGGCTTTGTTCACTGACCCCTCCTCCAGTGCCATTTTGTGATTTTCACTATTTATCTCTGAATGGAGTGCCTTGATGCAAAGTTCAGTATACTCTATGGATTTCGCAATTTCAATGGCTCGTGCTAGGGCAGGATTACGCTCCTTTCTTCTCATATTTTGTCACTGGTACACTTAATCATTAGTTGATCCCTGATGTGTTCTTCCTGGCAGTGGGTCAACTGACACTTGACTGCTGAACCCTGTAGCACTGTTACAAATTCTTCAATGGACTCCCCCATCCTCTGTTATCTGGTTCAAATAAAGACTCTGGAAACACTGTAGCTATTCTCTGCTTTATTCATTAAGAGGAAGAAGGGTTCTCAGCAGCGACCTCCCAACTCTCCCAGCAGCCAACTGACCACTTGTGGAACACAGACCCTGTCTCTCATTCCAGACCACCCAGAGGTTCCAGGTTCCATGCGAGGGGTCTCAGTGTGGTAGTGTCTTACGCATTGTACTGTGTAGCAGGTCGTCTCAAAAAACTCACCAAAAAATTACTTAAGTAGTCAAAAAGGAGTGTACGCTAGTGCAAGAAGTAAAGAGGTTTTATTCAGGGCCCCAGGCACAGCTGGGACAGCAAATTCAAACAGATCGCGGTACATCCTCATCCACCACTATAGAAAAGCATACATTGCGTTCAATAAATGGGTCCACAAACCTTCCCACACCGCGCTCGATTACACCCTATGTCATCACAATCCACCCCCAATTCCCATAGCACAGGGTTATTTCATTGAAGCATTTGAGATGACCAGCAGAACTTTAATCATCTTCCCTGGTCGCCTCATCTCCATTCACATGAGAAGTGTTTACCACCATGTCACCGCCAGGGCCTTGAACCACGGACATACTGCAACACAAACGTTGCATATCGGGGATACTCTAACCCTTTCCAAGGGAAAATGTTCTACCGGGAAATTTGAAACCGCTGTGGTTCTTCTCGGCTAATTTAGAAAATCGTATTTCAGAAATGATTTTGAATTAAAAAATGGTCATGTATTCATAATTTGTTGGTGGAACCTGTGAGCTCTGATCTGTGACCTCAAAAAATAACAATCACATTGTCCTTCTCTCAGCGATAACTTGGAATCGCAGACTCTGCCCTAAATCACCAGCCCCATCAGTCTTTGCCGCACACAAAATGCTAGTACAAGTTTTATGCAAAAGCAACCTTTTAAAGCCTATTTACTGCACTACGTTCTACCACTACGTTTGATTATACTTACCTGTTCCCGTGCATTTATGAATTAGTCTTATTAAGCATATTATTTCACAAATATAAGAAAGAGCCCCCTCCCCTTTTACAGTGCTACTCTCGCAGGAGATAAGTGCGGAACAGAACTGCATGAAAAGTAGCTGTCAAAGAAACGCCCTACATTGAGAACTTGAATACAATGCAAGTAAATAGCATTTGTGATCGTGCAACATGAGAAAATCTCCCCACACAAAGCGGATTAGTTCTTGCACTTTAGAACCTTATAGAAAAGCATACATTGCATTCAATAATTGTGTTCCTTTATACCGCGTTGGACTTGCATCTTTATTACAGTACCATGTGATGGTGTGGGTATAGAAACATTATTTACATTATATTCATGCTGTGCACTGTTATCATTTTGATATTATTGAGTGTTGTGCACTCCTAATACCGACCTCCTTAAATCAGCCACTTATCTTACACGGTGCATCGCTCTATTATTCTCAGCCTTGACTATCCAAACACTTGCAGAGGAAGGGAAATAACTTCCAATTAGCTGACCAAACTGCAGGCTTCTAAAAACTTGATCTAATACTCTCTCTTGCACAAACCTTTCCAGCAGAATGTATTCCTAACAGACCAAATACAAAAACGACAAAACTCTTGCTACCCTGGCATACGGCCCCAACACTGAAAGGCAGCTTCCCTGTACTTTATATGTGTGTTGTAACAGGTACTTTGGCCTCTCATTCATATACTACTAGGAGTTCCCTAAATGCAAAATGATACAATATGTTCTTTGTTCTTTCTCATACTAATAGAATGCAGCATAACTCGATGCCACTGGATGGATGCTCTCAACACGACTTCGCTTCAGCCACTTCATTTCAGCATTGTTGCTGCTCCTCCTTTAATCCCATAATGCTCTCTAGATTGTGCTAATGCTAACCATAAAATGACACGTGTGTTGCGTGAAAAACTACCAAGGCAAACAATGAAAATACAGACACTACATAAGAAAACCTCTGTGCTCAGAGTTTGCCCAGTCTGAACGCCTTGCCTCTGTATGGTTGCTGTACCTGCATCCCAACACGACCAAGTGGGGAATCCCAAGACAAAGGGCCAGTTGCTTATTGCCGTATCTTAAACTCCTAATGCCTGCTTAAAGGACCATCTGCAGTAAAGTTCTGATACTTTTAACATTCCTCTGACGTAGCCCTGGGCTAAAGTGGGGAGGTCCAGGGGATCCACATGTAACTCCTCTGGGCACAGCGTCACAGAGCAGGCAGAAACATTCACCACTTCCATTACACCTAGACAAAGGCAGAGGACTTCCAGACAGTGGTGACTTCAGTACAGGTACGCCTTTGTCACACTGACAAATGATCCTGCCCACTGATATACATGGACATTCATATCATTGATTTGTGTTATTCATGCTTTCGGTGAACTCACCTTTCACACCATAGTACACTCTTACAGTTCTCTCTAGACTGCGGATGTTGATGATGATCAATGTATGGTCCTACAACATGTGCAGGTTAGGGAATGGCGGTGGTGAGTCACATCCTGTGTCTAAGCTTTCCCTCTTGTACTTGGAAACAAGCGTCTGTCCAAGTCTGTTTCAATATTGACAGCACTGCTGGATCTGACTCGCCCCATATGCGGTTGGCTCATGCCATTGACATTGGCCCGGATGACCTGCCATGGTTTGCTGTTCTGGCCAAATGGTGTTTTCTGGTTCTACAAACCTCTCGGCTGCGCCTCCTTCACAATTCTATCCACTGGATCTTCAGCTTTTCTTTACAGAACTTTGAGTATCTACCTTTTCACATTGTCCTAGTGAGTTCCCGTTGCTGTGAGGCAAAGAAGAAAGTAATTTGATCAGTCGGGGAGAGGGCCCAGGCCAGGATCTGACTGCAGGAGCAGGGAATTGGCTAACATAGTGGTGTTTCAGGAGTGGCGGATGAGGATGTATCGGAGTTACCACAGAATCACGACAGGCAGTTTGGGGGCACAGATGTTGCTGCCAGTAGTGACGAGGTGGTACTGGAATGAGGGTTAGAAAGAGTGATGGGAAGGGAGCAGACCAGCCACAAAGGGGACACAGTAGTCAGAGCTGGCCACAAAGCAGTAAGGGAGGAAGCAGAGCAGTCAGAGTAGGAGCAGGGAAGTCAGAAATGAGGCAGAGCTGTCAATGAGGGCTGGTGCTAGTGGGTACTGATAAAAATAAAAACGTTATACTGTACTGCGGGCTGTTTGGTTCTGGACAGCACAGAACATGGTGGATTCCACTCACTGGATTAGTCAAAGGGTGCCTGCCGCCCTAGTTTTTCTTTACTCACTGTGCATGCCCGGAAGTAGAAGTGACGCATTGAAGCAATGACATGCAGTTTTAATGCACAATGTGACGGTGTCCTTTATACGCCCGACAAGTTTTTTTTTCCATGGGAGAAATGTTTCAAAATGAAGCGTTAACACCAGCCAAAATCTTGTGCGAAATAGTACATATTATTTTGGGCTGCTTTAACTCCAAGAAAAGGACTTCCCTCCTATATATAACGCGTGCTTCTGAGCCAGCTCGTTGTCACATAAGTGCATACTTTAGGAGATTATATAGAAGTCCTTTAAATCCAAACGTGTACTGGTTTCACTGCATATGAACATATATTAGCAACTTTTTTCCGTAGCCATTTTCTTTGCGATAACTTTGGCAATCAGGAAAAAAGTAATTCCTATGACCTTTCTCTCCAGTGAAGGATACATTTTTCGACACTGGCACAACTGCTTTAAAACTTTTACACTTCAGATCCTGTGCTGCTATCTTGTCATCTATAAATAATGCACGGCTGGCACAGCACCAGCAGAAGATGAGAATGTAGTTACCGTCTCCTTTGGCATTTGTATCAGGATGAGTGAGCAAAACATATATTCTTAAGAACAGCATTTTAAATCAAAGCACGTTCTTGTTTGTAGCTTAGCACATTCACGGTTCAGTCATCATCAACACGTTGCAGAAGCCCAAAAGTACATGAAGCTTCTTATTTAGTTCTTAAAATGTAAGAATATCTTATGTCAGCCCTTATTAAATTTGAAATCCGGTATTAATATCAATGTTAGCGTTATGAAAGTTATTTTAATTCGCTCTAACCATTAAATAGTTATGAAAAAGCAAATAAATAGTTATGAAAATATGGTATAGTGGATACCACCAGTGTGTTTAATGTGTACAAAAAAAAAAAAAATATATATATATATATATATATATATTATGCAATTCACTTCTTGAATAAGAAATCCAGTCACAATATACAGCTGGACTGCCCCGGACACATTGCTGACACAACAGCATGTTTACATTCTTATGGAGCTGGGTGTATATAACTCTTCACAAAGAGAATCTTCGCCAGTCATTGTCAAATGGCGGGAATACTTTTCAAATCTAGACAAAGAACCTGATACTCAAAACGCTGTTTAAGCGGCAGCCAATGATGAAGGTGAGCCAAATAAGTAGTAACATTAGAAGAAAAAGGTAAGTAAAAAAGAATCCTTACCACAGAATTTAAAATCAAATGTAGAGGATAGAGAGGTTAATTAGAAAGGCAAGCAAATTACAGATTTTCATAATATTGAAAAGGTGAAAGTGGCAAGATTTAAATACACCATCAATTTGAGCCAGAATTAAATAGGATGAATCAAAGAAAAAAACGAGATTACGTGTCTGCATGCAGAGAAGTAGGAACCTGGAGAGGAAAAGAAATAAAGCGAGAAGCAGGAAATAATAAATTTCAGTTTTCGGAGGATTAAGACAGAAAAAGCGAGAAGACATCCAGGATTTGACAGCAGAGAGAGTGAAAGAACGATGCTGGTGGATAGAATAATTACAATTAGGAAAAGTAAGCAAAATCTGTACGTCACCACATAGAGATAAATCTGTAAACTGTTGTGTAAAATTAAACACAGAGGGAATTGTGCGGACAGACGGACGCGAGCGAGAACTCATAACACTGGCGATCTGTTAACATCCGGTTCAGAGCCGTGGTATATGTGAATTGGAGGGATCAACTTTGAAATATTTTCATCACGAGTCAAGGTTAAAACAAAGACAAGACATAGCAGTCGAGTAAACTGCTTCGACACTCTCCTTCCACCGAGGAATGTGTACTAACGTTCACAGTGGAGACGTTCCCCTCTTCACCATAACCTAGCAGTATTTGCATTGGCAAAACTGATATTGCAGGTTGTCTTTTATTAAAAGCCTTCAGTCACTTGGAAGCACCCTAACGTGGAGACATACCTCACCCTCTCAGACAGTTCATACTACATGTCTTGGAATTTGTGTATAGTGGATTTTGTTTTGGATCCCCTGATGAAGTTCAAGTAATTTGTTCCAAATGTTTTTGAATGAAACATGTCGGGCATATGAGCACCTTAAATTGTAAGGTGCTGTACATCAACCAATTCAGTGGTTACAGTCACCCCAGTAGCAGTTGTAAGGGGCAGACAATTAACAGATAGGTGATTAATAACATACCTTCAATAAACTAAAAACAGGGGTTGTTTGAAGGTGCTACCCACCAAAAGCGTTACTATACACCAGGGTTACATTTTTTATGTGTTGCACTGTTTAGATTTGTATAGGCAGGAGCTTTGTTTTGGGTGTTTAGGTGACACCTAGGCAGGTTTGTGTAAGTTTTTTTCAGTTTTTTAATTTAAACTGATCTAGAACTTACACTGTGATTTTGTGTATTTTTTTAACAATAGTGCACTATGTTTTACATCTTTTTTAGACGTGTTGATTATTAAGATTACTACGTATTGTGTTTTTTCTTTAATAAAATTGTATTGTGTTACATTTGTTTCCTAAAACCTTATACTCTGTCCTTATTTGGTCCACGGACCGAGAGTGGGAACAGGGGTAGAGTTTGAAGAATAAGAAGAAGAGAGAGACGGTTTGTTCCTTTTTTGTCTAGTATTGTCTACAAGGCTTTGAAAGGAGTTTGGAACAGACATCTATAAATAACTCCGTTGGTCTCTCTTAGTCATTTGTTGTAAAATTAAAGAAGCCAAAGATGATGTATTAAGTGTACATAAACTGGGCCTAAGACTGAGCCCTAAGGAACACTGTAAGAAAGAAGAGAAGAACGAGAGTTCCTGCCCTTCCAGGAAACAGTAGAAGACAGGTTAGAAAGATAAGAAGAAAACCATTGAACAACAGTGCGCAAGAGACACATAGACGAAAGAATGGATTGCAAAGTTGGGTGATCGAATGTATCAAACAACACAAAAAGATCAAGCGAAACCAATATACAAAAGAGTATAAGATGTCAAGCATGAGGCATTGAATTTGAAGTGGAAAGAAGTGCAGTTACTGTTAAGAAGCTTGACAAAAGCTAAATTGATGAGGAAGGAGAAAATGGTGCCTAATAAGATAAGAAGTAAGTTGACAGTAAAGCAAACCCTCTAACAATACAAACAAATAAGGCAGCAGAGAAATTGTAAGAAGGAGAACTAAGAATGACCAGATCTTTTGTTGCATAGACAGAAGGGGTGTTGTGATTTAACAAAAGTCGAATAATTTCAGTTTTAGACAAAAAGAACTTAGCAAAGTCATCAGAAGTGAGTATAGAAATAGTAGAAAGATCAGAAGAAGAATTGTATTAAGAATAGAAAAAAGTTTAGGGGAGTTAACATAGGACTGTGTCTGGAAGTGACTATCCTTAGCTTACTTAAGAGAAGAAGAGTTTGACTGAAGAAGCGCAGAAAAATGTTGATTAATGGTGATCTATTTTTTAACCAACAACTTCAGTGGGTGTTTTAGTCCACATATCTTGCTTACCACCTTGTATAATAAAAAATATCTTATAAAAATGGTATAATTCACCATAATTAAAATGAAATGGCACACACCTTGGCATTTTAAGTAAAATCCTTAAACCTAATTGTTGCAAATTCTGCCTGATAAATGAACTCTTGGAAACCATAAAAAAAAATGTAACTGTTGTTGGAACAAATGTCATCAGGGTCTGTATTCATATGCCAGTTTGGTCCATCACAGAGCTATGCAAGCTTTACTCTCCCTCAAGCATCCTCTTCTCAACCATGATAGCTGTGGTCGAGCAGCCATTACACAACTCTTACAAGGTTATGGGCATCAACACGAAAAAGAATAGCAAAACCTTGAATAACAAATGATAACAGATAGCTTGAACAAAATAATTTGTATCTTAAGTTGCAAGTTCTTTGAAAAGAGTGCATTGTATCAGGCAAGTACTGAGAAAGAATTGTTAACCGCAAATACAGGTTTCTGTGAACTCCAAAGAAAACCATAGTCACAGGCACAGACTGTAGGTGAAAAGATGATGTCTTTCTAACACAACTAACTAAAAGTTAGAGGTAGATGTTGTGGTAATGTAAAGCCCCTGTATCCTCTTGTGATACTTTTGTATGAATAATTCTTTGCAGTACTTCCATAATTCTTCAAAACAAGATCATGTGGTCAGGGTCCTCTTGATGTGAGGACCGCATGATCCAAGAAAGTGCAAATGTAATGGCAGACCTTTGTGCAATTTGACATGTTGGCTATTCAGACGGACCCTGCAGTAACAAATGTACCCTTCTGTTTCAATCTGCACCTTTCAATTCAGTCCATAGTTAACAGCAACGTTCTGACAATTCCGGCTGCTACGCTTCAGCAAGTAACCCGATTCTCCAAAATCCGCCCAATGCTATGCTGCAGTAACAGAGTTTCACTACAAAGCCCTTGAAGTATTTGCTTCCATTCCTGTGACTGAGGCATCAGTTTACAATATCTTCAGTTTCCAGTCAATACAGCCACAGGAAAATCTTAAGAAGTACAAACTGCACTCTACAGGGCACGGATAGTCTTGGGCGTTAGCCACAAGATGCTTGGCAATGTCTCAGACATTGTTGATTGTCTGGATATTGCAAGATCACACTGAAGCACCTCGGGGCAAAGGTTCTGTTGTGCTTGCAACTTGTCTGTAACTGCCGGGATGAAGACACTGCACACTCACACACTGACAAAGCCTTGCCACAAAATGGAATCTTGGAAGATTTGGAATCAGGCATATATTCCACATGATTAAACTTAGCATCTCTCCTTTTAGGAATCTTCTATGGTTCAGCTTTCATTGTTCAACAAGGTATGGGATCAGATCAGTTTATATGGGATTCTTTTGAAATAAGATTTCTCAATAACAGGGTTGCATCTGTTAAAAACCTTGGCAGGCACCCAATCACAAGGATTTCACCACATTAAACATGTCTAGGTGAACTTACTGGGCTTTCACTCAGATAAAGAATATATCAAGGAATTAAGACATCATTCAGGTATTGAACCAGATTTGGTCTTAGCCCGGCAACTCTCTTCCAAAGCAGGTAAAAGTCATGACCAACATCTGTGTCCCATTCAGTCACCCAGAAAACAGCATTGCGCTGTGTGCCCCAGACAGGATTTTAAACAGTGGTTTGTGGTATGCACAGCCACCACGGGGGAATCCCATGTTCTACCCCATTAGTATTACACATGTTAGTCTGCCACCAACAAGTGGAGTGCACATAACCGATTGTGAGAGTAGACTTGTTCTGGGACTAGAGAACATTTGGGGCCCCTGAACGATGGGAGGTCAATAGTCTCTCAGAAGCATATACATATGATATTTGGGAATAAGAATATCAAAGGAAGTAACATTAAATGAAAGGAAGTACCTGGCAGTATAGAAGAGATTGAAATCAAAATAAATAGCTGGCTAAGATTACCAATGTCAATGATAGAGAGGATATTCCTAAGAAAAATTATCATTTTATCGAAAGTGCAATAGTATATATAGGTTGGCTGTGCCATGACTCATTTGGGCTGCTAATGCTCCAAGAATATTTTGGAGTTTTAACTCCACCATTAGGCAAGGGAGGTCTGAGAGACCCAGACTTAGAAATGTATTTCTACAGACTCTATTGTGACTGCAAACTATGGGTTTTCTGGCCAAGGAATCCCTCTCTCTTGCTCTCCGGTGCTCAAAACGCCTAGCGCTAATTAATACGCTTAAGTATTCCAAATTTGATGAGACGAACTACCGTAAGCCTGCGTCTTGTACTAGCCCCAAACTTAGGTTGGCTTCCCTTCCGACTAAGGAGTCAAATGAGGGCTCCACCTCCCCCTTAGATATCAATAATGTCTCAGTTGTCCTGCCATCAGACTACGCCTGGGAGTCGGCCCCATTAGGTCAGTGTCAAACTATCCAATTTAGTCAGAAGGAATGCAGCATCATAGACTCCGAGCAAGACTCTGGTGCTACTTGTAATGAGGACCCTATGATTTTACCACAAGCAAATGCGCAACATTATATTCCAGCTATCACAGGGTGTAATGGGACTACATTTAAAGCGGCCTTGCTGAACACCAGATCCCTAATTAGTCATGCACAGGATATACATGATCTGATCCAGGACAGCCAACTGAATATTTTATTTCTAACCGAAACCTGGATTCGAGACGCCGATGGACCAGCTATTAATTTGGATGTTCCTTCTGGCTACTCTATATTCTGCAAAAACAGAGAAATAAGCTATTGAGGAGAAGTGACAATTATAGCAAAATCTGAAATAGCCCTCTTTGCCTCTCCCATCTCTGCTCAGGTCTGCAAAATCCTTCATGTAAAATGATCCCCCACCAAAGCATTTGCGTGAATTTTATTCACCTCTACCGCCCGCCTCCAGCGTTGCAGGACTTCTTCATTGAGGAGATCTCCCAGATATTGGGCCCCTTACAGAGCCCAAATTGAGCTTTTGTGCTTTTAGGGGATTTCAACTATTGGAAAGGGGAAGAAATTGACAAAACAGCTATAGGGCTGGAAAGAACTCTAAACAACCTGAATATCCATGCTAATAATATTAACCCCACTACATACAAGGATCATGTATTACCAAAAATATTTCACCCCCCATTATTGCAACTGTATTTGGTCAGACCATCATTTTGTGAGCTTTGATTTTCACCTGCCTGAGGCTGTAACCAAACTCCCTAATCCCCCTAAAGACATGAACTGTAATTTCAATAGATTTAAGGCTCAGGGCCTCTCTGCATGCTTAACGTTTATGAATGAAACTAACAGTGGGGACTCTGTTGAACAACTAGTCTCCTCCATATCCAATACCATTAACTTACAACCATGAAAAAAGAGAAACGTAAATTGGAACTCCAGTGGTTAAAACATCCAACCAAAGGAAATAAAGCAACATGGAAGGAACTAGACAGAACCTATAAAAATAAAACTGTTCCATTGAAAAGGCAGTACTATAACCTTGAAATTAACCAGGCCTTCAACTGTCCTAGAAAACCCTTTGAGATTCTGAGAAGCCTAAAGCCCTTCTAACATTGTTTGTGCCGACACTCCAGGACGCTACTGCTGTTCAACTAGCCTTTGAGGATAGGAGTCCTTGCCTGATAGCAGCGCCCCAAGAGAGAAAAATGGCATGGAACATGCTGGAGAGAGCCCTGTTTCTTTCGATTTCACCACCATAACTATTACAGATACGGAGAAACTACTGCCCTCTATGCACCCTACTTCATGTTCTGAAAATATCCTCCTCGGAAGCTGATTCTAGAACATAGAGATCTTTTTGCCCCTTTCCTGCCCAGATTTGTCAATGCCTCCTTTATAGATGGCATGATCCCTAGGTCACTTAAATCTGTGGTGTTTACACTTCTGTTACAAAAACCTGACTTAGATCCTCGGGGCCCTGGCAAACTGCCAGTTTCTCCTTAAGATCCTTGAAAAAACTGGCCTGTGTGCAGTTTCATGCATTTGTGGAAAAACAGAACATTCTACATGATAGACAATTAGGCGTTCAATCTCGGTATAGTACTGAGGCAGCCTTGCTAGATCTGTAGTCATATATGTTGGGTTCGATGGAAAGCGGTAAAGTAGGTCTATTGGTCTTTTTTGGACTTATCTGTCACGTTCGACTTGGTGGACCACCAATGCCTCCTGCACTATCTAAGTCATCTGGGTTTATTTTCAGATGGGGTGATTGGTTGGGTCCACTCCTTCTTATCCGGACGTGAATATAAAATCCAGTGGGAACCTGTGCTTCTCCATCAATCCCTATGTGGTGTGGTGTTCCCCAGGTGGCCAGCCTCTCCCCCATGTTGTTCAATCTTTACATAAGGTCATTGTGTTCTCTTTTGGATGTCTTAGGTGTGTTTTCTATTAACTACGCTGATGACACCCAGCTCACTTTCGAGTCTTCGTGGGATCATTTAATTGACAACACTTTCTTTGTTAATATTTGCTCTGGATGTCGTCCAACTAGCTATTTTTGAACGGCAACAACACTGAGATTCTTATCTTTGGCTCTGGACAGGCCCGAACAAAGTTAAGTCTGTCCTTTAAGTGTTTTCAATCTGTGATAACATCATTCCTGTTAGAACCAAGGTAAAGACTCTGTGCGTCCAGTTGGAGGCCAGCTTGAACTCTGAGGCCTATGTCACTCTGTTGTAATTACCATCTTCATCTCCTGAGAAATGTTTGCCCTTACATCTCTAAAGAGAATAGTGCCACCACAGCTCGAGCTACCATCATTGCTCGGCTCGACTATTGTAATGCCCTGCTGATTGGTTTGTCTAGCGCCAGTATCAAAAAATGCCAAATTATGGAAAAAAGCTTAGTATGAATTGTTACAAATGTTTCCAGGCGTACCCATATCTCTAAACACTGTCAGAATCTTCACTGGCTCCACATGAAGGAGAACATTCTGTTCAAGACGGGAACCTTGGTGCACAAATGCTATTTTGGTTAGGCCCCCACCTACTTGAATACCTGTATTCCACAGTACTGTCCTACTAGAACCCTTCACTCCTCTAACAAAAGGCAGATTATTTGCCCGAAGTATAAACATGCGAATGGACAGGGAAGATCTTTCCCTGTTAAGGCAGTGACTTTTTGGAACTCAATTCCTATTGCCCTGCGGTCTGAAGCTGTCCTTGCTACATTCAGCAAATGAAAACTCATCTGTTCAAATGCATTCTTCCAGCCTAATCTAATTGCCCTTGTGTCCTGTTTTCTTGATGGTTGTACTTCTGTGTTTGTTATGGCGCCCGATGCCTGTGGGCTATCAGCGCCTAATTAATAAATAAATAATATTGCATAGCCCAGATAAGTCTTATTATCTTATAGTATAGCAGAGCCTACTACACACAACATGTGGCAATAGAAAGAGTGATTATGAGGCCAATAAAACTAACAGTGGCTATTAACCGGAAACCACATTTGATCTCAAAGTCCATTAACAGATTACAAATAGCAGTCAGTGCTCTCTGACATTTATTTACGAATGTAATCAGCAACACAAGATCATTAAGAACACATATATAGACATGACTTAGAGGCTTGACTGCTTCTTCAATGGTGGTATGCATAAATAATGATCTAAATGTGTGAGTCATTAGAGTAAGAGACCTGTTTCAGGAAACAAATTCATAACATTAGAGACAATTTAACTAAAAGTGAACAAATATTACTTTTCAATGTAAGAAACAATAAAGATATTTGTATTTAACCCACAGACAAGGGAGGAGCCTTTGTCATTTTGAATACCCAAGATTATTTGGATTAAATCCTTTTTCAGCTTAGTGGCACATATACATTAATGAAAGTGGACCATGACCCTACATGCATGATCCAAGAATGAATTAAAGTGACTTTAGAACAGGCAGTAGAAAATTGATGGATAACACCAAAAACTCAACAATACCTAACCCAAAAACATCCATGAATTGCTGTTTTTATGCATTACCAAAAATTTAAACTTCCTAGACGACTGATGATAGCAGTCACTGAAAGCTTATTGAAACCTTTAGCAAAATATGTGGACAATATAGTACTAAAACACAACACACAACTTGGACTGTTCAGGGTCTCATACCTCGAGACTTCCCCAGTCAAATTTTCACACAATAAAGTCTCAGGTTCAATTACTAATAAGTTTTACATTTGCTCTAAATGTAGCCCTAGTCTTCCTTGCCCTTCAATCACTGTGAACTAAGCCCTTGTGGGTTATCCCTAGTTTGCGCTGGTTGCTCCACTTATCTAGGGTGAGGGGATAGTGCAGAGAGGACTTGCCCTATCTCTAGACTAATTATACACACTGTAGAGGTAACTTTTACGGCTTTTCTAAAAGGCACATGTTGTCCTCATAGAGGCATGTATCTGCCTCCCAAATGAATTTGTATATTTTGTAATATACTTCTTTGTTTGACCTGCTCTAATAGCAGACAAGTTCATTCCTTTTAAATCTTTGCATCATACATATGTAAAAGTCAAGCACTTCAATCCCAGATGCAAAATGGATCTAGCCGACTTTGTCCATTCAGGATAGACATGTCCAAAATAGTGTTATTGGGAGGAAGTAGTAAATAAAAAACATGACGTAACAGAGGTGTAGATCCCAAATGATCCATTCAAATGTGTACTGGGGTGCATGCCAGCAATACCTAAGAAGTTCAAAAATTACCTGTAATTGGATGAGTGATAATGCTCGAAATGGGCAGGATTGGTAGAGATCTCACACAGTGTAGCAAACAGGATGATCTGTGCAGTGAACTGATAGTACTTGATCCTCGGCCCAAAGACCATTAGGCAGCATTTGCATCAAATTCAAAGAAATAGAGCAATGAAGGAACTACTGGCTAAATAACTTACATGGTGCATCTGGGATAGAGGTAACAACACCCAATAAATGTAGTTTTGAATCTCTTGAGACACAAGCTTACGAAATGACAAGTTTATGCATGATTGAAAAAGTCAAAGACATTGGGCCTCAATACATGTTAGCCGGTTCGGATTTATCAGTGCCGGTAAAAATGTACTGCCACCATTTTCTGGACAGGCTGACTACGAGTTCTGTGGCCTGTGGTGTTACACCCGGTATGTCTACCTGGCCGGCATAACGCCACTGGCCGCAGACGGACGCGGAAACACCGGAACCATTACTGCATGGTGCCAGTGTTTCTGCAGCCCCTATTCCCATGTAGGACTCCATGGGAATGGGGAGTAACGGAATGCCGGCGCCGGAATTACCATACCACCGGGGCTGTAATGACCCCGGTAATTCCAGCATGTCCGGCACGGGTAATTCCCCACAAGTCCGGCGGCAGCCTGAAGGTTTTACCGGCACATCTACTGCCGGACTCGTAATGAGGCTCAATGATTTTAAAATGAAAAGAGACAATATGGCCAAAACATGAACAGATAAGCAATATGTAATTGCCATTATGAACTAAGAACTATACCAGTACTTGGATGTTGTCATGTTTTAATTGTGTACGTTTTAAAACAATAAAATAAGAAACACATACAGGATTTGGGTTCATGATGAGGATTTATTAAGAAGCAAGTTAAGTTTAACCAGGGAGGACACATTCGAAAATACAGTGGCCTCTCTCTAGAAGTGAGCTTTAGGACTTCACAGTGTTCCCAAACCCACACAATGAATGTGGGCCAGATGTAAGAAGTGTCTGCAAATGCACAATTGGGTGCAAAGTGGATTTCATGTTTGACACAAAATTCGCAATGTAGGAAAGCAAATGAATGTAATTTTCACAAACTTTGCACCATTCTGCAAAATAGTGAGGAAGTAATAGTGAACAATTAGTGATACGCAAATAAGGGATCACATACATTATTCTCCAAAATACTTGTCCTTGCGATAACCCACAAAAACAGGAAACAACATGCAAACGTTACCACCTCCTCACACCTTGCGGTAATCAGGTGCAAAGTATATAAGGACTTCCAAAACACCCTCAGAACAGACATAGGAAAAATATAAAAAGGAGCAAACACTGGAAAAGACTAACACATTTGAGAAGCATGAAGAGGAAGTGTATGGAGGATACAGGTGAGTTAACAGATCATTTATGACCTGATTCTGGAATTATTGCTTGCTAGTACTTGATACAGAGTGCTGTTAGCCATTCCCTCACGCGATTCCTTCAGCTTTAGACACAGTATCATCCATGGGCGACTTCCATGAAGAGAACTTGGAGATTGTTGGCTGCTACACACATACAAACAACTGCTAAGTGTAGTCTTTGGCAGCAAGTTGGCAGAACTCTGACCCACTGTGAGGACCAAATTGCTTTTTTGTGCTTCTCTTTCTGCACTATATTGTGCTGTGTCCTAGCTGACGTGAGAACTTCTTTCTATTCTGTTGCCAGCCATGGTACCAGCAGTGGGAGGATGAGGAGGAACCCTTGAAGAAGGCTGGTCTGCGTCAAGGGCACTGCAAAGGGCAGCCTTTGACAGTCTGTGGGCGTTGTGGTGCAGTGCAGTAAGTACCTTTTACAAGTGTTATTTCAAATAAAAAAATAAATGTCCAAACAATTGAGGGCTCCTTAGTTCAGCGTCTGTCTGGGTCTCACTCAGTGGGTATGCATCCAGTGGGTATAAATCCAGCGTGATTTAGTACTGGGATTTGGACAATTCTCTAACGGCTACACCGTCTCCCTTTTGCACTATTGAATCCAAGAATCATGTCAGTTCTAATTCAGAGGCCCATTATGCTAATGGTGACATGACGGATGTGATGAATTTGGTAGCTCTGTAGTTGCAAAGGATGACAAAATTCAAAATCCGTCCTTTCTTACTATGTCTAATGATTTTCGTTTGGCCTTAGGGGCTCCAGGGCCAATTTCATTGGCACAGTTGCGCCATTCCTCACTTTCACCTCTACATTGAGTGCAGGGTCTGTAATAGCCCTTAATTCTGTCTTCTGTCTCCCTGGTTGGAATCTCTGATAATGTCAAGGACGATATCAAATCACAAAAAGAGTCATTGAAGGATATTAACTATTGACTTTCTTCTATTGGTGATATATCCTGCAATGAGAGCCTAAAATGAAAATGAAAGATCCTGGTCTTGGTTTTCATTGAGTTGGCAATCATATTTCACGAACTCTTCAGTAATGGAAGGGTTCCCTGCTTTATCAACATTCTATAGTGGACTCTGCTGCTGATTTAAAGTTGCAAATTGATGAGGTAACAGTACCATCAGGTAATAAAAATGTAAAGAAAGTGGTAGAAAAATCAATAGAATGTAAAATGTAAGTCTATAAATAACAGTCATCGGTGAAGGACATTTCTAAGAATACTGAGTAAGGCGTTCCTTACAGAACGGGGCTGTGTGGTCCCTTTTCCTGTGGCGTCAACTAACGAGAATGCTGATGCTAATCCTACGTCTAGTGACAAATCCTCTACAAGAAATAACAAGAAGTAGAGCGGTAAAAGTGAATATAGAGGAAATTCAATCTTCCAAAACCCCACAGGGTAAAATTGTGCCTTTCTAGACTTCCAAATAGATGGACAGAGGTGTTTCAATGGTAAATTGTGCTGAGGAATTGAACCCCCTCACGGTTGATTTTATGAACATGTCTGTCTATCCTTCAGACTCTAATAACATTAATAATTTCCATTGGTGAGGAGATGACCCAACCCCTGTATATTACCATTCATATGTACTTAATAAAATGTAATGGAGGACATAGATCTCGATTCCTCAGCTAAGACAATATGCACAATGCCAGTAAGATCTACTCAACCCTCATAACTGATAAACAGTCTACGAAAATAGTCTGCCATGAACATTTGAGATCCTCATATTTTCCCCTAAATGCTGGTTTTGAATCAATTCAAATTTAAAAATCGATCACCTGATAATTCTTAATATAGGCAATATTTTGAGTTTGTTATATACCAACCCATGCTTGTGTACTATCAACACTGGCTATATTGACTTTGTGTATTTTCACCAGGCTAATAAGAGGAGATTCAGTATTGCTATTTCTAAAATCGAAACAGGTGTACGATATGATTTGGAGGGAATTAAAGGTCTTTCTGAAAATGGGTTATGAGCTCTTTTTACACTCAAACTTACAAGAAACAGCCAATGCAAATCCTAGGCTCGAACGAGGGGACAATGTCCCCGAAAGAAACAGCACATTGGTTTCAGATCAAAATGGAGGGGCTTCTGATAGGTACTCTAAACATTTAACTACAACTTTGGCTAATAAGCACATATTGACGGAGGATTGGTTTTGGCTACCTAGTGCACTAATTGGAAGTGAAAGCATTTATCCAAATCAGTGTTTAGTTTTTAATAATAATGAATTGAAAGTTGGTGCTTGGAATACTTGGGGTTTCTCACACCTTCAGAGAATAGATACTTATCTTTTAATCCGGAGGAGTTTCACATTATCATGCTGCAATAACTCTAGCTTAGTGAACGTTGTTTTATAGATGGCTGCACCACCTATTTTCAGAAGGAAGAAAAGTTCATTAGATGTCCTATGGTGGAATGCTGATAGCCATTTGCAATAGGCATTCTTACCATTCAGAAGCTATAAATAATGACATTCATGGGTTAATTCTAATGGCATAATACAGTGATGAATTGGATTGGTTGAACACTTTGCTTATTTTTAAAATGTACCTGAATCCTAGATACACCAACTGGGAACTTATTGAAAAGAGGCAAATGGAACTAAATGCCAGTTTGGGTCTAGGCCACACGACCCAAAATTTGAGAGACAACAAGTAGGAAACTTGTGGGTTTTAACATGCGCAATTGTGCAATATTGCTTTGGGGGGTTTGAACAAAATGGGTTTTTCATGACCGACTGTGGACATGGCTGTAAAACGACCCCTATCCCAAAAAGGAGCAAGAGTAGAAATGTCAATGGACCTCAAGTACTAAACCAAATTACAAGTTTTTCAAATGTAAGATCATCCATCTCACAATGGGTGTGACTCCATGTGGAACATCATTCAGTGGGTGAATGGAAGCCATAGATAAACACCTGGGAATATACACGCTAAACAAACATATCTTTTCATATACCTTACATACCAAAAGAAGCAATTTGGAGGAAATAGGATATTTCAAGATGTGGCTACAGGCGCAGATATACATCAACAGCATGGGATTAGCACGTATGTTTTAACTTTCAACCTCAGAATACATCGATACACTTAGACTTGCAGCAATATAATTTAATTGTAAGCAATATGACTATGTTTTTTCTGGCTTTCTGTACAATGTTCTGCCAAGGAAATTGGAATACCTGACCAACGAGGACACACAGAGTATCCCCGGGGGAACAAGGGGAAACAAGGAAATGCCAAGCAGTATGCAAGACAAATAGCCAATTGGGCCTATAAGGAAATGCAGTTTGGAACTTGATATAAGTAATGTATATAGTAATTATAAATGGAAAAGGAGGTGCTCATACACCATTTATATTTATGCTTTCACTGTCAGGTGTTAACAATATGAGGTCCTGAAGTGGGTGGGTGACTTGCTACCCTGCCGAAACTTCAGGCTAGTACAGGGGGGTCTCCCCAACTAGCCTTGTTCTATCATAGGAGAAATGTAACTTACTTTCTGAGATGTAGACCCTGTTTTATAGAATGGCTGCACAGTGGATTTTTTTTGTATAGAAGCACTTAGGTGTTTAGAAGACACACAAACACCTGGGACACAGATGAGGAATGCATTGTCTATAATGTTTAAGTAGATGTGTTGTAGGACGATTAGTATTGAACCCCTGTTTGTTCTGTTTTCAAGAATATATAATTGTAATGCTGAATAATTCTCAAAATAATTCAACTATCAGCAAGGGTATGTGTATGAGAAAAAGAAATGAAATAAAATAAAAGAAGATTGAGAAAAAGAAAAGGATACATTATATACTAATAAATATTGAAATTGGTTTTGAACACTAAGTTCCATGAACTTTTGATTTTCATTCATTCAGACTAGTAAAAAAAAAATGTAAGTAAAAAGGAATAAAATATGACGAATGTTGACTATGCTCGATGGGTAACACAAATTAAATAGAATTACAGGAATTGCCAAAGGGCGCACAAATTGTCCATGATTCAGAGGGAAAGCAAACATACACTTTTTTATCCTGGCTAAGAACCAGACCCATTCCTTCTGGAACCTAGTGAACTGTTCACCCATGACCAAACAGGTCCTGCAGCTCAATCCAATTCCTGGATCTATGTGGGTGGTCTACTTTTCTCATTTGTATGCCTCAAAAATGGAAGTTTCTTGTTGTGAATCTCAGAGGTTACTTGATAGTGAATGAAAATTGTCTTTTACTGTGGAGGATATTTTAGTGAAGAAATTATTGTGCCGCTGATCCAGGCGTCCTACCTAATGTAATAATCTGGTACTTTGGATCAACATCCTTTTCTTGATTTTTACCCTTATCATTACATGGAAGAAGACCCTGACTTCATGGCAGGCCTTTGTGGTCCCTATATTTCAAAAAAGGGGAGTGCATTGACCTTGCCAATAAGCAGATGTCAACTGTAAAATGTTTTCATTTATTTTAGTTGAACATATCCTTGTGTGGGCTACTAATAGCAATTATTTGGATATCCATAAATCAGAGTTTAGAAAAAGGGTGGAGACAGGGCTTAATGGTTTACTTCTAACTCGACTGATACAACAAGCTTTGAAGAAGCCTACGCTTTTGTATATGGCTTTTGTAGATCTGTCAAGTGCCTTTGACAAAGTTAATAGAGCAAAACCTTGGGGGAAACTCAAATCTTGGAGCATGGCCAATTCGTTGTAAGATATTTTAATACAGTTGCACTCCTATTCCTCTCTTACGATACGATTGGAGAAATTATGGACAACAACCATAGTAATACTCACATTTGATGTGTGTTGGCACCTGTATTATTGAAGCTGTTTATATCTGACCTCAATTCTTTTCTGGCTAGGAGTAACTCATTGCCACCTAAAATTGGTTCTATTTCAACACATTGTTTTTTTGCATACACAGATGACCTCATAATCCTTGACAAAACTCCTATATGCCTTCAAAGAACCATCAACATACTTGAGGATTATTGCGGTAGAAGCAATCTTTTTACTAAAAAAACAAATCCTCAAGATAACTATGGCCAGAAAACATTTGACTTTCACTTACGAAAGGAGTTCGTTTTGGCAAACATTTTCAAGGAATTGGGTTTTGCGTTTACAGTAAACCAAACCTGACTAAATTATACAAAAATTTTGCAACAAAAAGCAATGGTTTTCTCAGCTCAAATGATAAGGCTTGATCGCAAATATTGACATTTTACAATTCTGCCAGCCATTAATTGAAGGTGTCACCAGCCTTGATTTATGGTGCTGAATTCCTCCTGTCTCTGGGATTGTATTGAGGGTCTAATTTGGATGAATGTCTTAGTTCTTCCAAATTCCACCCCTATGGTGGTTATACGATTTGAATTGGGTCGCACATCATTTGTATTTAGGATTAAATGGCTAAATGTAATACCTTACATGAAAATAGGGGATTATCCTAAGAATTCAAGGGGATACTCAGATTCTTTCAAACTGGGTGCTGCCTCGTGAAAGTACTCTTATGGATGTGAATATGGCCAGAGATTGGCATATAAGGCACCCTTTGAGGGTAAGGAAAGCATTATGGGATATGGATGGGTGCTCAACGTGTAGTAAAATATGATCTTACACATTGTTTAGAAACCTACACCTGGAAGAAAAGAAACATAACATAATTCCACCATATAGTATTAAATGCCATTCAAAATGTACACGGTCAAATTATGTGAGAATGACAATGAATCTGCACCCAAAGTATGAAATCGTTGTGTTCAGAACAAAAGTGCAATACCACCAGCGAACGTATAAACTATGGGCCGCATTACGAGTTTGGAGGTGGCCATGCCGATTTTGGCGGCATTGACCACCTCCAAACTCAGGTCCAGGTCCCACAAAAGGGGACTTACCAGGCAATTCTGACCTTGGAGGGTCCGGTAATTCCCTTTCGCAGGACCCGGACCCGGTACATCCCCATTCCCATTTGAGCCCCCATAGAGCTCAATTGGAATGGGGAGGATGCTAACAACGGGCCCTTTGTTAGCATCTTGGTCTGCTAGCGGGTCCCTGGAGTTCCAGAGAAAAGTGGCAGACTTGCAAAAACTGGTTCCCCCGAAATTCTGTAGCTTAAATCGAGGCTGAAATAGGTTTTTAAGGCCATTAGATCGAATTGATCGAATTGCTGGACCCTTCTGAATTCTCCTAGTCAGATACAGGAGACTGATTAGTCAGACATTCATAGGACAAAGATAGTAATTCATAGGAAATGCAATGTTTGACCGGGAGCCAACCCAGGGTACAGCGAGCTTGAGCGACATGGTGCTCTCTCGCAACTCCACAGACCTCTAGTTGGGCCATTTTGGGCAACCTCTAGCACCTTCACATTGTTTTTGGAGGAGCCAGAAAGAAGGCTGTTGCAGTAATCAATTCTTGAATTCACGAGTGCAGTAGCGTGCGTAGCAACATTGGCATCTGATAGATCAGGCCTAATCTGTCTAATAAGCTTGGTAGTATAGACCAAAGACGATTTAATATGTGTAATGTGCTTTTTCATGTTGATGTTAGCGTCTTAAATAACACCAAGCATTTTCACCCAGGGACTTATTTTAATAACACTGTCTGCAGTACCTGGAGTCTTCTCTAGACAAGCACTGACTAGATCCAACTAGCATGAGCTCTGTTTTACCACCATTACTCTATCACACTATAATAAAAAAACACACACACACCTATCTAGTCCACAACTCTTTTTGCATATGAGCATATGGTATTGCATATGCCACACGTTATTCAATCCTTACTCTGTACCTGCAACCCTTAAATTGCCAAATACTGCAGCCACAGCACAGCACATCATAAGACATGCTGTTTAGAGAAGCAGTTGTTTAGAAATATCAAGCCTGTTTCCAATGTCATCGCAAGAGTGAAGGGACATTGCTATATATACTGGTAATGTCCGGCAGAATCATAATACCATAAACCCTGTTGCACAATATCACCACACAGGAATATCCTGTTAACGGCTACTTAATGGCACCGATTATGGTCGTCATGTCAAGCAGAAAATGTTGCAAAATGTGAAAAAAATAACATATGCATTCTGTTGACTTGGCAGCAAGATCAAAGGTAATTAGTCTAACAGGGCCTGCATTCATTGATGAATGTCCACCTTTTAATTTTTTGGTTCGTTTTGACCGCACATATATGCAGGGGGAGATCCCCCACAACCTCCCCCCAAACACCCCTATATTATTTATTAACCCAAACCCACCCCCAAAGTATATTTGCAGTAAATAAAAACTCCCTAAATTGGGTCAAATGGACCTTGGGCAAATCATCTGCGGTCCACTTGAGTCTGTAAATACAACTGACTGTGCCAAAAATGAACTACTTTATTTCATGGGGTTTGCCAAAAACACTTTGGCCAACAACCTTACTGGTCATGCTTTGCGAGCGCCTCCCTATTTTATTGCCTTTGCCTAAGGGGTTGTACTCGTCTGACTGGAGGTGTCGCTATCATTGTTATCCACCCCACATTCAACCATGAGAAGCTGTTAATTGGCCAAGTGCTGTTGCCACCTGCACCAGACCATGGCCAATTACTTCACCTGTACAAATCAAGTCAACTTGTAGGTTGACTGCGTTTCTGCTGATTATTGAAGTGGAAGCAGCCAATCTCAACAGTGACTTATTGTATGTGCATGCAATACAGTGTTTCCCATGCCTAACTGCACCAGTTGTTTTCCTGTCTCCATATCTTCCCACTGCATCTGCTACACTCACTACAGCCTGGCATACCTTGTCTGCACTCACCTGCAAGCCAAGCAGTGCTTATTTCACATTGGAGTCTACCTGTCTTATCCACCTCCCCAGTCTATGCATGCCATGCAGTTGTCTGACAATGGGCCTCATTGCAAGTTTGCCGAACCGAGAACTACTGTCCCAGTAAGCTTGCCGGTACCATAGTTCCCGGACTGGCAAACTATGAGTTGTACTCGCGGGTGCCTTTCTGCCCGTCAGGTCGGACCTGGTGGGCAGAGCGGCACCTGCAAGCACAGCATGCCCTATAGGGCTCAAATGGGAATGGGGAAGAATTTTTTCCAATGCCCTGGAATGGGCAATTACTGGGTCCGCCAGGGTTGTAATACCCCGGTAATTGCCCACTCCAGGGTGCTGGAATAAAAACGACTCCGGCGGCAGCCGTGCCTGCATTACAGGCATGGCTGTCCACCAGGGTCGTAATGTGGCCCAATGTCCCTGTGGCTTCTCCTTGTGATCCTGGTTGTTCTCTGGATTTGTGGAATGGGTATTGTCTCTAATAGCCTCTTTTGACAATCACTTTGTACAGCCACTGAGATGGCATTACTGTGCTATTATTTTCAGCGTCACAAGTGTTAAATAGTCTAAGATTGACAACACTTAGGACAATCTTCAGGCCCTCGACTAGTTGTTTTTTACATTCCATTTATCCATTTCTGTCTCTAAGTCTTGGGTTTTTCACATTCCTACTTTTCTATCTGGGTGTCCCCCTGAACTGTTTTGCATTTCAGCCATAGAGCGTCATTACAGTTCTGGCGATAACCGGCCAGTGCAACCGGCGGGTTATCGCCGGACTGTAACACCATTTCTGGTGCCTGATATCCCGGTGCCACTGTGACATTACAAGTCCCAGTGGGCCGGGATATCAGGCAGCGGAAAATGTTAGTCCCCATTCCCCTGGAGTCCAATAGGACTCCAGGGGAATGGGGACTCAGAAGCACCAGTAACGGTGCCGGTGCTTGCGTGACAACTGTGCCTACCGGGGCCCTTGCGCTCGGCAGGTCAGACCTGCTGCATGCAATGGCACTGGCAGGCACAGTTGTAGCCTGCAGGTCCGGAAAGGGTGCAGGTATGTTGCTACCAGCACCCTTATTTCCAGACCGGCACACTCGTAATGAGGCCCATAGTCTTTAAGATGCTCCATGAATCCATAAATGTTTGACTAGGTTCAAGAAGGTCCTTGGGTTCCAGCCCTTTCTGTTGCGACACTTTACATGCTTACACACCTTGCTGTGCCAAAATATACTGCTTACTAGCCCGGCCTGATGCTTTATGACATTAGCTCTAAGCACCTCTAGTGTACATCTTCTGTTCAGGCATCTGGACACCAATACTTCTGAGGACTGGCTAACTACGTTTTTCCACTGACATTGCCTTCCATCTAGAGTTGTGTTTTCATGCAACGGGTGTTCTTCTCAGGGTATCTGTTCCCTGACTTCAATTTCCCAAGCTGGTCCTCTTCCAAGGGATGGGTTCCCGTCTCTCCAATTTTCTTTCCAATTCATCCCGTTTTCAGTTTCCTTTTCCCAAAGATTTTGTGGCCAGCCATTCTCTATTATCTTTCACCTTCTCTGGATTTTCTTTTACATCTTCCACCCCTGTTGGCCCTCTTTAACACGCTTGAGGAACACTTTTCCCTCTCCTGCCTTTCTGCCAGCGTCACCTTCAGGACTCATCTCACTGTCCCCTTTCTGTCATTTTTGTCCTCTGGGAGAAACCTGAGGGTAATTCTCACAACTAAACCTATTCGATCCTCTGCAAAGGTGGACAGGGAAAGGTCATTGTTCATGGATCTCGACCCTGGGGGCGGAGAAGAAAGGAAGGATCACCTGGGTGGAGGGTCCTGGGGACTGGGAGTAGGGATTCCCTATTGACGACCAACCCAACACTTCCCCGACCTTTATAGGGTATTATAAGTCAGCTCCCCTTGTTTCCCCACATTTACCCATGACAGTACTGGGACGAAGAAGGGGCAGCTATGAGCAATGAAGACTACATTCTTTTACCACTCTGGTACTGGGACAAGGAAGATGCCTGCTGAGAGCTGTGAAGGTCAGGCATGTCCCTTTGATTGTGGTCAGGCAGGACTAATTGAACATTCACACCAGCAGCCTGCCAAGGGGCTGCAGATCTATGTTCGAGGTGCTTGTTCCCCTATGTTAGGAGGTTGCTACAGGAGTGCCTGAGGGACAGGAGGTGGACCCCTGATGTGAAAAACAGAAGGCTGGGTGACTCGTGCTTCTGGCAAGCTGTGAACGTGTCATGCACTCACCCATTGTCGCAGATCGTGCTGGGCCTCCTCTAGGCCGACAGTAGTCCCGCACTGACCGCAGCCAATCTCTTTTTCTTTCGCCGGTCCTCCACGATGGTGCTGATGGAGGTTTCCATGGCACCTCAGGGATGCAGGGCAACACGTACAGCAACAACACAAAACGAAGCAGTCACCTGGCAATGCCATGTCACGTTATGTGTCTCGTGATTTAGCAGGAAGTTATTCCTGCTCTACTTAAATGCTGTGCTCCAGGATTGCCTTGCTTCGCAGCTCTGTTGCAGGTGTCCCCTTGTCTTTTCCAATTTTTTTGGGAACTTTTGGCTTTGGCGTTTCCCTGGATTGCTGCTGTTTTTTCCTGCTGGATTTGGTGAACTGGATATTTACTGACTTTTTTGCATTACTTGGATTGTAAACCTGGACTTTTGGCTTTGGAACTCTTGCGGATTTCCTCTGGATTTGGTACGTTGGACATTAGACCTTGTGTAACAAATTTTTCCTGGAACTTTGGTGAGACCTATACCTTGGACATTGTTACATTCTCCTTGTGCCGTTCGGGTTAGGCCTGCCTCATCTGGATTGCTGACGACATCTAGCAGGGTCATTTCATCAAGGCTCAACTATTCCCGGACCAGGTATGTTATTTATGGGGGGACTTTACATCATTCTATAGCTAGCCCACTGTATAACTAACCCCACTGTATCCTGTCTCACCTTTTGTCTCAATTTCTGGCCAGAGATTCTCTTCGGCTTTCTCTGGCTGGAACTTAAGATGATATAAGTGCATCTGAGACGTCAGTTCACGACAGACTGAGAAGCCGTATTTATCCATTACCGCTTAGGACCCGGTAGCAGCTTTGATTCAGGTAATTACTGCACTTAGGTCAGACATGACTGCTGCCAATATGGTATTACATCAACGGTTATATCCAATTCAGAGTGGCCGGCACCCATTACCTCCAGAAAATGAATTTGGGAACGGAACACCCCCAAACTCCGTGGTTGCTCCAGTGCCAATCCCTTAGGCTTCGGTTTATGTACCTACTCCTTTCCCTTTGGCTCCTTCAGAGTGTTTTACCAGAGAGCCATGTAAATTCGACACATTTATTAACCAGTGCAAGTTACAATTCGTGTGCAGGCCATAGGCCTTTCCTGATTCTGCTACTAAGGCTGCCTTCACGTTGTCACATCTGAGTGGGATTGCAGCCACAACAGTGAATACCTTATTGGAAGGCAATAGTCCCGTTCTGTATGATTTCAACCACTTAATAGCAGAAATGACTTAAGTCTTCGACACTCATTTCCAGACTCCGACACGAGACCAAGAACTCTTGAGTTAACACAAGGAAAGACTGGACTCTTGGATTATGTCACTCTTTTCAATCAATTAGCTGCAGAGACTTCTTCGCTTGAGAATACACAATCTGTTGTTTTCTACAGAGTTCTTAGTGATACCATGAAAGATGACCTAGCTGTAGTCTACTCTTTGCCTACTCAGTAAACGGGGCTTGTTGATTTGACCATCCAAGTAGCTGCTCCACTTAGTTTTTACTCCTTTCCATGTGAAAGTGGGATTCATTGGAGTCTGGGCACTTAATAAGTGCTTGTACAACTAGTTGTAGCTTTTACATTCAGTATGTTATTTTAATCTTATATCTTGTTTCAGCATCTGATTTTATTGTTCATTATTTAACTGTGCCTTGTGTGTCTAATTTATTTTACTGAACTGTTGCCATGTGATTAAAAGCATTCTGCACGCATGGTGGAAGTCCTGGGAACTACAATTCCCAGACTTCCTGGAGCATACATATGCAACGCAGGCGCGAATGCGCCTGACGCTGACGGGCTGGTTAGTGCCAGTTTGTGTAAGGGAGGTGGAAGGGAGGCCAGATGCGTAACATCTTGCTCCTTCAATTGAGATGAGTTGTATTACTCACATATTCCACCCTCCCACACCTTTGTTCTAAGCACACCACATATCCACACCTTTTCAAATTGTAGCCCCACCTAGAAGTTGCTGTCATAGAATTCTTACTTTACCATTGTGTGTATTAACTGCACAAAATTGCCTAGATTTGAAATTACTGTTGCTTCAATTTATTAGCACAATGCACTTTACATTTTTAATGCTGATTCAAGGCAACATATTTCCTCCCGGTTGCTGCTCTTGGGATCGCTCCCTGTTTCAGCACTTTCTCTGTTTGTGTACTACAACTCCCAATGGGGTTGTAGTCCATTTCCTTTTATATCTACGTTCAGGCAGGCGAGTCCGTGCTGATGCGCCGGCACCTTTCTGTTGACTTCTTATCATTGGAGACATGAACAGAGAGGTAGGTGTTGCACACTTGGTGTGCTGACCATAACTTAGGTTAATATGGCCTTACCTGGGGGGTGCACCAACATAGGACTTTCTAGGAATGGGACAAATGATTGTTCTGGGCAAACTATCACTTGTGGCTCGGATTTTGAGACACTGAAATATCAGATTTCTTGATAAGCACTGCCTAGATGTAAGAGACTATGCTTGATCTCTCTTCTGCCTTTGACACTGTCAACCATGCATCCTGCTCAACCGTCTCCGTGATAACCTGGGTATCACTGGTCAGGCTCTGGCTTGGCTGACTTCTTTCCTCTCTGACCGACCCTCCCAGGTCCAACTTGGGTCCTTCCTCTCTGCTATCTTTTTCTCTACCTGTGGTGTTCCCCAGGGGCCTAACCTCTCTCCCTGGCTGTTCAGCCAATACATGGCACTCCTCGCCTACCTCATCGTCGCTCTCTGTCCCAACTTTCAGTGCTATGCGGATGACACCCAGCTCATTTTCAGGCTACCCTCGGCCTCCTCCTCTCCCTCTCTCATCTCTGACTGTATGCTATCCAGGAGTGGTGTGCTGCCAATGACCTCTGCCTTAATGCCAGTAAGACTGAGATTATCCTCATTGGCACACCCACCCCCTCCTTCCCTGCTGCTCTCTGGCCGGCCTCTCTTGGCCCTCTTCCTGCTCCCACCTTCAAGGCTAAGAACCTTGGGGTCAACTTCGACTCCACACTCTCCTTCTCTCCTCACATCTCTGACGTCTCTAAGAAGTCACACTACCAGCTGCACCTCCTTAGAGCTATTCGTCCTTTCCTCTCCTTCCCCCAGAAGCTAACTCTCTCCAGAGCTCTGGTTCTCTCTAGGGTGGACGATTGCAACAGCCTCTTTCTAAATCTGCCTGCTTCTACTCTCCGACCACTGCAACTTATCCAGAACAGGACTGCAAGACTTGTCCTTGTCCTCAAGCCCAGGGATCGTTTCTCTCCAGGACTGAAATCTCTGCACTGGCTCCGAGTGGCTGTGAGGATTAAGTTCAAAACCCTCTGCATCATCTACAGGGCCTTCTGGGGCCTGGGGCCTCAATACCTTCAACTCTCTCTTACTAAATATCTCCCTTCTCGAGCTCTTTGCTCATCTGCCTCCAACCCCCTCAGGGTCAGTCGCTTCTTCAAGCAACGAGTTGGTGGTAGATCTCTTTCCTCTGCTGGTGCCTCCCTCTGGAACAGCCTCCCTGCCTCCCTTAAAGTTGAGGAGAACCATATCCGTTCCGGAAGCTCCTCAAAACCTTTCTCTTTGCTTCTGCTTTTTCTCCTCTCCTCCTCTGCTGACCTCCTAGTGTAACTGGAAACTGCACTGGCTACCTGGACACCCTCTGATCTCAGGACCAGGTCCTCCCCCGCCGGCATTTCACACCTGCACTGCCCACATGGCAACCCCCGCACTTGGGGACTGTCTCTGTATCCCAACAGCCCCCCTCCCAGCCTTGACACCGGATGTCTGCACTTACCCATGCACTTGCCGGCAGCTACTTACTTATTGTTATCTTGCCATGTACTGCACTTTCCCTGCCCCCTTCCCACGCACTTGCGCGATCTGAATGACACCTGGTCTAGTAGGATCGTTGTCCGTCCTCCCTTTGTTCCCCTCCCTTGCCTCGTCGCTCCTTGAACCACTTGTGTATAGGCACATTATAAATGCCACATCATATCATCATATATAGTGAACCAAGCTATCAATGTCATGGCCATCACTGAGACCTAGTTGTTAGAGTTAAGTGGCCCAAACATTGATCTAACTGTCCCTCCTGGATGTACATTTTTCTCACATAATGGAGAGGAGGGTAGAGGGGGAGTTGTAGCGATTATTAGCGATTATTGCACTCATCTTAAGTTATTCCAGACCCCTGTTGCTTGCAGGGGTTGTGAGATTGTATCTATTAAGATTACTCCCACTCCCAATAACTTGTTACACATAATTGTGCTATATAGGCCACCTCAAGAGATAGACACCTTTTATGATGACCTAGCAGATATTGTGGCATCTACTCATAAACCCAATACTTCTACAATTATATCAGGGGATTTCAACAGATGGTTTGGGAATCCTCTTGACCCAGTTATTTACACTTAATCAGTTTACTGTGGGGAATGGGAGCAACCCCACGCACAGACAAGGGAACGTGCTGGCCTGGGTGGCCAGTAAAAACGTCCCTTTAGGGCTAGTGGATTCCCAGCCGTGTGTCTGGTCGGACCACTTTTCTGTTTCCTTTGTCTTCCGTATACCGTTTTCTAAAACCAAGAAAAATAATCCTTATCATCAGGTCTCTTGCCGTAATTTTGAAGAAATACAACAATCAGATTTAAAGCTATGTCTCAATACTCTCATGGCCCACACGCACCATACTGATCACTTGGTATCAGAATTTGATAACCATTTTACCACACTCCTTAACCGAGTTGCGCCAGTTACATTAAAATCAGTCAGGGAGAAGTGTAATAACCAGAAATGGTACACTCCTGCATTGTTGGATTGAAAAAGAGAAAAGAGAAGGGCAGAAAGAGCTTGGTTGAAAGATCAATCAGAGGGGACAGGGATAAATGGAAATCTCTGGAGAAGTTTTATAAAAAGGAGATTGTTCTAGCTAAAGGGATGTATTTGCCCAAGATAAAAACAATATGAGCAAACTCTTCCAGACTCTTAGAGAGCTGGAGAAACCTATGGTTATGTCTCAACAGAAAGATCACTCAGGCTATACAGAAAGCCTTTGCTTTGAAAATATCATCGCTTTATCGCAAATCTCTATCAATTTAGGCAATATATCCTCTACACAGAAACAGGATCCTGGCGTAGAGTCGGCTAAAAATATGCCTTCAACTTTCTCCTTCAGAGGCACATCAGAGGAAGTGCTCTTACGTATTATGGAAAATATGAAACCGTCAACATGTGAAGGTGAACTCCTCCCTTCTAAGATTATTTTAAACAATAAATAGCTATTTCTACCTTTCTTAGTTCGCCTGATTAACGCTAGCTTTAGGGAATCCTGTGTGCCTACAACACTAAAAAAGCCAGGCCTCAACCAGAATGTGCCGGCTACTTTAAGACCCATTTCTAAAGCACTGTTTTTTTAAAAAACTATTGGATAAGGTGGCTACCTTCCAGCTACAAGAATATCTGGAATTGTCCGGGAAATTTGCGCTGAAATCAATCTGCGTTTAGTACCGGCTATGGTACCGAGAGTGCACTTTTGAATATGAAGAATGAAATGCTTCAGATTATGGACAGGGGCAAGGCGGGGCTGCTGATGTTGTTGGACTTACCAGCAGCCTTCAACCTTGTCGACCATGGGAAACTTTTGGCTGGTTTGGCCCAAGAGGGCTCCTATTCTATTCAGGGTATGACCTGGTTAAAGTCTTTCATGTCTGGCCGTAAATCTCATATAATGGTTGTCAGGTTGCAAACGAATTTTTGCAACGGAAGGCAAGCAGCAGCAGATTTTTACACGTGGAGAAATTGGCAAATCGCTGTAAATTCGCGAGTCCCACAGGGTGCGTGTTTATCCCCCTCTTTATTTAATATCTTTTGCTGCTCCCTTTGTGAACTCTTAGACAGGCTGGTATGCATTTTACAAATTATACGGATGACACCCAGCTTGTCTTTGAGTTGAGCGGCACGTATACAGAGGATGTGGAACACATAAATAAAGTTTACTCGGCAAATCCAATAATGGATGGCCAAAAATGGGATGAGCTTGAACTCTACTAAAATGGGGCTCATGCTCTTTGGATCCCCCCAGGTCAGTTCTAAATTGGATGGCGAGTATGAGAGCTTCGCTATTGATAAACATACTATCAAAACGGTAGATCGAGTCAAAACATTGGGTGTCATTTTGGACTCCTCTTTGAACTCTAATCTGCATATTGACCAGTGTTTGTAATATAGCACAATATCTTCTCAGGTTACTTAAGAGAGTGAAACCTTATGTAACAGAGGCTAATTGCAAGACCCTCATGCATGCATCAATCATGCTGAGGATCGATTATTGTAATGTTCTGATGATTGGAGATAGTAAAAACTGCATGAGGCGTCTCCAAGTTCTCCAAAATTACACAGTGTGCATAGTCAAGGGGATTCCTAGACATCAGCCCATCAATTTACATAGGGAGAGTCTGCACTGGCTTCCAGTGGAAGCACAAGTCCGTTTTAAAGACATGTACGGCAAGGCCCCCAAGTATTTGAGAGATTGCGTTACAATTCAGCATCACCTTAGATCCACTAGAGCAAGTGAGTCAGTGCACATATTTGTCCCAATAAGTAAAATAACTTGTGACACGGGCAGATCATTTACTGTCTGTGCCACCACTCTGTGGAATCAGTTTCCTAAGGAGCTAAGTTCCGAGAGAGACCTCTTGAGATTTAGGAAGAGGCTAAAGACTATTCTTTTTAAGTAGCCCAGGTGTTGCTCTAAGCCTACTCGCTGCTGGCTTTTCCCATTCTTATGGGTTCTCGGCACCCTGATGCCTGTGGGCTGCGGCACCTTACAAATCAAAATCAAATCAAATTAAGTAGATGCAAGAAGAGCAGAACACAAAGTCAAGCTGTTTAAAACACCCAGTTTTACACCCGGTCACTCCCCATGACCCTCAAATTCTGTAGAAAAGGCTGCGGAACCCATGCAGATCGGCAGTGTTTGAGGTCCTTTGACACCTGTCGAAAGAGAACATTGGCGTGTGTCTAATGCCTGCTTCTATTGTAGTCAAGCTGGATATTTTGTTAAGGAATGTCCTAAAAGACCAAAACTTACATTGTTTTTTCGGAAGGCCCATCCTTAAATTAAGGGTTTCAGATGGGCCAAGAGTACACTATACCCCTCGACACGCCTGTTTCCAGTCCAACCGCTCACATGATCATTGAGGCCTGTCTCACCGTTCCAGGACAACTCGGGTGCCACAGCTAACTAAGTAGACATCTCTCTGGCTGCTTCCCTAAAATTGCCACTGCAAGATAAAGTAACACCTGAAACTGTACAAGCAGTTGACGTTATTAATCTTGTCTGCGGTCCGATTCGGCAACAGACCCTGCCTTTGCTTCTTCTCATACAAGAGAAACACTCTGAACTAAGTATATTCGATCTCACCCCAATTTGGCATGATCTTAGGGATTCTCTGGCTGAAAAAGCATAATCCTGGCATTGATTGGGTGCACAGCACCTTAGTCTTTCATTCTACCTATTGCCATGAACACTGTCAGACCATTACCACTGCATCCTAATTCCCTTGTCAAGCCTTGGTTAGAGTTGGATACCTACTTGGTAGCATAACCTCAAGTGTACCGAAGGAAAACACTTCCTTCTTGGATGTCTTTGACAACAATGCCAGGCTTTACCACTTCATCGTTCATACCATTGCCCCATCACTCTTGTTTAGGTGCCAAAATTCCTTGTGGTTGTATTTATTCATTAACCCCAACAGAAGACAAAGCATTGAAAGATTACATTGACTTGGCCTTGCGCAATGGGCATATCAGACCATCCCAGTCCCCCACTGCAAGTCCTATATTCTTCGTTCCCTCAAAGGAAAGTAACTTCTGACCTTGTGCAGATTACAGGTGGATTAATCAAATCACAATCAAAAACAGGTAGCCTATCCCTCGGTCCTATTCGATCAGCTCCATTGAGCTGATATATTTACAATGCTGGACTTTAGTGGAGCATGCGCCTGATCCATATCCGAAAGGGTGATGAGTGGAAAATGGCTTTCTGCACACGCTTTGGCCTGTTTGAATACACCGTCATGCCCTTCGCTCTATGCAATGTGCCCACACTGTTTCAGCACTTCATGAACAACATCTTTCAAGAACTCCATTCTTATGCTGTCATGTATCTCATGTAACCCATGTGTCTGAAGTACTACTTCGACTACTTCGACTATGTCAGAACGCACTTTTCGCCAACGCAGAGAAGTGCGTTTTTCATGTCCAGGAGACTGTCTTTAACCGGAGATGGTCGTTCTATGAATACATCCAAGGTGAAAACCATAGTTGACTGGCCAGTACCAACATCAGTCAAGGCCTTGCAGACCTGTCTTGGTTCGCTAACCTTTATGGTCACTTTATTCAGGGATTCTCTACCATTGCTGCTCCTTTGACCAAACTTGGAAGTCCTGCAGTTCCTTTTCATTGGACATCTATCCAACAGGATGCATTCGATATTTTAAAAAACGCTTTTACCACAGCCCATGTCTTGCAAAATCCTGACTCAGACTCTCCGTTTGTGATAGAAGCTGACGCATCCGCTTTTGCCCTGGGGGCTATCTTGTCTCAAGTCTGTTCTACCACTGGTTTACTACATCCAGTTGCATTGCATTCTAGGAAGTTCTCTGTTGCTGAAATGCATTACATGGTTACAGAGAAAGAACTCCTTGCGATTAAAGATGCCTTTCGGCTTGGAGACTTCACCCGTTAGGTGCTAAATGGCCATTGGCCATGTATACAGACCATCACAACATTCAAGACTTGGCTTCCATGAAATGCATGAATAGTCATCTTTCTTCTTTTGACTTTATCTGAATTTACCTGTATTTTTTACAACAAAGCCATTTTGTCTGTCTCTATACACCCCTGCCTGTTCTGGTCTCTACCCTACGGTTCGTTCATCCTCCTCTGAGGATATGGGGGTCTGGTCGTCATTCTGGTGTCCCCCTTGATCATAGTCGTCATCTGTAGCCTGCTGGTCTTCCTCCGGGCTCGAGGGTCTGCCACCCGCATTGTCTTCCTCGGTGTGCGAGGGTCTGTTATCTGAAGGGTTCTCCTTCCTAATCAGAAAGGCTTTCTTAAGCCTGGAGAAGGCATCTGAAATGGCAGATGTGGCTTGTTCTGGCTGGCTCAGGGGAGTTAAAGAGTCCTTACTCTTACGAACAGGAGTACATCCCCCTTCAGATAGGTGTTTCCTTTTTTGGGTTCTTTTTCTCCCCAATGGAGGCTATGCATTCAAGTGTTCCTCCATACTGTCCAGACGGTGTTGAATGGGCAGAAGCATTTCACCGACAGCTTTTTTATGGTGGTTTTCACAGAGGATCCCAACCCCATCTTAAAACTGTCTGCCATAGCCACCTCATCGATTTCATATGCTTCCTCCTCATCCTCTGACCATTCTGAGGGGAGTATTTAGCTGCCATGATAATAGATAAAAGTCTCTTAGTACACACCTTTTTTTTTGTTTATATAGTGGGTAATCAGACTACCTTCTCTCTAACCCACGGAGAGTTTTAAAAGATAATTCCTTCCTTCTTTTTGTTTGTTTTTAAGATATATGACAAAAGTAGACTAAATAGGCTGTAGAATGCTCACTCCGGCGCTCGTAAAATCCGTTGAAATGAAACAGAAACACATAGCGCGAGCGCCAGAGTAGAGAAAAGCACCAAGAAGAGGCAAAGGCTCCTCCTTGTGGCCTCAGGCTCCACCACGGCTAAAGTAATACATGCTGCGTGGCCTCCAAAGCTTCACGGAACGTTGCGGAGAGAACTGGGAGGCGCACGCGATCGTTCTGAGCAAATGGAAAAGCTAAGAAAAACAGCTGATACAGCTGGTCACGGAAGCGAAGCTGCGGTATAACTTCACTTTCTCCGACACCAGTAAGGAGCAGCTGGCGTTGGAGAGTGACCAAAATGATAATGCAAATGAACGCGGGCTACGCGAGCGGTGTGCCTCAATGTAAACAGTAAGGAACAAAGCTAGTGTCATAAATGCAAGTTTGCAAATGAGTGCGAGGTAGCACTGAATAACATAAATGACAGTAGAATCAATATTAAGTAAACAAGATAGCATAGAAACTAAATAATATAAATGACAGAATCAATATTAAGTAAACAAGATAGCATAGAATGAAATGTACTTATCTCTTGCTGTGAGCAGCAAAGAAAGAGGAGTGATGCACTATTGGTCCCTATTTGGAAGGGTTTGACTACTGTTATTGGATGACTGGCGTCACATGTTCTGTGACCTGGCATGAACTTGGGCTAAGCCCTCTGGGAAATGGAGTTCACTGTTTACAGTGACTGTTTAATATGGACAGGAAGTTATCTTATTTCCTTCAGATTTAACGTTGTTTCATGAATGTTTTTATGTTTTTTCCTGCACCCTGGTTATGTATAAATTATTGTCATGATGCCTACCTCCAAGGAGCCAGATCCGACCCAGCAACCCCAGAGGCAGGCATCATTCCCCCCAAGGAAGTGCCAGCGGGCCCAAGCTGGGGCCCTTTGGACACAGTCCTGGCGCCTTATGCGCCAGGCTCACAAAGCTAGACATGTGTTCACGTGTTTTAATGTGCACTTACCTGATGCAGACCATGCTGCTACATCCAGGCCCTCTTGAGGCCTGAATGGAACTACTTTACCTGTGGGACTACTTTCCACCTGGGTGTGGTCGGGGAAGGATACATACCTGATCGGTGGAAGGATACATGCCTGGAACTTCTTCCAAAGCTATTTAAACCACGCCCGATCAGCAACTCATGCTTCGCGTTGTTCTGCTCCTCGCAGCTGGACGCTTACCGTGTCAGCTCCTGCATCTGGACTTCTCAGCTCAGAGAACAGATCAGCCACGCCTGTCAGCATCCTGGGTCGCCTGCAAAGGGAGATAAGAGAGAATTGGTGAGAAAGAAGACCTTACCTGCTAAAACTGCATCACGGAGACATCACACCGACGATCCTGAAAGGGAAGACATCATTTTAAAAGCATTTCGCTTCGATCGCTGCAGCGCTGCATTTCACTCACCTTTCCTGGGCGCCTCCATCTTCAGCAGCGATCATCCGGATCCGCACCCACTTCCCAGAGCCTAGAGAGAAAAGACAAGAAAACAAGGTGAGAGAAGGAAGGGAAATAGGAAAAGCTCAGTTTCCTTCTAAGACTTACCTGTTGGGTCATTCCCATTTCATTTCGGGTCCTGCCGCTTCCTGGCATTCCGGACCCCGGCCACTATGGGGAAAAAAGACAAAGACATTGAATGAGCGAATGCAAAGACATTACCTGAACGCTCATCCAGAACTTACACTTCGGGTCGGCGCCATATCTCCGGCATTCCGAACCCCGGCCCCTAAGGGGAAAAAGACATAAGCATTAGCGCTTGCTGCAATAAGACAATGAACATTATTATTAAGCTTGAACTTTTGAACTTGCAACAGAACTCTTACAGCGCCTCACCTGAATAGTCAAGCTTATTTTGAGCTCCCATCAAACCTCAATCCAGTGAAGTAACTGGGTTTCAACGCGCCCCTGCATCAGAAGCAGGATGGAGAACTCATCCTTCCAGACCCTAAGGTGAGACTTCACGGGGAATCGTGGAAGGGAATCGTGGAGGGTTGGAAGGGAGTGGGAGGCATGAGCATTATTCCGTCAGTAGGTAATACTCCCTTTTCATGCACAGGGGAATATTCCTGCGAGCCAGAAAAGCCAGAGTAGAGGGGCCCTTCCTGTCCATCATCAGAGTCCTGCGCTTCACCATTGAAGAAGCATCATCACTCGAAGCCTGACCTGCGCCTCCGTGGGAATCAGGTGAGCGTGACAATTATATCATTAGTATTGGGTGCATCAAAACTTTGCTTCTGAGCTCTTTCTATATGAAATGAATAAAGAAAGAGTAGCATAATGTGAGCCTCCAGTCTTGACATAGAATCATGATACCGTTTGGGTGATTGTTGATTTTTCACAAAATGTCTAGTTTTAATCCCTGTAAGGGTACCCCCACTGCTCCTGTCCTAGCAGTTCTATTTTTTCGTAACGTGTTTTGTTTATTTTGCTTATCATCTCTTATTGTTTCTGACTGCGGGGCGTAATTCACGTCACATTTCTGGACTGCTCTCACTTCCCTCCTTGGTATCGATGCCTGAATCTGCTCTGCCTATCACCCAGAAACTGACAGTCAGACAGACTGGCTCCACCAGACTCTTGAACATTACCTTTGCTGTCTGTGTCTAAAACACTAAGACACATGGTTCAAGTACTTATGTACAGCAGAATTTGAATATAACCATGCCCCTCATTGTGCCACAGGTGCTTCTCCTTTTTTTCCCCTTATGGTCAACATCCACATACTTTACCCCTACTTGAGGCCCCTGCAACTTTCATCCCTGCTGTCAATGACTGCTACAGAAATCTTAAGTCTATTCATGAATGGATCCACTCACACCAACAGAATGCTCAGTTGTCCATGTGCCCGTACGGCGAACCATCATTGCTGCCCTACACCGGTATATGTACCAGGAAATAAGGTCTGGCTGCTAACCACACATTATCTTCGTAGACCCAGCTGCCAGAAGCTACTTCCTCATTTGGTGGTCCCTACAAGATCTCAAAAATCACCATTCCGGTTTCCTGCCATCTCGCATTGCCGATCTATTGGTGTATCCACCCGTTTTTTCATGTTTCTCTCCTTATGACTTGTCCTGCCTCCACTCGCTTTTCCCAGCCACCCCTCCTCTTGACTTGGGTTGTGCTGATGAGTTTGAAGTCAATACCATCCTTGATTCTCGTCTTTCCAGGGGTTGTTTGCAAAATGTGGTCAACTGGAAGGGCTACGTTCCTGAGGAGAGGACCTGTGAACCCGTTTGTAATTTCCATGACCCCAGTTGGTGGCTCAGTTCCATCGCACCCATCCTGAACACCCCTAGCATGACCACGGGCATTAGGGAGTTGCCCTGTCATGCACTCAACCACTGTGCACCAATCGCGGTGGTCCTCTTCTAGGCTGCTGGGGTGCTTGCGCTGACCACGTCCATACTCTTATTTCACCGGTCCTCTGTGATGGCGATGCTGGAAGTTTCCATGGCACCTCAGGGACGCAGGGAAATGTGTGCAGCAACAAAGCCACAAAACCAAGCAGACAAATGGCAAGGCCATGTCACATGATGTGTCTCGTGGTTTAGCAGGAGGTTATTCCTGCTCTAATTAAAGCTGTGCTCCAGGACTTCCTTTCTTCTGTTTTTTTTCCCTGCTGGATTCGGTGAACTGGATATTTACTGGCTTTTGTATAACCTGGATTGTGAACCTGGATTTTGGCTTTGAAACTCTTCTGGATTTCCCTTGGATTTGGTACTTTGGGAGTTAGGACCTTGTGAAACTTCTTTTTCCTGGAATTTTGGTGAGACCTATACATTGAACATTGTTACCTTCTTAACTTTCACCCTCATGCCGTTCAGGTTAGTCCTGCCTCATCTGGATTTCTGATGACATCTAGCAGGATCATTTTGTCAAGGCTTGACTGTTCCTGAACCAGGTATGTTATGTATAGGGGAGTGGGGAATACATGGTTTTATAGTTAGCCCTCTGTATAACTAACCCCCTGTTTTATTCTAGCTGCTGAGTGCCTGGCTGTGCTATATCCTGTCTCACTTTTTGTCTCAATTTCTGGTCTGAGGTTGCCTTTCTCTGGCTCGTACTTGGGGAAGAAGGTAGAGGTTCATCTGGGACCACAGTTGATGACAGAATGCGACCAGTGAGTTTCTAACAATTGAGCAACACTGTTTGCGAGTGTTTGAACTTTCTCATTTTAGAAGAATATTTTGTATCAGAGTGGTGGCGTGTTTAAAGAAACACATTTTTGAAAGTCTCAGAGATGGGAATTCCATTTAAAGCAAACTAAAGGAACATTAAACAACGGGTTGAATTGAAAGTGAATTATGAGTGCAATCCATGTTTATTGAATACCGAACAGAATGAAAACTTTACAAATAAGCAGAACTGTTACATATTGCATTGTAAATTGAACGAAAGTAAACTCAAGTAAAATGACTGTATGCTGAATTCTAAAGTGAATGAAACATTTACAACCATTGTATGCTGAATTCTAAAGTAAATGGAACTTTAATATTGAACGAAAAAGAGGCATATTGAATACCAAATTGTGTGAAAACTACATACAGCAGAAATATATATTGAAAGTCGAATTAACTGGAACCATGAGGTTTAATCCAACACAGTCAAGATGTGTACATGCAAAAGCGGGTGCTAGTTTGTTAAAGAACCCTAAAAAGACAAAGGATATTTTTTGGTGATACTGAAACCAAGTCTTGGGGAAGGGAACCCGTAGGCTTAGAACATTTACTGACTTGAAGACGGACGCTCAAGTTTCTTTTGTGTTTGGAACTATGTTACTTGGAACTAGGGGAAGGGAACCCTGAGTATTGTTTAAAACTGTATTATCCTGAACTTTTATTTGTTTTTGGGAGCTGGAAGAGGCTCAGAACTTTACATTATAAACAGTTTCTTTTGGTTGCTGACATCCATACACATTGTATAGATTAGTTCTGAGAGCAGGGAAAAGGTTTTTGACACAGAGAGATTCTTTAATTGAACTCAGATTTTCCTTAGTTTCATTTAGGTAGGGAAATCGCGCCTTAGCATAAGGCAAGTTAGGCCTTTTTACAACCTGACATTTAAGTTAATAGAGTAATTGATTTTGAATTGTGAATCTGTTGTCTGTGTCTTGCTTCATGATGCCTTCACACCTCTCACTTGTTCTACCTATTGCCCTTTTGGAGATTGTCCTCTGGTAATAGTATCCTTCTTTTCTCCTCTCTGGGTGTTAGTTTAGTAGAAGTATCTGTCTAATAGAACTATATGTTGTTTCCGTCACCGGTTTTCCTTTTTTCCTACTATTCTCTTTTTCAAACTGAGGTATTTCCCTTCTCTCTTTCTACCTATGTCTCCAGCCCCCCTGTGTGTGACCCCAATTTATTTTCCAGTCCAGTCCCTGTTCTGTCTGGAATGTTCTCCCCTTGTTTTTAGTCACTCTGTTCCTATTAATATACCTTCCTTGATCTTCTCTTCATTCTTTACTACTAGCACCACAGCATTCCTGCTAGCCCTTCCCCAAACTCACCCCCCTTGTTTTCAGTAAGGTTCTCTCTCTTCTCCTCACTTTTTCCAACCCCCATTTGATTTTTCACACTTCTTCCTCAGTTGCCTCTTTCTCCCATCTTCTCCTAAGCCCGTGTCTCTGTACTTTCTTCCAGCCACCTCATTGTTTCTCTTCTTGCCTTTGACTGTGGTTTTGTTTTCTTTCTCTTCTCTGACCATGTATGTCTGCCTCCTCCTTGCATTTTTCAGTATGATCTCCCAATCTCGTTGTCTGCCTTTACTCTTGTTAAGTTTGGAACCTGGAATGTTCCACCTGTTTGTCTTACATCCATTCCTAATTTTTCTCTTTGCATTCCCATTGTTGTGGACCCTTTCCTCAGCTCACCCTCTTGTCACCTTTTGTCTCCCTTTGCAAGTCTTCCACATTTGTCTTGGTTTTCTTCATTTGCTTGGCTCCTTTGTCCCCTTCTTCTATTGTCTTCAGTCATTTCTTCATCCACAGTCTCATTCGCCTCACCAACAACCTTTGGCATCTCTAATGTGAACTTTTTTCTGCAGCCCTACTTATTGCCCTTTCCTACTACCCTCTTACCTAAGATCCCTTGCAGTGGATTTGTCTTCGAGGCTGCTGGTCTAGAGATTGGCTTCGGTTGTGCAACAGTGCCTTCTTTCTGGCCTGTTTTCCTTTGATGTTACTAGGACGAGGTGGCCATTTCTTGGTGGCTCTGCGGGCCATGACTGACGCAAGTGAGGTACCCATCGTAAAGTCAAGCATGCTTATACTTGGAACTGTTTCATCTCACTTCACTGCCAAATTCCATTCCTCCCAATCCAAGGCAGAACTCATTTCCCTTAGCACCCCTGCTGAACAGTGCATCTTGGATCTGACAGGCTGCTCATTTCCTCATAGGGGCCCATACTCTTCTGCCTAAAAACACCCAAAGTTCTATAGGGGACTGCCTCAAGTTAAAAGTGGGCAGCATCCGACACATAGTGTGGATTATTCCACAAACTAAACCGTCCCTGGAACACTATGGGGCTATGCATACATTTCATCCAAAGATTGGGTCTTGAACAAATTTGAACTGACCACAAGAGATGCAGATAGATCACTTCAGAAAAATACTCTCGGTATTCACAATGCCTTATCACATTGCAACCATTTATTGTACGAAATTATGAAAAGTTGTGTAGTCTAAAAGCAGCATTGCATTGTGTAGTATGTTTTACACACATTTCCTCTTACAGTGACCGTCCCCATCGCCGTATGGGTGTAATGTTAGAGGTGTAATGGAACCTAGAGATGAAAAGGTTCCACCATGAACAGTTAAGGGGACTTGCTGGCGGGGAGCCAACTGGAATGGATATTAACCCACTGCTCTCCTATTTCCCTCTTCATACTTTACTGTAACATAATAAAAGAAGTTTTCTTTTGTACCCTTCGCCTCCTGCTTCATCATTGCTTGCTGTCTGACTTACCTGATGGAAGAGGACTCTTCAATTAGGCATGCATATTTTTACCTATGTCTACGGTTTTATCTCCAAGAACGCATTCTACCCTTGTGCCTAAAGAACCCTAGTATGCTAATGCAGGATTATTAATATTCCAAAAGCCCATAAATTAACATTCTTAATCAGCTGTGCCTCATTTTAATCCTGGAAGCGTTACTTCTATTATTACTCAAATGTTCACTTCCTCTCGTGTCACTTTTCATTAAATTGCACGCACACACCTTGTTCCCATCTTTTATTTGTACTATATGGAGATACTGGTGTGTGTGTGGTTCTATGGGTGCAGTTCATGCTTTGTGGGCAGTGTAATCTGGATGTGTGCTGTTTATTGGTTCAGTTGAACGTTTGTACGGTTTAGTCTAGTAAAACTAGCTCAGATGCTTCGGAGTGACATTCCCATGGCTTTGATGTGGCAGTTCCAAGTAAAAGGAGATCAGGTTTGTGTGAAGGCTGAGTGTGTTGTACAGGTTGCCTTAGAGCAGGTATGTGCTTGGGTGTGGCAGACCCATGGCCCACAGTGTGGCAGACTGGGGTGGAAGGTGTTCAGTTGTGTTTATGATGGTTCAGAGAGTGTCAGAGTTCTGAGTCAGTTGATGTGGTTTCTGTGTACGCCTGGAGTATATTGGAAGGTGGCCAATGCATATGTGTGGTGAGAGGGTGAGCTGTGGACATTTGGCAGATGTTTAATTTCAGTCATTTTGTTTTCTTCTATGGAAAGGGAAGTGTGTTGTATGTAGAACACACATTTTCTCTTACAATGACTGTCACTCTAGTCCTATGGATGGAATGTTACAGGTGTAATGGAACCTAGAGAGATGTAGAAGTTCCACCAAGGCCAGTTAAGGGGACTTGAAGGATGGGAGCCAACTGGAATAGATGTTAACCCAGTGCTCCCCTGTTTCCCTCTTTTTACTTTACTGTAACAGAATAAAAGAAATTCCTTTTGTACCCTTCGCCTCCTACTTCATCATTGCTTGCTGTCTGACTTACCCGATGGAAGAGGTCACCCTTAATTTTCATCAATAATCTCAACATCCTTTTTAAATCTTCATGGGCCCAAGTGTGTCAGAAATGAAATTTGCTACTGAAATATACATTTTTAACATAATTAAAGTTAAATGAATTATCCAGTGAGTTTATAGGATGTTGCCATGTTTTCAAACGAGCTACTTCTGCTGCACATGTAGAAATGACCCCAAATGCAGATTCCACATATTATACCAGAGAAAGGAGGCTTAAAAGATGTTGTATTTAAACTGACAATTGTGGATCTATTCAAAGTTGCAATATTTTATTATCTACAAGTATGGTGTTTGTATTGGCTTACACACTATCATTACAATAGAAGTAAATAGGCCCTTTAGGCATACAGAAACATAAGATGCTCGGAGTTCACTTCGGGCGATACTGGATAGTTTTCTAGTGAAATCACTGACAAACACACTTCTTCATTTGAGCTCTACATACAAGTTCTCATGTGGGGGAGGTGAACAAACCAACAACATTTGCATTGACCATCTGGAATGTATAATCTCTGTTTAGCTTTAATTATGAAAATCCCAAGGATAAAAGACCTTGGAAACAGGCCTTCAGAGTAGTGACCAGCCCCCACCTTTGCAGGTCCAGTTAATGACAAGATATTACTATGAATACAAACTAAAATACCAACAGAAATGAAATTGATAATGTTCACAGAAATTAAGATCAGAGGTGACCAGACAGTCATGGCTATTTTAGGGCTTCAAAGAATACATTATTCCAAATAGTGTGTTTACCCTTCGACCCTGCCTTCCATTAGGTAGACTACATGGTTTTTCTAAAGGAATTAAAACAAAGGGACCTGTCATAGGACTCAAATCAGGCATTGACCGAGACACATGCTAGCATCATGAGCAACATGAGCTTCATTACCGCAGAAACTAAATTAATGCAAGGAATCCATAGGAAACCGTGCACCAATTAAATTGACATAACGCTTGCATTTAAGATAACTCAAAAACAGTACCAGTTACAGACAAGCCAAATAATGTGTTGTAATTGTGAGATCATTCTCCACCTAAACAGTCTACATTTGAATTTCCCACATTATTAAACTGATATATATTAATAACTATGAAATATTATTGCACCAAAATAATTCTGCATGTCCAGATGTGCATGCAGGCTAGGGGATTACAAAAATCCATGTGTTAGTAATGTGGCATGTTGCCACAAGTAATATAAAATAAATATTTATTTAGAATTAAATATTACATCGAGTAAATCAGCCCCCAACATTTCCATATTCAGACATATGAATATCCAATGGAGATTGAGGGATGTGTTGCAGTGGTTTTGCTTCATTGTGAGGCAAGCCAATGGAAGAAACTGACCAATAAAACACTGTGACACAATTAGGACATAACAGTAAGAATATGGCACATTTTAAAAAGCAGGAATAGATAGAATGGGGACACTCTCATGTTAAAGGGTGCAGGAAAGAACACCACCTGCTCCAACTGGATGAATGCTGAATATGGCAACCTTCTGGAAATGACAAGGCCTTATCCATTAGGGGATTGGGATCATCAGGTAGACCTGCTTTCTGGTGACTGGGAATTTCTGGGGAACACCAGAGGGTCTCTTCTGGCTCCTCACATTTGAAGCCCTTTTCAAAGTGAGTATAGAATCCCCAAACGTAATTAGGTAATTACCCGAGATTAATTGCTCTACAAATTCCCTGGTGTGTGAGGAAATTGGGGTGTTGGTTGCCACCAGGGGGAACTCTTTCCAAATACTCTACCTTTATATTACAGTGGGAAAATGCACTATGCCTTTGACTACATAAAGACCAAATAAAATTGGACTTTGCGTAAAAAACATAGTATATCAGTCTCAAGAGTACAAGGGCTGATAAAACATTATTGATAAAACAAGAGTAGGGTAATGTAGTTGCTAGTGTGAGGTATTTACTTTTTCATTGTATTTAAAGGTGAGGGAGTTTACATGTAAATGAATACCAAAATACTTTTTTAGTTCTGTGTGCGCTGCGTAAAATAGGGAACACACTTTCCAGCACTGTAAGTGTAGCATTTTATAATTTATATTTAAAAAATACCCTAAGCATTTTCACAGATATAGTCCAAATCTGGCTGTGGTTTGAGGGCCCTGCATCACAGCATAATGAGGAAATGCTGTATAGTGTGTGCTATGCAAAATCAATAGATATAAAGAAGTGAATTTTATGTTAAGCATTTGTATAGCGCCTTTTAACATTGGTATGATTTCTAAACACTGTGGGTTGAATGCCCTCGGGGACCTAGTGCAGGTCAGTGAAGACAGTAGTGTAGCAAATAGTGCTTGGGTGCACTCATTCTGTGTGCAGCCAGGGCAGATTAAGTAGTGTGTAGCTGCATTCTAGTGCTTGGTGTGGTGCAGTGGTTGTGTGAGATCAGTAGAATGTGTGCAGCAAGGCCAATTGAATGTGGATAGCTGCATTCTAAAGACTGTTGATGTGTTCATGGGGGTGTATTACTATGTGTGCAGCTAGGTGAATTGATTTGGGGGTATGGCTGCATTCTATTGTTTGTTGGTGCAGAGGAGCGAGTTAACATATTGGTGTGTGAGTGTCTGTGTGGATAGGAGGGAGCACCTGTTCCAGGTGACCTTCCAGTCCCTGACAAGGTGACAGTATCTCCCATTGGTTTCGGGGCTATTCATCTATGGTCATCCCTGTGTCTTGTTGAGTCAGCAATTGCTTATTGGAAGACACCTTCTCAGAGAACAGTTGCATCCAGTTTAGTTCCATCGGTCCTACGACTACATCCTAGAAATTATCGCTGGTGCTCATGAGCCTGATCCAGCATCAGCGACTATGGGCATCCCTGTGTCTTGCTGAGTCTGCAATTGGTTTTTGGTGGCACCTTCTCAGTGTGCAGTTGCATTCAGTTCTGTTCTAACAGACACACAAGTATATCCTAGATATGATGACTGGTACTCAGTGAACAGGAAAATCAAGCATCAGGCCAGGCCTTGTTGTTGGTGCTGTGTCTGACTAACACAGACACGTGCAGTAGAATTCTTTCTTTTCTTTATTGCTCTTGGTCCAGTTTGATTATTGATAGGCTACACTGGCTGTCAGTTTATCATATTCTTCCTCTCTTTATTTAGCTTTGGCTTAAAGGTGACAGCCCACCGATGTCCCTTGCAGGTGCTTGCCTCACCAGATTCATTGCCTGATTTCTAGAGCTAATTCCCTTTAAGGTATAACTAAAGTTAGAGCGTACGTTCTATTGGATGAAAATGTTGGGTCCTGGGTAATTGTTTACAGCGGGTGCTTGGGTATTCCCGTCCTAGTTTATCATTCAAAATTGTAAATTACACTGCTTCAAAGCAAGAGCTGGGTCTGCTAGAGTGTTTGAGCGCTTATCTGAAGGGCGAGTGTAGCGAATAACAGCAAGAGACAAAGAGCAAGCCCAATAAAGCATCAGAATACTGGTGATGCTGTGCTCCACTTGAAAGGAGTCCTGGGATCAATTCCCAGACAGATCAGGTTAAGCATCACCTGATCCGAGAACATTTCATGTCTTTTGGATGACAACCAGATCTTGCCAAAATCATATTGAATCAATATAGGTGCTAGAAGGCCCTTGGTATGTAGTTCTGCTGAATACATTTCTGCTTAAGTAGGATTAGCAAAGACGTTAAGTGCTAGTAGGCCCTTGGTATGTGGTTCTGCTCAATATATTTCCAGATAAGTAAGATTAGCAAGGATAGACATCTCCTGGACTGACAAAGCTCAAACTCACATGGCCTAGATACATTAGTGCTATTAGGACTCGGGTTAAGAGTCTAGGGTAATGGTTCCTGCTAGTTGGAGGTAGATATCCCATGCCTGAGAGCTTAGTGTACACCTGGTGGAGTACAATGGAAAAATAGCAGGTCCAGTCATAGCATAGGGCATAATTGCTACTATGCCCATGGTTTGAGGTCCTGACGATTAAATTCTAGGCTGGACAAGGGTAGCACAATCAACCGCAGTGGTGCGTGAGAGCGACTATGCATTTTGCAGAGCATGTAATGGGCCAGCCAGTGCATAGTGTTAAATTTAATTTATTATTGGAGCTAGTTCCCATGTCCCAGGTGTTCTTACCTGCCCGTATTGTACGGGTTACCAATCCATGTCTTGGCCGTGGTGGTAGGTCGAGACATGTCAGAATGGTCACATAGATGATTTTAGGCGAAGAGCCTGGTGTTGAGTGATATGATATGATATGGCATTTATAACGTGCCTATACACAAGTGTTTCAAGGCGCAATTTATGGAAAGCCATGTAATCTTGGCTATGTTGAAGGCGGGGGGGCAGTGAGTTCCACAAAGTTGCTGCCAGGGTTGAGTAGGCAGACTCTCCAATCTGATAGTAGAATGTAGCAAATAACAGTAAGAGACAAAGAGCAAGCCCAATAAAGCATCAGAATACTGGTGATACTGTGCTCCATGTGAAAGGAGTCCAGGGATCAATTCCCAGACAGATCAAGTTAAGCATCACCCGATCCGAGAAAATTTCATGTCTGTTGGACGATGGCAACCAGATCTGGCCAAAATCATATTGCTTCAATATAGGTGCTAGAAGGGTCTCGGTATGTAGTTCTGCTGAATACATTTCTGTATAATTAGGATTAGCAAAGACGTAAGTGCTAGTTGTCACGTTTGTCGTCTTTTTCTGAAGAGATGACAAGTTCTCCCCCTTCCCTCAACTCCTCACCTTCCTCTTTCTGCTTAATCCTTCTGTCCTTGTGTTGTGGAGGCTTTTCTTTTTTCTTGTGAAGATAAGGACGCCCTCGATAGGATGCCACCGTGCCACTAGATAGGGGCAGCGGGGGCACTCCTACCGAGAACGCCTCACAGGGGGAAAAAAGCCGGAAGGCACAAAAAACCCCTGAACGTGGAGGATCCCAGGAGGTGAGTAGCTGAAGATGGCGCGATCCGATGTGCAGGCACCGAATCGGGAAATAGGCGGATCCAAACGGTAGACCAGGATATGGCAAAAGGTGGTTTCAATGCGGAGATACTAAGGAAATCACAGGCAGTCCGGTAGGCAGGCAAAGGGTCTGGCAACAGTTCAAATAGGATATAGGGATATTCACAGGCAGTCCGGTAGGCAGGCAAAGGGTCTGGCAACAGTTCAAATAGGATATAGGGATATTCACAGGCAGTCCGGTAGGCAGGCAAAGGGTCTGGCAACAGTTCAAATAGGATATAGGGATAGAAAAAGGGGAAAAAACAACAAGGCAAGAAGGAAAGGAAGGAGGGAGAAAAAAGAGGCAGGACGAGGACGAGACCACGCACTGGGCAGGGTGGAGAATAAACTGCGAGGGAAGGCTGGCAAAGGATATGAAGAAGTCACGAATAATTCACCGGGAGATGGAGCGGCAGCAACACAGGAAGGAACCCGGAAACGTTGCAACGCGTATGCGACCCGGAAGTGAGGACTTAAATACTTCCGGGTCAAGGACGCGTGCAACAACTAGAGCGGTAAAACGGATGACGAGTAGCGGAATGCTACGGCGGACAGAACCGCCAGCGATTCCACTTCCGCCAACCCTGCCGCGGCATGACAGTATGCCCCCTCCTATGGAGACCCCCCCCCGGTTTTCCCGGATGAGAGCGAAAGAACTTGCGGACCAACAGTGGAGCATGTACCTGAGAGGCTGGTTCCCAAGAGTTTTCCGACCAGTGATACCCCTTCCACCGTACAAGGTATTCCAACCTTCCCCGGCGGTACCGGGAGTCACAGATTTGGGCTACCTCGAATACCTCCTGGGTCGAAGTAGCAGGCAAGGG